>NW_028225183.1:36690097-36877801 GCF_052327205.1 Somniosus microcephalus
TCGTTGGTTTGGGAGGTGCTGTAAAAGAAAACATTGCGAGTTGCTGCAGTTCATCTTGTGGATTGTACATGCTGCAGACACAGTGCACCGGTGGTGGAGGGAGCGAAGTTTTCTCCTAGCAGAGGGGACGCTGATCAAGCGAATTGCTTTATGGATTGAAAGGCACGCTCTACCAAACTGAGATAATGGGACACATAACAATCTATATGATTGTGCAGGTTTGAGATTGAGTTATTACAAGATGTTTAGACATTTATTTGGAGTCATGATGCAGTATTTGTGCTTCGTGATGAAATTGAAGGCAGCAGAGCTTGGATAGTCCAGGTCTCACCTGATCAACGTAAATGTGCAGTAAACAGGATCCTTGAGGCCAATCCCAGCCCTGCCTGTCTGCTTTAATGACCATCCAGGGTGAATGCCCTTCCTGAAATACCCTCTTTGCTATTTCTTCTGATACCGATAATGTACCTGCCTATCAAATTTCTCGAGCTCCACTGCTATATTTGGAGGCTCTCCATAAACGAATCGTTTCCATTCATATGAAACAACGATGCTCTAATTTAAATTTCAACGCTGCCCCTTGGAGAAATGGGAATCTCCCTCGAGCAATCGCAGAGCATTGATGGATCGGTGTTAGATGTGTGCGTTCTCTATTCTCTCCCCCAGGCAACACCAGCTGCTCAGCGATGCTGAGGTCTCATTGTTTTCAACCTGGGCTTCAGTTCAAGGGGATTCTACTCCTCCTGACGCCAAACAACAACAACACCTTGTATTTATACAGCACATTTAAGGCAGTGAAACGTACCAAGGCACTTCACAGGAGAGATTTTCAAACACAACCTGACACTGCGCCACTTCAGGAGAAATTGGGGCAAGTGACCGAAAGCATCATCACAGAAGGATGTTCAAGGAGACTTTTAAAGGAGGAAAGAGAGGAAGAGAGGTGGAGAGAGTCATGGAGGGAATTCAAGAGCTTAGGGCCCAGGCAGTCGAAGGCACGGCCGCTAATGGTGGACCGATTACAATCGGGCATGTACAAAAGGCCAGCATTAGAGGAGCGCAGAGGACTTGGAGTTGCGGGAGTTTACAGAGAGAGGGAGGGGCGAGGCCATGGAGGAACTTGAAAACAAGGAGGAGCATTTGAAAATCGAGGCAATGCAATGGGCAAGGTTTATAGGCCAGAGTGAAATCCGATCTCTGAACCAGAAAGTGAGATGGAAGAACGACAAGTAGTCAAACAGGAGCAAGAGCTGTGACTGCTCGCGCTGCATTGTGACATCACACAATCCGGTCAGTCTAAGGCTGCTGTTAGCTGAGTGGCTGTCGGGCCCTTGGGATGAAGACCAGCTCCGGGCCAATTCAATGTTTGTGGAGCCTCAATGTTGGAACTCTCTTCTCTCATAAAGCATCATTCCTCGTTCTGTGGGCAAATCTGGTGATATGATGCTTGTTAGAAATGTTGTGGATTTAACCCACTGAGATACATCCACAGACAGAAGCTTTCTGTATTCAAGGAGAGAAGGACTGAGTGACTTAGCTTTGTAATGCCAGCCGATGATTTACTGGAATTAAAATAATCGCCTTTATTGTTCTAAGTTTGTACAGAACTATGTGCACCTGATGCAACTGTATGTAAGAAATCGTGAATTGGAAGAAATAACATGAGACAAAAAGTCTCTTCAGACTGGTTTTAGAATAACTGGATAGACGCTTATAATGTGCTGATGTTCTAGGTTCCCTGAGGATGTTAGAACATTCTGCACCGTGGGGCTGACCTAGTTTCCAGACTGGCTCTTTTCTGTTTGTGTGCTAGAAAGTTTGCTACTGTGTCTTTGGTATTCTACCCGAGGCCCACCCCTAAAAAGAGAGTAAAAGAGACATCTACGGGGCTTTTAGCACATGGTGAATGGAAGGAAAGAGCTGTTCACACTGGCCAGACCTCTGCCCGATTGGAACCGTTACCAACTGCTTGTCACGGTCGTATGTCGACTATGTCTACCTTGATTGAGTGTTGCACCTAACTTAAACTGCTGCTCCTTAATAAAATGCCACACAACTCCTAAGAGTCAGTGTGTGACCTGTGATCCAAATCTTACATGTGTGTGAAGAGGGGAAATCAGGCCTCGTCACTCAATGAATGAGGAAAGGGGCGTTGTGAAGGAGGACGTAGGGTTGTAATTTGCCTCTTCCGTCTGGGAAAAAGTATAATAATAGGAAACCTCATGTAGGCCCTTAACATTATGAAGGATTTAGACTCATAGAATCTTACAGCACTACAGGGGCCATTCGGCCAGTCGTACCTGTGCCAGCTCTTTGAAAGAGATGTCCAATTTCATCCCAGACCCAAGCATTGTTCAGAACACTGCAAGTGTGTTCTCTTAAAGTACATGTCCAAATGCCCCTTGAAGTTGCTGTCACATCTGATTCCACTACCTTTATAGGTAGTGCGTTCCTGAAATTAGCAACCCTCTGTTTGCTAATTTATGTTAAATCTATGACCTCTGGTTACCCACCCAATGCCAGTGGAAATAGTTCTCCCTACTTGTTCTACCAAAACCCCTCATGATTTTGAATAACTCTATTCAGTCTCCGCTGAACCTTCTCTGCTCTAAGGAAAACAGGCCAAGCTGCATCTAGTCTCCCCACAGAACTGAAGCCCCTCATCCTTGTTACCATTCTGGTAAATCTCCCTTTAACATTCTCTGCTCCAAGGAAAAGAATTCCAGCTTCCCCAGTCTTCCAGAAAACTGAAGTCCCTCATCCCTGGCGACATTCTGTTAAATCTCCACTGCTCCCTCTACAAGGCCTTGACACCCTTCCTAAATTCTGGTGCCCAGAATTGAACTCAGCACTGCAGTTGAAATCTAACCAGCGTTTTATGAATGTTTAGCATAACTGCTTTGTTTCTTTGCTCTTTTCTCCTATTTCTAAAGCAAATATCTCATATGCTTGGCTTTATTAATAGCACTCTGATCCTGTCCTGCCACTTTCAAAGATTTGTACACATACACACCCAGGTCCCTCTGTTCATGCACCATATTTTAACTTGTGCCACTTAGTTCGTATTTTGTCTCTTCATTCGTCCTATCGAAATATATTACTTCACACTTCTCTGCGTTAGATTTCAGCTGCCATTTCACCATCCTGTCTTCTTTAAGGTGCGATCTCTGCCGCAGTCAGGAATCGGTCTAGCTCCCTCTTGAAGGCGATCAGAGAGGCAGCATCAATCAAACCATCTACCAAAGCATTCCATAGTTTCACTGCTGTCTCTGATATGTAGAACCACCTAAATTCCGATATATTCCTATCACAGCAGAGTCCAAACTCAAGTTTCGTGGTCCTCCCAAACTTTCGAAATGGAACAATCTACAACTCTGCATGCAACCCAGTGCTGGTTGGTAGCCAATGAAATGGTGTGTGGGGTTCTTAAATGAATTATATTCTATGCCGATCGTCCAAGCTGTCTTTAACAATCCTTGCGTGCAAAGGTGAGGCGACTGCAAGAGGCTCTTTTCAAACTATAAATTATTGGAGGTGCCGGGGATTGATCCAGAGGGCTATCATTCTCATATGAAGCATGCGCTCTACCAATGAGCTACAGCCACGCTGAGAAGTTGAATAGTTTCGAGGCAAGTGAGTGTGTATTCTATATTATCTCTCCCAGGCAACCAGCTGCCCAGCGATGCCGAGGGCTCAAAGAGGATGCAGATGCTGTCGGAAGGGAAGACAGAGAGAGAAATGAGGCTGTTGGATGGGCTTCAGTTCATAAAGATTTGGCTCCACTTTACTTTGAAAATTTCAAAAAAATTCAGCTGAATAAATGCAATAGCTAAGATTTAGTGACCAGGCAGAAATATGATTTCTGAATCTAACCGACAGGCCTCATACAGGACCAAGAGCTGTGACTGCTCGCTCGGCATTGCAACATGTGACTGCTCACTTGGTATTGCAAGCTGTGACTGCTCGCTCGGCATTGCACCCTCACACACAATCCGATCAATCAGCTGAGCTACTGAGGGGAACTTGGGATGAAGCCGAACTCTGGGCAAGTTTAATGTTTCTGGAATCTCAGAGTTTGGAACTCGTTGCCCTCATAAATTATATTTCTGTTGAAAAATTACTGCTTGGTAGATGGCACGAATTGAACTTAGGACCTCATATATGCGAAGCAAGTGATCTACCACTGAGCGACATCCCCAGCTCCTCATAGAATTTAATCAATTTTAGAAAGACTGAGTGCCTTACTGCGGTAGAGATCGTGACACAGGGTGGACAGACTGGTGATTGCGCAAACACAAGGATGATCAAACTTAACACAGAGAAGTGGAGAGTGAGATATTTTGGTAGAAGGAATGTTGAGAGTCAATATGAACTTAATGGTAGTAAAGCATATGACTGCCTGAATTTCTTTACCTGGAGACAACCCGGATGATCCTCACATGAAATAATTCATTGAAAAAGCCCCTGCCCCAATTCATGGGCTCACAAGCCCGGTCAGGGTTGCCTGCCGAGTTATAGATTATTCCAGTTCAATAGATTTGGAGGACTACGGATCAAGCATTTAGATTCTGCAGTGTAGGAGTAGACACGATGGTGGGAGGTTCAACTTTTACCGAGAGTAGATTGAATAGAGTTATACAGCAAAGAAAAAGGCCCTTCGGCCCATCGTGTCTGCGCCGGACATCATGCCCTGTCTATTCTAATCCCATTTCCCAGCACTTGGTCCATAGCCTTGTATGCTATGGCGTTTCAATTCCTCATGTAAATGCAGATGGGATGCGTGGTCAGCTTGTGAGGTGGGGAAATTTAATCAATGCTAGAAATGTCATGGATTGAATCCACGCCTTCATCCATGGAAAACTACATCCCCAGTAGCAGCTGCTACGTTTTAGAGGCAAATACGTGTTAATTCTGTACAGTCTCAGCCAGAAAACCAGCGGTCTCACGATGCCACAAGCCCACGGTTTTTAACCTTGACTTCTTTTCACAAGGTTTCTGCTCCTCTACTTTGAACATTTCATAATTAAGCCTGCGGCATGAATGCAATGGCCAATGTTTAGTGACCAGTCTGACATCAGATCTCTGAAGCAAAAGGTGAGCTGGAAGAACGACAGGGCCTCAAACAGGAACATAAGACATGACTGTTCACTGTGCAGTCACACAATCCAGTCAGCCTGCGGCTCGTGTGAGCTGAGTGAACATGTGGAGCTATCAGATGGTCCAACTCGCTGCCGTCATAAAGGCACTTTCTTTGGAGATGCCGGTAATCAAACCCAAGACTTCAGACCTATAACTAAAATGCATCCACCATGGACAAACTGCAATCCTTTGGATGGCATGTTGCCTCCCTGGTGCCAGGGTCAAGGGTGTCACTGAACGGCTGCAGGACAATCTGAGAGAGGAGGGTGATCAGCCAGATGTCGTTGTTCATATCACTAACAACGACATAGGTAGAAAGAGGCATGAGGTGCTGCAGGCAGATTGTAGAGAGCTAGGAGAGAGCCGAAAAAGCAGGAAAACGAATGTACTAATCTCCTGATTATTCCGGTGTCAGGTGTTGGTGTGTACAGAAATAATAGGGTAGAGCAGATGATTGCGTGGCTGGAGAGACGGGGCAGGAGGGATTGCATTAGATTCCTGAGGCATTGAAACCGTTTTTGGTTGGTGGTGGACCCTGTACAAGCCAGACAGTTTGCACATCAACAGAGCCGGGACCTAAATCCTCGCGGGGGTGTATGCTAGTATTGTTGGGGAGGATTTTAAACTAGCTTGGCAGGGGGACGGGAACCTGTAATTATTTTCAGATGGGAGAGAAGCACAGCTGGAAGCGGAGGTCAGAATATTAGTAAGTGCGTTTGCAAGGCTGAGGAAACAACGGCTAGGAAATAGACAACAAGGCAGCTTGGAATTGCTAAGTGGCATATACTTCAATGTAAGGAGTCTAGGAAGTAAGTGAGATGAGCTAAGGCCACAGTTAGACACGTGGGAGTATGATATTAAAGCCATTACTGGGACATGGCTGAAAGAAGGGCAGGAATGGCAGCTTAACATTCCTGGTTACAGGGTTTTCAGGCGAGATAGAGCGCGAGCTAAAGAAGGAGCGGCTGTCGCAATATTGATTAAAGAGACAATTACAGCTGCGGGGAGGAATGATATGTTAGAAGGATCATGAAATAATGCCATATGGGTTAAACTAAAGAACAAAAAAGGGGCACTCACACTGCTGGGAGTGACTATAGACCCCCAAACAGTCTGAAGGAGATAGAAGCGTAAATTGCTAAGCAAATGGCTGACAAGTTCAGAAGCAGGAAGCAGTAATAATGGTGAATTTCAATTACCACAATAATTAACTGGGATACTACCAGGTTAATAGGTGAAGAGGGGGAAGTTCTCTATTCAGTTTTACTGAATGAAGCTGGGCAGCTGGAAGGTGTATCAGTGGGTGTGCACATTGGTGCTAATGATCATCATTCAGTTAGGTTTAGCACAATTGTGGAAAGGACAAAGAAGAAAACAGGAGAAAGTGTTTTAAATTGGGTGAAGACCAATTCTCTATGTTGAGAAGTGATTTAGCAAAAGTGGCCTGGAAACAGTCACTTGAAGCTAAATCAGTGTCAGAGCAGTGAAGGCATTCAAGAGGGAGATACAGGGATTTCAAGGTGAACAAAGAAAAAGGGAACAACTGCCAGATTAAGAGCCCCCTGGATGACAAGGTGCAAACAGGGTAAGGTGAAGCAAAAACAGGAAGCCTATATCAGATATCATCAGCTCAATACTATAGAAAGTCAAGAAGAATATACACAATGTAGGGATGACATTAAGAAGGAAATTACGAAAGCAAAAAGAAGGCATTAAAAAAACTGCCAAGTAGAAATAAAGGAAACCCAAAGATTTTGTATAATTACATAAAGAGCAGAGGGTAACTAAGGAGCGAGTAGGGTCTATCAGGGACCAAAATGGTGATCCTTGTGTGGAGGCGCAAGATATGGGTAAGGTACTTAATGAAAACTTTGCAGCTGTCCTCGCAAAGGAGGGGGACGATACCGACGTTGAATTTAAAGAGTAAAATAGTGAAATATTGGAGATGATAAACAGAGTAAGAGAGGAAATATTAATGGGTTTCGCATCCCTAAAACAGATAAATCGCCAGAGCTGGATGAAATATATCCGAGCCTATTAAAGGAAGCAAGGGAGGAAAATGCGGAGGCTCTGACGATTCTCCCAGGCTACAGGAGTGCTGCCAGAGGATCAGAGGACTGCTAATGTTGTATCTGTATTTAAAAAGGGGGGAAGGGTTAAACCGAGCAATTAAGGGCCAGTTAGCTTAACCTCGGTGGTGGGCAAATTACTGGAATCAATTCTCGAGGCAGTATCAACCTTCAATTAGAAAGACAGAGAGTAATCAACGACAGTCAGCATGGATTTATTAAGGAAAGCCGTATCTGACTAACTTCATATAATTCTTTGAGAAGGTAACAAGGAGGGTCGATGAGGGCAGTGAATTTGACGTTGTCTACATAGATTTTAGCAGGCTTTTGACAAGGTCCCACATGGCAGGCTCATTAAAAATGTAATAGCCCATGGGATCCAAGGGAGAGAGGCAAACTAGGTTCAAAATTGACGCAGTGGCAGGAAGCAAGGGGTAATGGGTGAGGGGTGTTTTTGCGACTGGTAAGCTGTTTCCAGTGGGGATCCACAGGGCTCAGTTCTCGATCACTTACTTTTTGTGGTATAAATTAATGAGTTAGACTTAAATGAAGGGGGCATGATAAATACATTTGCAGATGATACAAGAATTGGCCGTTTGGTTAGCAATGAGTAGGAAAGCTTTAGATTGGAGGAAGATATGATGAAATGGTCAGATCAGCAGAAATGTGGCAAATGGAATTCAACTGGAAAATTGTGAGTCAATGCATTTGGGGACTGCCATAAAGGCACAATTAATGGGAGGATACAGAGAGGAGTGCAGGAACAGAGGGACTTTGGAGTGTATGTCAACAGATCCTTAAAGGTAGCAGGACAGGTCAATAAAGTAGTTACAAATGGTGTAGATAATGCGTTCCTTTATAAGCCGAGGCCATGAATATAAGAGTAGGAAAGTTATCCTATAACTGAATACAACACTGGTTCTGCCATAGCTTGCGAGCTGTGGGCAGTTCTGGTCACCACATTGAACGAAGGATGTAATTACACTGGAGAGGTTGCAGAGGAGATTTACGAGGATATTTCCAGTATTGGAAAACTTTAGCTATGAGGAAAGTTTGGATAGGCTGGGGTAGTTTTCCTTGGAACAGAGGAGGCTGATGGGAGATTTAATTGAAATGTATAAAATTATAAGGGGCCTAGCAAGAGTGGCTAGGAAGGAACTAATTCACTTTGAGGAGGGTTCAAGAACCAGGGGGGGGAACTTAAAGTACTTGATTGAATGATTAGAGTCGGGATGCGGATTTTTTATTTACCCAGAGGGTGCGGGGGAGTCTGGAACTCACAGACTGAAAGGGTGGTAGAGGCAGAAATCCTCATCCCATTAAAAAAGTACTTGTATGTGCACTTGAAGCGAGGTAACCTTCAGGGCTACGGACCGAGTGCTGCTAGGTGGGATTAGGCTGGGTAGCACAGATACGATGGGACGAATGGCCTCCTTCTGTGTCGTAATTTTTCTATGTTTCTATTTTAGAGGTAAACATGTCGTTATTCTGTATTGTCAATCCCAGACGACCAGCTGCCCAGAGG
Organism: Somniosus microcephalus; assembly: GCF_052327205.1. NCBI lineage: Eukaryota > Metazoa > Chordata > Chondrichthyes > Squaliformes > Somniosidae > Somniosus > Somniosus microcephalus. Next base: position 36,698,831 of record NW_028225183.1, read on the forward strand.
TGATGAATTCATAATCCCACTGTAACAGGTTAGGAAACTGAATCTTAAACTGGGGCAGTTGATGGGCTAGCGGCAGGAATGTGATCAGGAAACAAGCGGGAGGTCGAAAAAGTCAACTGGATAAGTAACGTCTTTCAGGGAAGAGCATTTTAGTAAATTGTATGCGGTGAATTGTCACACCGCCGGGTGGAAATGGGCAGTAGAGATTTGGTAGCCTGTTTTACAACCATCCTGATTTGTGTTTGCGGTGATTAGTGTCTAATATTCAAATGTTGTCACGTTGGACCCTACAAGGTTCCAATCCATCTTGCAATCCAGCAAGTACAAAAACTCAGTGCAGTTGCTTTAATTGTGGCGACCACCTCACTTCCTCCCAGCATCTCTTTCCACTCTCATTGTCTTCAAGCTTCTGGGTATCATCTTCTGCGAGGTGGAGCAAGAGACTCATCGCTGTTCCTTACAGCTCTCATGTCTCAAATTAACTGACACTGTAACATGGACAGAGCCGCATTTTTAATGCTGTTTGCTGAGTCGTGAAGAATTTTATACCTAAATTACTGCATTCCGGGACTGAGGTAACTGAGTGGGCAAATTTAAGCGGGAGAGTGGGACTGAGTCCGGCGGTGACCGATCTCCGGAAACTCAGTGGAGTAAAGCAGCTCCTAGTGTTGTGTGGACCACTTTAGTTTGGAAAGCTGTCGGAGCCGTTACATGCTTGTGCAGAATTCTCCGTAGGTAAAATTGAGAGAGTGCAAGTGGTATCAGTTTTTGGGAAAGGTGGGGGATTTAGTGCGTAGAGAGAAGTAGAGAGAGTTCCCGCTGCTGATCGTTACCTCATGGCCCCTGTTTACAGTGCTGATTATTGGATATCCACTGAGGATACTGTGAGTTAGAGAGAAGTAAAGTTCCCGCTGCTGATCATTACCTCTTGGCCCCGGTGTACAGTGTTGATTAGTGGATATCCACTGAGGACACTGTCAGGTTCTATGATTACACATTCTGTAATCAGACTGTTCACGGACACACATAGTCTGAGCTTAGATATGAAAAGTGTCCACTCTACGCAAGGGCAAAACTGAAATGCGTCGGCCTTACAAAGCTGTTCCAGGTTGAGCCGCTGCCTTCACAAAGGGGAGGGGGAATATTATATTAATTGAACGAAAAAGGTTAGTTTAGTGTCTGATAATGCACAATATCAGCTGATGAGGTTTGAGGGTTCACAAAGTTCTTCAGTCGGTTCTGTAACGCCGGCTTATTTGTAGAGCAGAACAGGAATGTGTCCAGTATACAAAGGAAAATCATTTCCGGCCAGCACAGACACGATGGGCCGAATAGCTTCCAGTGCCTTCCGCTTCAATGATTCTATAATTCAGGATGTATGGAGAGAGAAGGAGCAGAAAAACATTAACAGTCAGTGGATATTACTCTAAATGTATTTTAGATCTGACTTTGGATCTGAGACACTGTTCTTTCTGTGAGCAGCTTAGTTCCTCTTTCTTTCAACTGTAGCTCCTTCGAGTTGAAACCGCAGCCTTCCGTCTTCACAACTAACTGCTGTTACTGTTTGCCGCAGTACTGAACATTTGGGGTAACATTAGCTACCCTCCAATCCATGGGAACTGTTCCAGAATCTATAGAAATTTGTAAGATGACCAGCAATGCATCTATTATTTCTAGGAGCACTTCCTTAAGTACCCTAGGATATAGATTATCAGGCCTTGGGGATTTATCGGCCTTCAATCCCATCAATTTCCCGAACACCATTTCCTGAAAAATACTGTTTCATTCAGTTCCTCCCTCTCATTAGATGCTATTTTCGCCGCCATCTCAGGGTGGTTATTTGTGTCGTCCTTTGTGAAGACAGAATTTCCATTGTGTCTGCATGTTCCCCTAAATATATAGTTTACGAGATAAATGTGGAATATTATCTCTCCATGTATTTTAAGAACATTAGAACATACGAAATAGGAGCAGGATTAGGACATGCTGCCATTCCAGCCTGATCAGCATTTAACAAGGTCATGGCTGATCTCCGACCTCAACCCCACCTTCCCGCATTATCCCCATACCCCTTGATTCGCTTAATATTCCAAAAATTAGCGATATTTGCTTGGATATACTGGACAGACTGAGCATCCAAAGCCCTCTGGGGTAGTGCATTCCAAATATTCACCACCCTCTGAGTGAAGAATTTTCTCCTCATCTCAGTCCTAAATAGCCGAGCACTTATTCTGGGACTGTGACCCTTGGTTCTAGACGGCACAGCCAGGAGAAACATCCTTCCTGCAACAACCCTGACAAGCACTGTAAGAATTTTGTATGTTTCATTGAGATTACCTCTCATTCTTCTAAACTCTAGAGAACGAACGCCTTGTCTACACAATCTCTTCTCCTAGGACAATCACCCCCGCCCAGTTCATTAAATATATTCAAGAAGGTGTTGCATATTTTTCTTAAGGCTAAAGGTATCAAGGGATATGGGAAGAAGGCAGGGAAAGGGTACTGAATTAGGATGACCAGCCATGATCTCATTGAATGGCGGAGCAGGCTCGAGGGGCCGAATGGCCTACTCCTGCTCCTATCTTCTATGTTTCTATGTTTCTATGAATCAATCTTTTGCACTCCCTCTATTGCAAGTATATCCTTCCTTAGGAAATGAGACCAAAACTGTACACAATACTCCAGGTTTGGTCTCAGCAACGCCTTACATAACTGCATTAATTGTCTTGAATTCAATGTTATTATTAATTGAATGTCTGAGAATCAGTCTGTTGTTGTAACTCTAATTGTAACTGTCAAAAGGGAATTAGCTAAATGTTTCAAAGGGAAAAGCTTGCAGGGCTGTGAGGAACCAAATATCAGAGGGACTAATGTGAGTGGTCTGCCAAAGTGCCAGCACAGTCAGGATGGGCCGATTGGCCTTCAGCTCTGCTGTCAGTTTCGGTGATTTCCCGATTCTATCTGTAGATGTATACAAATAATTAACTGATTATTCGGTTAAACCATCTCAGCGAGATTGCCACATTGCATTATCATTCAATATGTTAATCCCCAGTATTGGGTCTGATGCCCTGCTCTTACTGTCAGGGGTTAAATTCCTCATTTTCCGAGGTGAAGCACTTCTGAGCTGAAACCACAGGTTACGGTTGTAAGCATTTCCAGTCACTGTTAACATCAGTCTGAAATATTTTCATAATCTATTTATATCGGTTTTTAAATCCACTATTTAGATCCACGCAGATTGCACCTGAACAACCCCAGCTTCTCTCATCTCTCCTCATAATCGAAGTGAATTTCCACGGGTACCATGCTGGTAAACCTTCACCTAGCCTTCTCTGCTCTAAGGAGAAAAAGTTAATATTCTCTAGACTCTCCTCATAGCTGAAGTCCTTCATTCCAGGCATTTTTATGTTAAATCTCCCATTAATATTCACTGCTCTAATGACACAAATCCAAGTGTCTCTCATCTCTCCGCATAGCTGAATTTGCACAGCCCTGGTGCCATTCTGGTGAATTTCTGCTTAAACCTCTGTGCCCTAAGGAGAACAATCCCAGCGTCCCTAGTCCCTCTGCATAACCGAAGTCTCTATGATTAAGGCCATCAGTTCAGATGCTACATCACACAGGTCCCCAGGTTACAACGTGCAAACACCTCTGAGTCTCCAACCCCTCTGTGCTCTGATTCTGAGTCTTTCTTCAAACTCTCTCCTATCCCCACACTTGCTCTTCTCCTGTTTAATTTGCCTGTGAAACCCACCACCTTGGCCTTGAACTTGTTTTAGTGAACAGCTGACCATCTAACTTCCTTTCAGACCTGAGACAGGCTGAAGAATTGATTTATTTTCTCTTCAGTTACGGTAATTCCCTTGCAAAGCTGCATTGTGCCTCATAGTATCCTCCGATTCGTCCCATTCTGTTTCTGTGATGGCCCGCATCACATCCCCTTTCATATAGTTTAGAAGATTCCAGTGGAATATGAAAAATATTTTTATTATTTTAATAACTGGACTTGGATTGAATTGTATTAATAACTGACAGTTTGGAGTTTCAGTCTGCTACTGCACCCCACATGGTGGTGGGTTATCCAGTAATTAATATTTATTATTCGGTTGAAAGTGTATAAGAAAGATTTGCACAATGTATTTTGTTCAATGTGTTTATACACATTCTTGGTTCTGATGCACTGCTCTTACTGTCAGGGGTTAAATTGCTCTCTGCACGAGGTGAAGCGATTCTTAGCTGGAACCACAGGCTTCCGTCTACAGCATTTGCTGTCACTGTGAACTTCAGCCTGAAATTAAATAGAGTTACATGGAAATAACAGCACAGAGACAAGGCAATTCGGCCACAACAGGTCTATGCCATTGATTATACACCACACCAGCCACCTCCCAATCTAATTCAGATGGCGCTATCAGCATATCCTCCTATTCCTTTCCCCATCATGTTGCCAACTAGTTTCACCTTAATTGGATCTATGCTATTCGCCACAGCTATACCATGTTGTTTCATTTTCCACACTGTGTCTACTCTCTGGGTGAAGAAGTCTCTCATGAACTCCTTATTGAATAGGTTGAAATAAATGATCATCCCTCGGTTTGAAAAGGCACTTTTGAATTTTTTACTGGACTGGATTTCGAGAATAGTGCATTTTATCAGGAGAATAGTGGAGCATATTGGTCTCCCCATAGCTCAGTTAGTGCCTGAAGTGCAGAGCTTAGAAATACATCAAAGTAAGACCCAATGATCAACTTCCACTCCTTGCTGGGTTCCCTGATCTCCATCAAGGGGAGGTACTGGCGCTACCATTCAGCTCAGTGCTCCGAGGCAACTGAAGGAAGCCTCGGCCAAATGCCGTGATGTGGCTCTTTATTATCTGTTGCCTGCTGGAAAGCGAGCATGCGCAGTAGGAGGGCAAAGATCTGCCAGGCTCACCACTGCTGACCTCAGGTCAAGCAACCCACTCAGTGTCTGCACTCAAACATGAATAGATAATGCGCGGGGTCGGTGTATTGTAGATTTCGAGAGAGAAACTGGATGAGAAAGTTTTAAAATAGAGAAACTGTATATTATAGTAAATATATTTGTGTCTATGCCGTTGGTTCTCATACACTGTTCTTTCTGTGAGCAGCTTAGCTGCAATTTCTTTGAGCTGAATATCCTTCGAGTTGAAACCGCAGCCTTCCGTTTTCACAACTAACTGCTGCAACTTTTCACTGCAGTACTGACCATTTTCACTTTGTTTGCGTTTTTTCATTATCTTTTCGATCTTGCATCTCAATTTCAGGCACTTTTTGATATTTTTGGATGTGTGTGTACTGTCTGTACATTTAAAGCTTTTTGGTGAATATATCATGCAGCTTTCCGATAAAGGAACATAATTTAATTCCACTTCCTCATTCAGTCTGCTGGAGCTGACCATATCACTGAATTACAGATCTGCACAGTGGGTGGAGACTAATGTCCTTCAACTTACACACTGCTGCAGCTTCCTTTGGTGCTCAGAATTTAATTCTTAAACTCCAATCCTTTCAGTCGCAATTCCCACCGATAATGTCTCAATCCATACCATAATGGATTTTCCACGATAGCCTTGCAATTCTGTTTCTTGGTATGGTCGCATGCGGAGATGTGTAAAGATGCTCATTGTTTGAACACAGACTCCACCCAGCTGCTATCCTTTGTCTTTCAGTGATGGTTGCACTCAGTCACAAAATTGATCATTTGTGTAAAATAACAACAGAGAATGCTGGAAAAACTTAGCAGGTCAGGCATCATCCGTTGAGAGAAATTTGAGTTGACGTTTCGGGTTTAAACCCTACTTCAAAATTTGTGTATCTGTGTAACTACTTCATCATTTGTGTATCTGGGCATCATTTAAATGTGTTTTGCTTCTTTAAGGCACAGGCACATCTTGATCCTAGACATGGATTATTGGAATTGTTTACACATGTTTATCTCAATAGATCTTATTTGGTTAGAGTCATTGAATCTTACAGTGCAGAAGGAAGACATTTAGTCCCAGGTTCGAGCTTTTAACCCATAAAGATGCAAATTTGTGCTCTTCAAGTAAATGTCCAATGGTCTTATGAAAGTTCCTATGGAAACTGATTCCACCACACTTTCAGGTGGTGCATTCCAGATCTTAACCAGACTCTGTCAAATAATGTCACCTCATTTCCCTCTGGGCCCTTTGCCAAAATCCACGAACTTTGCTTGCCGACAATATATCTCGCTACATACTCTATCAAAGCTCCATATTTTTGCCACTATCCCTGTTGGTTCTCCCATTAGCATGTTCTGTTGTACGCAATGCAATTCCAGCTGCTCCAAAGGACGGCCCACATGCTTCATATTATCGTGCAAGCATTCTCTGAACTCTCCGGAAGCACTTGATATCGTTCCTAAAGTGTGGTGCTTAGAAATGTACACAAAACTCAAGTTGAGGCCTAACCAGGGATTTGTAAGTAATTAGAATGACTTCATTGTTCTTCATTCAGAACCTATTTTTTTCAAAGCCAGTTAACCCATACACGGCCTTATCTGATCTATCTACTTGACCTGTCACCTTCAATGTTTGTGAGTATGTTTCCCCAGTTACGTTTTGCCCTTTTACCCCTTGAAGACATTTTCCTTTACAATGTACTTCCTCTCCATGTTGTTTCCCCCAAAGTGCTTCACTGCACAGTTAGCCACCGTCAATTGCATCTGGCATCTGCCTGGCCATTTTACCACTCTCACTATATCCTCCTGAAGTCTGCTGCTATCCAACTCACTATTTACAAGGTAGCCAAATTTTGCTGCAAATGCAAGATTCGTAATGTTACCCCTTATAAACAATTCCAATTTATTTACATATAACAAGATAATCAATGGCCTTAACAGCGACCTCCGGGGGATACCACTGCGGATTTTCACACTGTCAGTGAAACATCCGTTCATCATTGTTCTCTGCCTCTTATCCCTTCTCCAATTAAGTACTCAATTTACCATCAGGCCTATAATACCATGACTTCTACTTTTCGAGTGAGTCCGTTATGTGATACTTAATTGAAATTCCAGATATACTAAATAGATTGCACGGCCTATTTGTTATTTCATTAAAAGCACAGTCAGGGTAGTCAAACACGATTTCAATTGAACAATTCCAAGCTGACTGTCCGTTATTAAAGCATGCTTCTGTAAGGGAGAAATAATATTGTCCTTGACAATGGTCTCTGGTAATTTTCCCACCACCGAAGGCAGACTGTTTAGCCTGCTGTTACCAGTTATATCGCTCTCCACTTTTTTGAACAATCATGTGACATTTGCAATACTTCAGTCCTCTGGCATCAGTCTCATTTCCAAGGAAGTTTGTAATATTGTGGTCAGAAATTCTGCTATCTCCTCCATCACTTCCCTCAGCAATGTTGGATACATCCCATATGGATCGGGTGAATTGTTAATGTAAATAACGCCGACTTATTTTCCACATCCTACCTATCTATTTTACCCTGTCCAGTAGATCTACGGCAACATGACCATAATCCTCTTCCTATGTGAAGAGAGATGCAGCTAATCATTCAGTACCTCAGTCATGCTCTCTGCCTTCACAAGAATAATTCCTCTTTTGATATTAATCGGCCCCACCATTCCTTTAATGTTTATAAAAGATTTATGTTACCCACCAGTCTGTTTTCATGCGCCCCATCTTCGCTGCTCATATCGTTTTCCAATTTCTGCCTCCACTGTCCACATTCTGGTGTTCTGCTGTATTCTGCATTTCACATTTGTCATAAGCCTCCTTTTCTCTGTTTAGTTTAATCTCTATTCTGTTTCTCTTCCAGGCGCTCTAACTTTGGAAGCCCCTTCTATCCTCCTTATGGGCACATGCTTGGTTTGTACCAAGTGGAGCAATCCCAGCTTCTCAAGACTCTCCACAAAAATGAATTCTGTCAACCCTCCTCCCACTCTGGTAAATTTCCTCTGCACCATTTACTAGGTCATAAGATCCTTCCTAATATTTGCAGGCCAGAATTGGAGACAAACCTCAAGCTGAGGCTTAACCAGTAATTTACAAAGATTTAGCATAACTCCTTCATTTTGTACATTATGGCCCATAAATTCGGGTCGGGGGCTTCCCGCGGGTGTAAGCCCCCGACCTGCTCTTACCTTGCGTGCCGGCCGTTGAGCTGTGGGCCCCCATGGAATTGCGATCCTGGGCCTCCTCCAACTGCCAGCGCACAATGCTTGCTTATCCCAGGGGCACAGTTAGTTCGATGCGTCCCCTGGGATCACGTGGGCCTTGTAGCGCCAATGGTAGCAGAGAATGCATCATTCCTAAGTTTGACAGGAAGGGCTGTCAAACTTATAAAAGCTATAAGCCCCAAAACATCGCGAAATCTTCAAAGTTTTTTCTTACAAAATCACATTTTTAAAATACATGAAATAACTATTTTAAACTAATTTAAATTTTTGAATAAAATTAATTTTATATTCTAACGGGGCTAAAAATGAATTTACCTTTCTTTAAAGTATTTAAAAATAATAAGTCCGTGGAAAAAATGTTTTAATTTTGATTAATTAATCACTTACCTTGTAAAGAGCAGGCCTTGCGTCTGCTTTGTATATGTGCAACTCCTGGAGACTTACCTTCCCAGGAAAACCTGCAAAATAAATGTAAGTTCGATGCACATGCACAGCCTCTCCTGTGCACTTGTTTGAACTCTGAACCCCTTCCTTCAGGGTAACGGAAGTGCCGGTTTCCTGCGCATGTGCAATGCAAGCAGGTAACCGGCACTTCCATTGGGCTTACGGGTGAGGAATCCATGTGTACACACCCGTGGAGACCCGAATTTCTGGGCCTATATCTCTACTATTAAAGCAAAAGGTCTTCAAAGATTTTTTTTAAAGATTGATCATATGGTCCTTCCACCTTTAAAGACTTGTGTATGTGCACTCTGTTCCTGAATGCCCTGGAATATTTTCCATTTCCCTGTACATTGCGTCTCCTCATTCGTCTGCCCAAAATTCATCACTTCACACTTCTCTGCCTTAAATGTCAGCGGCAAAGTATCTGGCCTTTCTCCAGTCTACCTCTGTCCTGCTGAAGTCTGCTGCTATCCTCCTCACTGCTTACTACAATTACAAGTTTACTACATATCCAACCATGCTCCAAGCTGACTTGCTTTTCAGATGAAAAGAATGCGGAATGCAGAAAACATCATTTTAATTTTCGTCGAAACAGAATTTAGTTCTTGTTGTTCCAATGTCGTTAAACCACTTTAAATTAATTGGACTCAGAAGCAATCTACATTGATTTCAATGCACAGCTACATTTGCAGCACAATACAGCGAAAATAGGCGGCTTGTAACCTTAAATTCTTCCACTGTGTTGTATTTAAACCCCCTAAATTTATAGTTTAGGAAATGTTAAGTGGAATATTATCTCTTCATGTATTTTAAGAACATAAGCAATAGGAGCAGATTTAGGCCCTTTTCCCTTTGCCCCTCCTCCATCATTCAATAAGATCATGGCTGATCCTCTACATCAAATCCAACTTCACGCACTACAGTCATAGAGTCATAACGGCACAGAAGGAGGCCATTTGTTACATTGAGTCCTTGTCGGATCTCTGCTGAGTGAACCAGTTAGTCCCACTCCCTCGCCTTATCCCCGTAGCCCTGCTAAAAAAAATCCAGCTTCTCTAACCTGTCCTTGTAGATAAGATCCCCCATCCTGGGAACCAATCTGGTAAATCTCGGCTGCACCTTTTGAAGGGCCTTCACATCCTTCCTAAAGTGGGCCGACCAGAACTGTATTCAATACCCTAGTTGTGGCCTAACCAGTGCTTTATAACGATTTAGCATAACTTATTTACTTTTGTACTCAATACCTCTATTATGAAGCCCAAGATCCCATATGCTTTCTTAAAAATTCTCTCAATGTGCCCTGCTGCCTTCAGGGAACTGTGTGCATTAACTCCAGGGCCCCTCATTCCTTGCACACTAATTAAAACTATGCCATTAAGTGTATAATGCCTCTCCCTGTCCCTTCTGCCAAAATGCATCACATCACAATTCTCTGTATTAAATGTCTTCTGCCACTTGTCTGCCCATTCTGCTAGTCTTTCTATGTCCTGATGCTTTCGATTGGTATTAATATCATTGTTTGCCATATCCCCAAGTTTGGTGTCATCAGCAAATTTAGCAATTTTGCTCTGCATTCCAATATCCATGTCATTGATATATCTCAAAACAAGCTGTGACCCCAGCACTGACACTTGAGGAACACAACTGTCTGGTATCAGACACTCTGAAAAAGAGCCATTTAACACAACTCGCTGTTTTCTGTCCTAAAGCCAATTCCTTATCCAAGCTGCCACTGCCCCACCTATTCCATGCACCTCAATTTTGATAACCAGCCTTCTATAGGGTACTTTATCAACGCATTCAGAAAATCCATGTAGACAACATCCATTGCATTCCCTTCACCAATACTCTTTGTTAATTCAGCAAAAAATTCAATTAAATTAGTCAAACACGTTCTGCCTTTCACAAATCCCTGTTGGTTCCCCTTAATTAGCTTGAACGTCTCTAAGTGCCCGGTAATTTATTTCTTGGTCATTGTTTCTACAACTTTACCCACCACTTATGTTAACTGACCAGGTGTAGCTGCTAGGATTTTCCTTACACCCTTCTTCTACAATGGTGTCACATTTGCCACTTTCCAATCCTCAGGCACGACCCCCACATCTAGGAAAGATTAGGAAATTATGGCAAACCCTTCCGCTATCTCCTCCCCCAATTACCTTAGCAACCTGCGATTTAAGACATCTAGACCAGGCGACTTGTCCGCTCTAAGCATACCCAGTCTTTCTAGTACATCCTGTCTATCAACTTTCAACCCTTCTGTTGCTTCTCGCTTTTGCTCCTCTATCGATATTTTGACAGCATTCACCTCTTTATTATACACTGATAACATGTGCTCATTGAATATTCTAGCCTTGCCCTGCGCCTCGAAGCATAATAGCACTTTCTTTGTCTCTAATAGGCCCCACACCGTCTCTTACTATCCGCTTACACTTTACAGGCTGGTAGAAGATTTTAGTGAACTTCCATTCTACTATCATATTATCTCTTTGTCAATCTTCCTTTCATCATCACTTCCCCTCTCAACTTATTGCATTTCGTCTGGTTCTCCTTTGAAGAATTCACTTGAAATGCATCATGCAACCCCTTTTTTGTTTCATTATTTTCTCTATCTCCCTCGTCATCCAAGGAGCCCTTGTTGGAATGGATCATCTCCTCCTTAAAGATCACTCATTGTTCCGTTGCAGTTTTCCCTGTCAGTCTTTGTTTTTCAATTTTACCAGGGCTAGATCCTTTCACATCCCATTGAAGTTAGCCCTATTCCAGTATAGAAACTCCACTCTTGATTTCAGAAATTCCTGCCCCTCCTTTCCCTTTACCCGAGCAATATCCCAATCGATATTTGGGTAACTCAAGTGCCCCAACATCACCACTCTAAAGCTCTTGCATATCTCTGCAATTTCCCTGCAGATTAGCCTGTGGGGGACTACGATCTCCCGCATAAAGAAATAGGCAACACAGCGAGCTGCAAGATATTGGTCTTTACTCCAACTCTCACAGTAAAGTACTGAATTTGTGAAGCCCGCGAACCTGTGATGACTCACGGATTGGTCACCTGCTGGAACCTGATTGGTTTTCCTTCTATCAGCAGCAGGCAAGTCTGAACGTGCCTTATTCCTCTCAGCTTGCAACTGTCTTGCGGGGGAAGGGGAATACAGCAGTTAAAAGGGGATTATACAGGTTTATCTACATAAACACAGTGTTTCCCCAATGTGGCAAAGGCACATACGCCCCCCCAGAATCCTCGTTAACTGTAAAAGTCAGTCTCTGCGGAGGTTTGACCAAGCGGCCGTAGCGGCTGTAGTAGCCATCTGGCGTGTGAGGAGGGCTGTCTGGGAGGTCGGCCGGTTGGTTCGTCGGCTGGTCTGGCGGATGGTCTGCTGGTGGGCTGGCTGAACGGGCTGCCGGTGAAGGTGGGGCGGCGGCCGGAAAGTAAGGTTCTGGCGTGTCTTGGTCCTCTGGTGGGGCCGCCGCCAACACAGGAGGTCTGCCCTGCCGTGGGGGAAGAGCCGACCGAAACGGGAAGCTAAGGTCCAGGTGCGCCGGTTTGAGGTGGTCTACTGAAATAAGGTCCGGCTGCCCGCCGACATCGATAAGAAAAGCTTTTTCCTCTGTCTCCAATACTGGGAAGGGGCCGGTGTATGGTGCCTGCAGTGGGCCTCTGTGCATGTCCCAGTGCACGAAGACAAACTCTGCATGTCGGAAGTCTCGAGGCACATAGGACGGCTGCGGGCCGTGTTGCGAAGTGGGCACTAGACAGAGTTGCTTGGCCGCGTCCTGGTGCAGGGAAAGCTGTCTGGCGGCCGACCACGGCTCCGTTGTCAGGGGGAGGAGGTCGCCTGGTACTCTGAGCGGTCAGCCGTAGACCATCTCGGCCGCAGAGGCGCGGAGGTCCTCTTTGGGCGTGGTACGCAATCCGAGGAGAACCCAGGGTAGTTTGTTGATCTGTCTGGTATCGACCAGGCTGGCGCGGAGAGAGGCTTTCAAAGAATGATGAAAGCGCTCGCAGAGCCCGTTGGCCTGCGGGTGGTAGGCTGTTGTCCTGTGGAACTTGGTGCCGAGGCCGGCAATGATGGCATTCCACAACTGGGAGGTGAACTGGAGGTGATATGTCGGTCGGCACACCGAACCGGGCCACCCATGTCGAGACGAATGCTCGCGCAACGTCGGTCGTGGTGGTGGAGGCGAGGGGAACCACCTCGGGCCATCTGGTGGTGCGGTCGACGATCGTGAGCAGGTGTGTAAAACCATGCGATGGCGGCAAGGGGCCTACCAGATCGACGTTGACGTGGTCGAAACGCCTCTCGGGAACCGGGAAACACTCTAATGGTGCCTTGGTGTGCTGCTGGACCTTAGCACGCTGACACGGCATGCATGTGTTGGTCCAGTCTCTCACATCCTTGTGGAGTCCAGGCCAGACGAACTTGGCGGACATAAGTTTCTGAGACGCACGCATCACTGGATGTGAGAGGCCGTGGATGATGTCGAAAACTCGCTTGCGCCAGATGGATGGAACGACCGGCCTAGGCAAAGGGACTGAGACATCACACAGGAGGTTTGTGCCAGCTGCGTGGAAGTGGATGTCGGACAGGGTGAGACTGGTAGTTGACGTCCTGAGGGCCTGGATCTCCGCATCGGCAGCCTGGTCTCTCGCCATGCTGGCATAGTCGATGCCCAGGTGCACAGCGTGGAGCGAGGGTCTTGAGAGGCAGTCGGCCACCAAATTATCCTTGCCGGCGACGTGGCGGATGTCCGTGGTGAACTCTGAGATGAAGTTGAGTTGGCGCTGATGGCGCGCGGACCAGGGTTTGGTTACTTTGGCCATGGCGAAAGTGAACGGCTTGTGGTCCACGAATGCGGTGAACGGCAGGCCTTCCAGAAGGAAACGGAAGTGCCGGATTGCCAGGAACAGGGCCAGCAGCTCTCTGTCGAACGTGCTGTAAGCCTTCTCGTTCTTGCGCAGCTGTCAGATGAATGATGCCAGTGGCTGCCACGCCTTCAACCCACTGTTGCTGGACGGCGCCGACGGCGTAATCCGAGCGTCCGTGGTGAGGATGGTCTTGGCGCCCGGGATGGGGTGGGCCAGTACTGTGGCGTTGGCAAAGGCGCTTTTGGTCTGGTGGAAGGCTGTCGCCATCTCGCTGGACCAGGTGAGTTGCTCTTTGCCCGTTTTGCCCCTGGTGGCTTTGTAGAGGGGGCGCATGAATGCGGCGGCACTGGGCACAAACCGATGAAGGAAATTGACCATCCCCAAAAATTCCTGCAGCGCCTTAACCGAGGTGGGCTGGGGAAAGCCCGCCACCACCTGCACCTTGGAAGGTAGGGGAATGGCTCCCCTTGGCGAGATTCTGTGGCCGAGAAAGTCAATTTGGGCTGCTCCGAACTGGCATTTGGCCGGGTTGACGATTAGACCGTGTTGGCTGAGGTGCTGGAAAAGGGAACGCAAATGCGCGATGTGCTCGGCCTTGCTGGTACTGGCCACGAGGATATCATCCAGATAGGCGAACAGGAAGCTCAGGTCCTGTAGGACGGAGTCCATGAGCCGTTGGAAGGCCTGTGCGGCGTTCTTAAGCCTGAAGGGCATGCGCAGGAACTCAAACAGTCGGAAGGGGATGATGACCGCCGTCTTCTGGATGTCTGCGTGGTAGACGGGGACCTGATGGTAGCCGCGAATCAGGTCGACCTTGGAGAAGATGGACTTTCCTGCTAGGTGTGCCGAGAAGTCTTAGATGTGCGGAATGGGGTATCTATCGGGCGTGGTGGCATCGTTGAGCCGTCTGTAGTTGCCGCAGGGGCGAGAGCCACCGCCCGTCTTGGGTACAATATGGAGGGAGGATGACCAAGGGCTGTTCGAGCGGTGGATGATGCCCAGTTTTTCCATCGTGGTGAATTATTTCTTGGCCACCGCTATCTTGGCTGGGTCCAGGTGTCTGGCTCGAGCGAACACTGGTGGTCCCGTAGTGGCGATGTGATCTTCGACCCCATGCTTGGCTGCCGTGGCTGAGAGGGTCGGTTGTGTGAGCCTAGTGAAATCTGTGAGTAGGCGGGCGTAGTCGTCATGCGGCAGGGCGGAGCAGGACCCGACGAGGGCTGGGCTGTTGCTCTGCTGGCAGGCCAGTGAAGCGAAAGTTGCTGCATCGATCAGGCGCCTGTCGCGGACGTCGACCAGGAGTCCGTGGGCGCAAAGAAAATCGGCGCCCAGCAAAGGATGTGCCACCGAGGCCGTCACGAAATCCCACATAAATCGCTGGCCATTGAAACAAACCTCGGCCCGTCGCTTTCCGAAAGTAGCAATGGCTGCGCCATTTGCCGCCACGAGGGGTGGGGCACTGCGTCCTGCCTAAATGTCGAGCTGTGAGGCAGGAATTATGCTGCATTAGGCTCCGGTTTCGCAAAGGAATCTGCACCCAGAAAGAGAGTAGGTTATGTACAGCAGTTTTACTGTGGTGCCAATGGCCATCGTGGCGGCGGGGGTGCGGTCAAGCGGGCCTGGGCGGCGGCCCGGGGCTGGTGCGTTGGGCCGGGCGGCCACCTTGGTTTGATCAAAAGAGCAGTGTGCTCTGCAGCGTTGGGCCTTGTGGCCAAAACGCGCGTGGTAGTAGCATAGTTCTGCGGCCTGGCATGGCGGCACGCGCTCGGTGGTGTCAGGGAGCCTCGCGGCTGCACAGCCGAGTTGGGCGACGGTGAAAACTTTGTCCGTGGCGGCTGCCAGTTGTACGCAGTCCGTGATTGGGGACCCCGCGAGGGCAGTCTGTACCTGCTGAGGAAGCAGGCTGAGGAAAAGGGCCCGAAACAAAAGGCACTGCGGTACAGAGCCCAGGAGCGCAAGCATCCGGCTCATCAACTGGGTCGGGGTAGATTCGCCGAAACCTGGTAGTGAGAGAAGCCTGCGGGCCCTCTCCTCCTTGGACAGGCCATAAGCCTGCAGCAAGCGGCCCTTAATGATTGAGTACTTGCCGGTCTGTGGTTGGTTCCCCAGCAGGTCGAGAACTTCGGTGGTGGTAGAGCTTGCTAGTGCTGAGACTACGTGGAGGTACCTTTCTTCATCATCTTGAACCCTGCGAAGGGTGAATTGGGCCTCCGAGTGCGCGAACCAAGCTGGTGCTTGGTGTTCCCAGAAGGTGAGGTGCTTCAAGGACGCGGCGCCGGCCGACATCAAGCTGCTGCTGGTTGCCATCGGGTCGTTCCTGGCCTCTGTAGGGCTGCGTGAGTCGGGGGCTTCGGCGGTCGACATCCGGGGTCACCAATGTGGGGGACTACGGTCTCCCGCATAAAGAAATAGGCAACACAGCGAGCGTCAAGAAATAGGTCTTTACTCCAACTCTCACAATACAGTTCTGAATTCGTGAAGCCCGCGAACCTGTGATGACTCACGGATTGGTCACCTGCTGGAACCTGATTGGTTTTCCTTCTATCAGCAGCAGGCAAGTCTGAACGTGCCTTATTCCTCTCAGCTTGCAACTGTCTTGCGGGGGGAGGGGAATACAGCAGTTAAAAGGGGATTTTACAGGTTTATCTACATACACACAGTGTTTCCCCAATGTGGCAACGCTCCTGTATATCACTCTAACTCTTTGGAGTCCTATAGAATACGCGAATACCATCATCATATGCTCTTTGCTGCTGAACTCTAACCAAATGGATTATGTCATTGTCCCCTCAAGAACATCCACACTTTCCAACAGTACAATGTTTTCCTTAATCGGCACTGCCATCCCACCTTCCTTTTTTCATTTGCTCTCTTTTCTGAATTCCTTGTACCCTTGAATAATAAGTGTCCCGTCCTCACAGTTTCAATGCCACGTTTCCGTTCTTGCCACAACATCATATTGCCACACAGCTATTTGTGATTTTAGCTCAAAAACGCTACTCACCACACGTTGAGAGTTTACGTACATGCATTCTAAACCCATCTCTGAATTTGTCATTGTCTTTTTTAGTCTGCTCCTACATAAAATTGTATTATTACCGCCTCAAGTACTGTCTTCTCTAGTACTAGCTAACACAAGCACTCTTTTATGCACCTTATTCCTCTTTTCTACTTGAATATGCTGGTGCTCTTTTCCCTGCCAAGTTAGTGTAAATCCTCCCCAACAGCAATAACAAATCTCCCCCCGAGATTAATGGACCGGAGTCTGTTGAGGTGCTCACAGGTGATGAGTTCATAATCCCACTTTAGGAAACTTAAATCTTAAATTGGGGTAATTGATTAGTTGACGGCAGGAAAATAAATAGGAAACAACGGGAGGTCGTACATAGTCAACTAGATAATTAAGGTCCTTCAGGGAAGAGAATGATAGTAAACTGTTTGGGGTGAATTGTCACACCGCAGGGTGGAAACAGGCGGTAGCGATTTTGCAGCCCGTTTTCAACCCTAATGATTGTTGTTGCCGGTTATTATTGTCTGATATTCAAATTTTGTAACGCTGGAGCTTGCAACGTTCCAATCCGTACTGCATTCCAGCTTGTAAACAAACTCAGTGCTGTTGCTTTAATTGTGGGGATCACCTCACTTCCTGCCAGCCTCTCTTTCTGCTCTCAGTGTCTCAACGCTTCCTGGTATGAACTTCTGCGAGGCGGAGCAAGACAATCAGTCGCCGTTAGTTACAGCTCTCATCTCTCAATTTAGCTCACACTAGAACATGGAGAGAGCCGCCATGTTAATGCTATTTGGTGAGTCGTGATCAATTTCATACCTGCTTTGCTGGATTCTGGGTCTGCGAGGTAACTGAGTGGGCAAATGTAAGCAGGAGAGTGGGACTGAATCCGGTGGTGACCGATCTCCGGTAGTTCAGTGGATTAAAGCAACTCCTAGCAAACTAAGTAGACCACTTTAGATCGGCAATCTGTCAGAGTGGATATTTGTTTGTGCTGAATTCTCCATGAGTAACATTGAGACAGTGCAAGTGGTATTAGTTTTCGGGAGAGGTGAGAGATTTGCAGCGTCTGAGATCAGATATGCAATGTATCCACTCTCCCCAAGGGCAAAACAGAAAACCGGCGCCCTTACAGCCATGTTCCAGGGTGAGTCTCCTTCTTCACAAAGGAGAGGGGAAAGATAAGAGTAATTGAAATAAAACGGTTAAGAGTATGTCTGATAAATCACAATATCACCTGATGAGTTGTGCGGTTTCACAATGTTGTTCGGTTGACTTAAAGGTTCTTCTGTCGGTTCAGTAATGCCGGCTAATCTGTGGAAAAGAACAGGAATGTACCCGGTGGGCAAAGGAAGATGCTTTCTGGCCGGCACAGTCACAATGGATCGAATGGCTTCCTGTGCCGTACGTTTCCATGTTTCTACAATTTAGGAGGTTTGGAAAGAGGAGAAGAACAATATTATCTGACAGTGGATATTACAGTAAATATATTTTTAGCACTGCCTTTGTTTCTGGGACACTTTTCTTTCCGTGAACATTCGAGTTGAAACCGCAGCCTTCCGTTTTCACACCTAACTGTTGCTACTTTTCTCTGCATGACTGAACATTGTCCATTTGTTTGCTTATTTTTCATTCTCTTTTCACTCTTTCATCTCAATGTAAGGCGTTTTGTGATATTTGTGAGCCTGCGTGTACTGTCTGTGCAATTACATGTTTCTGGTGAATATTTCGGGCAGCTTGCAGACCGAGAAATTTATTTTAACCCCTCTTCCTCATTCAGTCTACAAGAGCTGAGCATCTGATTGTGATATTGATCTGCCCAGAGTGCGGACACTAATGTCCGTTAACAAACGCTGGGCTGCATCTGCCCTGCGGTGCTGATAATTTATCTCTTAGACTCCATTTTTTCAATCTCAATTTCCACCGTCAGTACCTCCATTCATTCCATAAGGGAGATTCCACGGTGGACTTGCTATTCTTTTCCGTGCTATGGTCGATTGTGGAGATTAGTAAAGATGCTCAGTTTTTTCACACACACACCACCCAGCTGCTTTCCTTTGCCTTTCAGTAATGGTTTCACTCAGTCACAAAATGGACCATGTGTGTATCTGTGCATCATTTACCATGGCTTTGTTTCTTCAAGGCAAAGGCACATCCTGATACCAGCCATGGATTTTTGAAATTGTTTACACATGGTCGTCTCGATAGGCCTTATTTATTTAGCCATTCAATCTTACAGTGCAGAAGAAAGACATTTAGTCCCAGGATCGAGGTTTTAACACATAACCATGCAAAATATGAAAGATTATATGGAATCTGATTCAATCACACTTTCAGGTAGTGTGTTCCAGATCTTAAAAAACCTCTGTGTCAAATCATTTCACCTCATCTCCGCTCTGGAACTTTAGCTGTTTATCTGAAATCTTTGAACTTTGCTTGCCGACAGTTTATCACTCCTTGCTCTATCAAAGCCCCATATATTGCTAATAACTCTGTTGTAAGGAGAGCAATTTCAGCTCCTCCAATGGATGGCACTCATACCGAGTATTATCCTGGAAACTTTCTCTGATCCCTCGCGAAGCACTTGAAATCATTTCTAAAATGCGGTGTTTAGAATTTTACACAATACTCCAGTTGAGGCCTAACCAGTAATTTGTGAATGTTTAGCTGGACTTCCTTGTTCATCTATTCAGTGCATCTTTTTTCAAAGCCAAATATCTCGTACACGCTCTTAACTGCCTCTTTAATTTGCCCTGCCACATTCAATGATCGGTCAGCATGTGCTCCCAGTTACCTTTGCTCTTTGACAACTTGAAGATATTGTCATTTGTATTATAATGCCTCGCCATGAAGTTTCTACCAAAGTGCTTCACTGCACTGTTAGCCACAGTAAATTCCAGCTGTCATAGTCTGCCCATTTCACCACTCTGTCTATTTCCTCCTGAATCTGCTGCTATCCAGCTCTCTATATATAACCTTGCCAAATTTTCCATCAGTGCAAAATTCGAAATGTTACCCCTTATACACAAGTCCAATTCATGTAGGTAGAACACGATTATCAATGGTCTTAATACCGCCCCTTGGAGGAATACCACTGCATATTTCCACACATTCAGTAAAACTTCCATTCACCACTGCTCACTCCCTCGTATCAATATATTATCGCCCCTATAATACCATGAGCCTCTGCAGTTCGGGTGATTCTGTTATGTGATACTTAATTGCAATTCCAGATATACAAAATCTACTGCACAACTTTCATCAGCCCTCAGGGATATTTCATCAAAAAACTCAATCAGGTTAGTCAAACACAATTGTTCTTGAAAAAAGCTTGCTTCTGTAAGTGAGAACTTAATGTTGTCCTTGACAATGGTCTCCAGTAGTTTTCCCAGCACTGAAGGTGGACTGATTAGCCTGGCATTAACAGATGTATCGCTCTCCCCGTTTTGAAGAGTCACGTGATATTTGCAATCCTTCATTCCTCTGGCGCTACTCCCATTTCTAAGGGGTTTTGTAAGATTGCGGTCAGAACTTCTGCTATCTCCTCAACCACTTCCCTCAGGAATGTAGGATACCTCCCATATGGATTGGCTGACATGTTAATGTAATTAACGCAATCTTATTTTTCATATTCTTTTTATGTATTTTATCCAATCCAGTAGATCTACTGCAAAAATGGACTCCATCCTCTTCCTATGTGAAGACGGATGCAAACTACTCATTCAGTACCTCAGTCATGCTCTCTGCGTGCACAAGAATATTTCCTCTTTTGACATTAATCGGCCCCACCATTCCTTTAAAATTTATTAAAGGTGTATATTACCCACTAATCTGTTTTCATGGGCTTCCTTTGCACTTCTTATATCGTTTTTACATTTCTGCCTGCACTCGCCCTATTCAACCTGGTGTTATGCTGCGTTCTGCAATTCACATTTGTCATAAGCCTCCTGAACTCCGCTTAGTGCAATCTCTATTCTGTTTCTCATCCAGGCACTCTAACTTTGGAAGCCCCATTTTTCCTTCTTATGGGCACATGCTTGCTTTGTACAGAGGAGAACAAATCCAGCTTCTCCAGCTTCTCCACATAACTGAAGTCCCTCATCCCTGGTACCATTCTGGTAAATGTACTCTTACCGTTCTCTGCCATAAGGTGAACATTCCCAGCTTCACAGGTCTCTGCACATAACTGAGGTCCATCATCCCTTGTACCATTCTGTTTAATATTCCCTTAACCTTCTCTGCCATAAGGTGAACAATCCCAGCTTCACTAGTCTCTCCACATAACTGAAGTCCATCATCCCTGGCACCATTCTTTTTAATATTCCCTTAACCTTCTCTGCCATAAGGTGAACATTCCCAGCTCACTAGTCTCTACACATAACTGAAGTCGATCATCCCTCGTAGCATTCTGTTCAATATTCTCTTAACATTCTCTGCCATAAGATGAACAATCACAGCTTCGCTGGTCTCTCCACATAACTGTAGTTCATCATCCCTGCTACCACTCTGGTTAATCTTCCATTAACCTTCTCTGCCTTAAGGTGAACAATCCCAGCTTCACTCGTCTCTCCACATAACCAAAGTTCATCATCCCTGCTACCATTCTGGTTAATCTTCCATTCACCTTCTCTGCCTTAAGGTGAACAATCCCAGCTTCACAACTCTCTCCACATAACTGAAGTTCATCATCCCTGCTACCATTCTGGTTATTCTTCCATTAACCTTATCTGCCTTAAGGTGAACAATCCCAGCTTCACTAGTCTCTCCACATAACTGAAGTTCATCATCCCTGGTACCATTCTGGTAAATATTCACTTAACCTTCTCTGTCATAAGGTGAATAATCCCAGCATCTCAAGTCTTTCCACATAACTGAAGTTCATCATCCCTGCTACCATTCTAGTTAATCTTCCATTAACCTTCCATGCCATAATGTGAATCATTCCAGCTTCACTCGTCTCTCCACATAACTGAAGCTCATCATCACTGCTACCATTCTGGTTAATCTTCGCTTAACCTTCTCTGCCATGAGGTCAACAAACCCAGCTTCACTAATCCCGCCACATAACTGACGTCCATGATCCCTGCTACCATTCTGGTAAATTTTCCGTTTACCTTCTATGCCATAAAGTGGAAAGTCCAAAATGCACTAGACTCTCCACATAACTGAATTCTGATTATCCTCCTGCAATTCTGGCAAATTTACTCTGCACCGTTTACAAGGTTATCAGGTCCTTCCTAATGTGTGGTGGCCAGAATTGGACACAGTACTCCAGCTGAGGACTAACATGTGATTTACAAAGGTTTAGCATAACCCTTTTTCCTTTTATATATTATGTCGCTAATATTAAACAAAAGATATTAAAGATTTTTTTGACACATTGATCAATGAGTCCTGCCACATTTAAATACTTTTCTATGTGCGCTCTGTTTCTGAACGCCCTGTAACATTTTATAATTTCCTATACACTGCCTCTCCTCTTTCGTCTGCCCAAATTCCAAAACTTTATATTTCTCTGTATTAAATGTCAGCTGCAATGTACCTGCCCATTTCACCAGTTTCTCTCTGTCCTCCGGAAGTCTGCTACTATACAGCGCATTGCTTACTACATATTTCAAGTTTACTCCTTTTCCAACCAAGCTGCAAGCTGACTTGCTTTTCAGATGAAAGAAATGGAGAATATAAAGCACTTGGCTTTCATGCACTTCCAAATGCAATTTAAAGTTTTTTATTTCAATGTCGTTTAATTACTTTAAATTATTTGGACTCAGAAACAAACTACATTGATTGCAATGTTCAGTTGTATTTGCAGCACAATAGTTGTGTAGTAGTCGTTTGTACAGTTCTATTTCTTCCATTGTGTTTCTATATAATTCCCCTAATTTATATTTTCCGAGAGGTAAAGTGGAACATTTTCTCTTCATATATTTTACGAACATAAGAACATCAGAATAGGAGCAGAAATAGGGCATCCTGCCGTTCTCGCCTGATCCGTCATTGAACAAGATCTTGGCTGATCTTTGAACCCCACTGCACCTTCACGCATTATCCCCATACCCATTGATTCGCTTAATAACCAAAAAATGATCGATCATGGACTTGAATATATTAACGACTGAGCCTCCAAAGCCCTCTGGGGTAAAGATTTCCAAAAATTCACCACCTTCTGATTGAAGAAATTACTCCTCATCTCAGTCCTAAATGGCTGAGTATGTATTTATAGACTGTGAACCCTGGTTCTGGACGCCTCAGCCAGGGGAAACATCCTTCCTGCATTTACCCTGTCTAGCCCTGTAAGAATGGTATATATTTCAATGAGATTAGCTCTCATTCTTCTAAACTCTAGAGAATATAGGCCTAGTCTGCTCAATCTCTCCTCATAGGTCAATCCACCCATCCCAGGAATCAGTCTGTTGATACAACGTTGCAGTCCCTCTATGGAAAGTATATCCTGCCTTAGGTAAGGAGATCAAAACTGTACACAATTTGAAGGTTTGGCCTCACTGGGGCCCTATATAATTGCAATAAGTGTCTTGAATTCAATTTCATTAATAATTGAATGTCTGAGAATCATTCTGTTAGTGCACTTCTAATTGTAAATGTCAAAGCAGAATAGTGTAAATGTGTCAAATGGAAAATCTTGCAGGCCTATGAGGAAAAACATATGAGGGGGTCTAATGTTTTGGGTCTGAAAAAGAGCCAGGACAGGCACGAGGGGCCGAATGTCCTCTTGCTCCGCTGTCAGGCTCTGTGATTCGCTGATTCTATCTGTGGTGGTAAGCAAGGTATTAACTAATTATACGGTTAAACTATATCAGAGAGATTGTCACAGTGCATTTTCATTCAATATGTTTATCCTCATTCTTGGGTCTGATGCCGTTCCCTTGCTGTCAGGGTTGAATTCCTCATTGTACGAGGTGACGCGCTTCTGAGCTGTAACCAGGGGTTCTGTTGTCAGCATTTTCTTTCACTGTTAACCTCAGGCTGAAATATTTTCATCATCTATTTTTATCGGTAATTAAATCCACTTTTTAGTTCCACACAGATTGCACCTGAACAACCCCAGCTTCTCTCATCCCTCCTCATAAATTAAGTGCATTTCCCTGGTACCATACTGACAAATCTGCACCTAGCCTTCTCTGCTCAAAGGAGAAAAAATTAATCTTCTCTAGTCTCTCTTAATAACTGAAGTACTTCTTTCCCGGTATGTTTATGATAAATCTCCCCTTAACATTCTCTGCTCTAAGGAGACAAATCCAAGTGTCTCTAATCTCTCCGCATAACTGAAGTTGCTCAGGCCTGGTGCCATTCTGGTGAATCTCCAATTACACCTCTGCGCTCCAACGTGGACAATCCCAGCTGCTCTCCTCTCACTACATAACTGAAGTCTGTAAGATCAAGACCATCAGTTCAGCTGCTACATCACACAGTTCCCCTGATAACAACGCTCAAACAGTTCTGAGGCTTCGCCCTCTCTGAGCACTGACTCTGAGTCTTTCCCGAATCTCTCTCCTATCCCCACGCATGCTCTTCCCCTGTTTAGTTTGCCTGTGAAACCCATCACCTTGGCCTTGAACTTATTTTTAGTGAACAGCTGACCATCTGACTTATTTTCAGACCTTAAACAAGCTGATGTATTGAATTATTGTCACTTCAGTTACTGTAATTCTCTTGCAAAACAGCATTCTGTCTGATAGTATCCTCCGATTTATCCCATTCTGTTTTGTGATGTCCCTAAGCACATCCCCTTTTCAAGTTTGGAAGTTGCTGGTGGAATATGAAATAACTATTTTTATTTTAATAATTGAATCAATTTGTACTAATAAACGACAGTATGGATTTCCAGTCGGCTAAAGCAACGCACACGGTGGTGGATTATACAAGAATTAATTAATTTTTCAGTTGAAATTGTATAAGAAAGATTGCCACAATGTACTTCTTTAAATGTGTTTAAACACATTCTCGGTTCTGAACCACTGTTCTTACTGTCAGGGGTTAAATTACTCTCTGTCCGAGGTGAAGCGATTCAGAGCTGAAACCATAGGCTTCTGTTTACAGCATTTACTGTTACTGTGAAATTCAGCCTGAGAATTAAATAGAATACATTGCAATAACAGCACAGAGACAAGGCCATTCGGCACCAAAAGGTCTATGCCATTGATTATACTCCACATCAGACACCTCCCAATCTATTCAGATGACACTATCAGCATATTTTCCTATTCTTAACTCCCTCATGTTACCAAATAGTTTCAAATTAAATGCATCGATGTTATTCACCGCAACTGCACCATGTGATCCCATTTTCCTTATTGTGTCCAATCACTGCGTGAACAATTGTCTCCTAAAGGCCTTATTGGATAAATTGAACTAAGTCATCATCTCTCGGTTTGAAAAAGCACGGTTTAAATTGTTACTGGACTTAATTTGGAGAATAGTGTTTATTGTCAGGAGAATAGTGGAGCATACTGATCCCCCGATAGCTCAGTTAGTGCCTGCAGTGCAGACCTAAGAAGTACATAAATGTAAGGCCGAATGGTCAACATCGGCTCCTTGCTGAGTTCCCTGATCTCCAACAAGCGGATACTGGCGCTACCATTCAGCTCAGTGCTCTGAGGACAGTGAAGGAAGCCTCTGCCAAAAGTCGTGATGCAGCACTTTGATATCTGTTGCCTGCTGCAGAGCGAGCATGCGCGGTAGGAGGGTAAAGTTCTGCCGGGCTCACCACTGCTGACCTCAGGTCAAGCAACCCACTCAGTGTCTGCACTCAAACATGAACAGATAATGCCGGGGGTATTGGACACTTCGCGAGAGAAACTGAATTTTTAATACAGTCACTGTATATTATACTAAATACATTGTAGTTGTCTCGCTTGTTTTGAGACACTGTTCTTTCTGCGAGCAGCTTTGTTCCTCTTTCTTTGAACTGAAGTTCCTTCGAGTTGAAACCGCTGACTTCCGATTTCACAACTAACTGCTGCTGCTGTTCTCTGCAGTATTTAGCATTTCCCTTTGTTTGCTTATTTTTCATTCTCTTTAGCATCTTGCCTCTCAACTTCAGGCACGTTTTGCTATCATTGAGCGTGTGTATACTGCTTGTATATCTAAATCTTTCTGGTGAATAATTCAGGCAGCTTTCAGATATAAGAATTTATTTCAATTCCATTTCCTCATTCAGACTGCTGGAACTGAGCATATCACTGAGAAACAGATCTGAACAGTGGGCTGAGACGAATGTCCTTCAAGCAATACAATGCTGCAGCTGCCTTTGGTGCTCAGAATTTAGACTTTATCTCTTCAACTCAATTTTTTCCCAATCTGAATTCCTACCGTTACTGCCTCCATCTAATCCATAATGGAGATTCCACGATAGCCTTGTGTTTTGTGGTATGGTCGCATGTGGAAATCTGTAAAGATGCTCATTATTTGTACACAGACTCCACCCAGGTGCTTGCTTTGTCTTTAAATGATGGTTTCACTCCATTAAAAATTGACCATTTTTGCATCTGTGCATCCCTTAATGGTGTTTTGTTTCTTTAAGGCAAATACACTACTCTCTGCCTCTTATCCCTTAGCCAATTACGTACTCAATTTACCATCCTGCCTATACTGTCATGTGCTTCTACATTTCGCATCTGTTATGTGATATTAATTGAAATTCCAGATATACAAAATCGGCTGCATGGCCTGTTTGTTATTTCTTCAAAAAACTCAGTCAAGTTAGTCAAATATGATATTTCTTGAACAGCTCCAAGTTGACTGTTCCTTTTTACACCATGCTTCTGTAAGTCAGACTTAATATTGTCCTTAACAATGGTCTCCAGTAGTTTTCCCACCACTGAAAGTAGACTGATTAGCCTGGCATTAACCGGTATATCTCTCTCCACTTTTTTGAACAGTCACATGATATTTGCAATGATTCAGTCCTTGGGCACCACTCTGATTTCCAAGGAGCTTTGCAAAATCGTGGTCAGAACTTCAGCTATCTCCTCCACTACTTCCCTCAGCAATGTAGCATACATTCCATATACATAGATACATAGAAGATAGGAGCAGGAGTAGGCCATTCGGCCCTTCGTGCCTGCTCCGCCATTCGATGAGATCATGGCTGATCTTTTAATTCAGTATCCCGTCCCCGCCTTCTCTCCGTAACCCTTAACCCCTTTTGCCCGTAGAAATATATCTAATTCCCTCTTAAATATATTTAATGAGCTGGCGTACACTGCCCTCTGTGGCAATGAGTTCCACAGGTTCACCACTCTCTGAGTGAAGAAATTCCCCCTCATCTCTGTCCTAAATGGTTTAGCCCTTATCCTCAAATTATGTCCTCTAGTTCTGTTCTCACCCGCCAAGGGAAACATTCCTTCTGCATCCAGTCTGTCTAGACCTGTCAGAATTTTATACACTTCTATGAGGTCCCCTCTCAATCTTCTAAACTCCAGTGTGTACATCCCTAAACTACATAGTCTCTCCTCATAGGTCATTCCCGCCATTCCTGGTATCAGCCTGGTGAATCGCCGCTGCACCCCCTCCATGGCAAGAACATCCTTCCTCAGATGAGGCGACCAAAACTGTACACAGTACTCGAGGTGTGGTCTCACCAGTGCCCTGTACAGCTGCAGCAAGGTATCCCTGTTCCTGTATTCTAACCCTTTTGCTATGAAGGCCAGCATACCGTTTGCCTTCTTGACCGCCTGTTGCACCTGCATGCTCGCCTTCAGTGACTGGTGTACAAGAACACCCAGGTCTCTCTGTACTTCCCCCTCTCCCAATCTATTGCCATTTAAATAATAATTTGCCCTCCCGTTCCTGCACCCAAGGTGGATAACTTCGCACTTGTCCACATTATAGTGCATCTGCCATTTATCCGCCCAATCGCCCAGTCTGTCCAAATCGCTCTGGAGCTTCCTGGTCTCTTCCTCTGAGCCCACCCCCCCTCCTAGTTTAGTGTCGTCTGCAAATTTGGAAATGCTGCATCCGACTCCCTGATCCAGGTCATTAATGTAAATTGTGAACAGCTGGGGGCCCAGGACAGATCCCTGTGGTACCCCACTTGTTACTGCCTGCCATTCAGAAAATGAGCCGTTTATTCCAACTCTCTGTTTTCTATCTGACAGCCAGTTCCCTATCCACGCCAAAACTTTCCCCTTTATCCCATGAGCCTCAATTTTCCATGCTAATCTTTTATGTGGGACCTTATCGAAGGCCTTTTGGAAGTCCAGGTACACCACATCTACTGGCTCTCCCCCATCTATTCTACCAGTTACTCCCTCAAAAAATTCCAATAGATTAGTCAAGCACGATTTACCCTTTGTAAATCCATGTTGACTCTGTCCTATCCTGTCCCCATTTGCTAAGTGCTCCGCTATTTCATCCTTAATGATGGACTCCAGCATTTTGCCCACAACTGATGTAAGGCTTACAGGTCTGTAATTACCTGCTTTTTCCCTACCCCCCTTTTTGAATAGTGGGGTAACGTTAGCTACCCTCCAATCCATCGGCACTGTTCCCGAGTCTAATGAATTCTGAAAAATCATCCTTAGTGCATCCGCTATCTCTAGGGCCACCTCCTTCAGTACCCTAGGATGCATGTTATCAGGCCCTGGGGATTTGTCCACCTTCAATCCCTTTAGCTTCCTTAACACCATATCCTTAGAGATATTGATTTGCGTCAGTTCCTCCTTTGCCAATGTCCCTATTTTTCCCGATATCCCAGGGAGGTTTTTTGTGTCTTCCTTCGTAAAGACTGACCCAAAGTATGCATTTAGTTGATCTGCCATTTCCTTATTTCCCATTATATATTCCCCCGTATCTGACTGCAATGGACCAACTTTGGTTTTCACCAGTCTTTTCCTTTTGATATACTTATAAAAGCTTTTGGAGTTAGTTTTTATATTTTCCGCCAGCTTGTTTTCGTAAGCTATTTTGCCCCTCTTGATTATGCCCTTTGCCCTCCTTTGCTCTATCTTAAACTGTTCCCAATCTTCCGCTCTGGCGCTTTTTTTGGCTATTTTATACGCCCTATCTTTGGATATGGATCGTGCGAATTGTTAATGTTAATATCGGCAACTTATTTTCTACATCCTTGCTATCTATTTTATCCTATCCAGTACATCTACTGCAACATTAACTTCATCATCTTCCTAAGTGAAGACAGCTGCAAACTATTCATTCAGTACCCCAGTCATGCTCTCTGCCTCCACAAGAATCTTTCCTCTTTTGACATTAATCGGCCCCAACATTACTTTAATGCTTATAAATGATACATTTTACCCGCTAATTTGTTTCCATTTGCTCCCCTTTCCCTTCTTATGTAATTTTTCAATTTCCGCCTGCACTCTCCCTATTCTACCTGGTGTTCTGCTGTATTCTGCAATTGACATTTGTCATAATTTAATTTAACCTCCATTGTCTTTCTCATCCAAGCGCTGTAGCTTTGGAAGCCCCATATTTCCTCCTTATGGGTACATGCTTGCTTTGTACCGAGGAGAACAACCCCAGCTTCACCAGTCTCTCCACATAACTAACTTCTGTCAATCTTTCTACCATTCTGCTAAATTTCCTCTGCATCATTTATAAGGTCATGAGATCCTTCCTAATGTGTGGTGGCCAGAATTGGACACAATGCTCCAGCTGAGGCCTAACCTGTGATTTACAAAGGTTTAGCAAACCTCCTTCCTTTTGTATTTATGTCTCTACTATTAAAGCAATAGATCTTAAAGGTTGTTTTAACATATTGATCAATAGGTCCTGCCACCTTTAAAGATTTGTGAATGTGCGCTCTGATTCGGAACGCCCTGTAATATATTTTAATTTCCTATACATTGTCTCTCCTCATTCGTCTACCTAAATTCCATCACTTCAGATTTCACTACATTAAATGTACCTGCCCACTTCACAAGACTGTCTCTATTCCGAAGTCTGCTGCTATCCCCCTCACTGTTTACTACAATTTAAAGTTTACTGCATTTCCAACCAAGCTCCAAGCTGACTTGATTTTCAGTTGAATGAAATGGTGAATATAAAACACATGGATTTCATTCACGTCAAAATTGAGTTTTATTCTTATTGTTTCAAAGTCGGCTAATTTCTTTAAATTAATTGGACTCAGAAACAAACTACATTGATTTCAATGCACAGTTACATTTGCCGCACAATACAGGGTTATTAGGCGGATTGTATCATTCTATTTCATCCATTGTGTTTGTATATAATACCACTAAATTTACAGTTTACGAGATGTAAAGTGGAATATTATCTCTAAATGTATATTAAGAACATAAAAACATACGAAATAGGAGCAGGAGTAGGACATCTAACATTCCAGCACTATCCCTAAACACCATGATTCAATTAATATCCAAAGATTAATCGATATTCTGCTTGGATATAATTAACGACTGAGCCGCCACAGCCCACTGGCATACAGAAATCCAAAGATTCACCACCCTTTGAGTGAAGAAATGTCTCCTCATCTCTGTCTTAAATGGCCGACCCATTATTCTGAGACTGTGGCCCCTGGGTCTAGACGGCCCAGCCAGGGGAAACATCCTTCCTGCATCTACCCTGTCAAGCCCTTTAAGAATTTTATATATTTCCATGAGATCACCTCTCATTCTTCTAAATTCTAGAGAAAATAGGCCTAGACTACTCAGTCTCTCCTCATAGGACAATCCCCCCATCCCAGGAATCAATCTGTTGAACCATCGTTGCACTCCCTCTATGGAACTCTAATTGTAACTGTCAAAATGGAATGGGCTAAATGATCCAAAGTGAAAAACTTGCAGGACTTTGAAGAAAAAACATATGAGTGGGACTAATGTGATTGGTCTGGCAAAGAGTCAGCACAGACACGATGGTGCTGTGGTTCCAGCGCTGCTGGAAAGTTCTGTGATTTGCTGATTCTATCTGTGGTGGTAAACACAGAATTAATTAATTATATGGCCAGAAACATAAAAGAAATATTGTCAAAATGTATTTTCCTCCTTAAATTAAATTCCTCATTGTCCGAGGTAAAGTGCTTCTGAGCTGACACAATAGGTTTCTGTTTTCAACATTTTCTTTCAGTGTTAGCTTTAGCCTGAAATATTTTCAAAAACTATTATTAACTGTATTTAAATCCACTTCTTAGTTCCTCGCAGACTGCACCAGAACAACTTCAGCTTCTCTCATCTCTCCTCATAACTGAAGTCCATTTCCCCAGGAATCATACAACTAAATCTCCACCTAGCCTTCTCTGCTCTAAGGAGATCAACGTATATCTCAAGTCTCTCCTCAAAACTGAAGTCCTTCATTCCCGGTACTTTTATGTTAAATTTCCACTTAACATTCACTGCTCTAATGACACAAATCCAAGTCATTCTGGTGAATTTCCGCTTAAACCTCTGTGCTCTAAGGAGAACAATCCCAGCTTCTCTAATCTCTCTACAAAGATGAAGTCTCTAAGATCAAGTCCATCAGTTCAGATGCTACATCACACAGTTTCCCTGGTCACGACGTTCAAACACCTGAGGGTCCGCCCTCTCTGAGCTCTGATTCTGCATCTTTCCTTAATGTCTCTCCTATCCCCACACATGCACTTCTCCTGTTTAATGTGCCTGTGAAACCCACCACCTTGGCCTTGAACTTATGTTAGTGAACAGCTGACCATCTAACTTCCTTTCAGGCCTTAAACAAGCTGAAGTATCGAATTATCGCAAAACTGCATTGTGCCTGATAGTATCCTCCGATTTATCCCATTCTGTTTCTGTGATGTCCCTCAACACATCTGCTTTTATACAGGTTACAAGATGCTAGTGGAATATGAAACAGCTTTTTTATTTTATTAAATTGACTTGAATTGAATTGCACAAATAAATGACAGTATGGCGTTTCAGTCTGCTACTCCATCACACATGGTGGTGGTTATAGAGTCATAGAGTCATAGAGTTTTGCAGCACAGAAAGAGGCCCTTCGGCCCATCGTGTCTGCGCCGCCCATCCATCCCTGTCCAGTCTAATCCCATTTTCCAGCATTTGGTCCATAGCCTTGTATGCAATGGCATTTCAAGTGCTCATCCAAATGCTTCTTGAATGTTGTGAGGGTTCCTGCCTCTACCACCCTTTCAGGCATTGAGTTCCATATTCCAACCACCCTCTGGGTGAAAAAGTTCCTCCTCAAATCCCCTCTAAATCTCCTGCCCCTTACCCTGAATCTATGCCCCGTTGTTATTGACCCCCCCACTAAGGGGAAAAGTTCCTATTTATCTACCCTATCTATGCCCCTCATCATTTTGTACACCTCAATCAGGTCCCCCCTCAGCCTTCTCTGCTCCAAGGAAAACAACCCCAGCCTGTCCAGCCTCTCTTCACAGCTGAGGCGCTCCATCCCAGGTAACATCCTGGTGAATCTTCTCTGCACCCTCTCCAAAGCAATCACATCCATCCTATAGTGAGGCGACCAGAACTGCACACAGTACTCCAGCTGTGGCCTCACCAGCGTTTTGTACAGCTCCATCATAACCTCCCTGCTCTTATATTCTATGCCTGGGCTAATAAAGGCAAGTATCCCATATGCCTTTTTAACCACCTTATCTAACTGCTCCGCTGCCTTCAGGGATCTATGTACATGTACACCAAGGTCCCTCTGACCCTCTGTACTTCCTAGGGTCCTACCACTCATTGTGTATTCCCTTGCCTTATTTGTCCGTCCAAAATGCATCACCTCGCACTTTTCAGGGTTAAATTCCATTTGCCACTTTTCCGCCCATCTGACCAACCCGTTTATATCGTCCTGTAGCCGGAGGCTTTCCTCCTCGCAATTTACCACCCCACCAATTTTCGTGTCATCTGCGAACTTACTGATCATACCTTTTACATTCTCATCCAAATCATTTATGTAGATCACGAACAACAAGGGACCCAGCACCGATCCCTGAGGTACCCCACTGGACACAGGCTTCCAGTCACAAAAGCAACCATCAACCATCACCCTCTGCCTCCTGCCACTCAGCCAGTTTAGGATCCAACGCGCCAAGGCACCCTGGATCCCATGGGCTCTTACCTTCTTAACCAGTCTCCTATGCGGGACTTTGTCAAAAGCTTTACTGAAGTCCATGTAAACCACATCCACAGCATTTCCCTCATCCACCCCACTAGTCACCCCCTCGAAAAATTCGATCAGATTTGTCAGACATGATTTACCCTTGACAAAGCCATGCTGACTATCCCCGATTAATCCTTGGCTCTCCAAGTGGAGATTAATTTTGTCCCTCAGAATTTTTTACAATAATTTCCCCATCACAGATGTTAGACTCACTGGCCTGTAATTCCCTGGTTTATCCCTGCTACCCTTCTTGAATAATGGTACAACGTTAGCTGTTCTCCAGTCCTCTGGTACATCCCCTGTGGCCAGAGAGGTTCTGAAAATTAGTGTCAGAGCCCCTGCAATCTCCTCCCTTGCCTCCCACAGCAGCCTGGGATGCATCTCGTCCGGGCCTGGGGATTTATCCACGTTTTGGCCTGCTTAAACCGCTAGCCTCTGCTCCCTCTCGATGCTAATATGTTCAAATATGTCACAGTCCCCTTGCCCGATTTCTATGTCTGCATCGTCTTTCTCCATAGTGAACACAGATGCAAAAAATTCATTTAAAACCCCGCCTACATCCTCTGGCTCTACACACAGATTGCCACTTTGGTCCCTAATGGTCCCTACCCTTTCCCTGGTTATCCTCTTGCCCTTAATATACTTATAAAACATCTTAGGATGTTCCTTTATTTTGCTCGCCAGTGTTATTTCATGGCCCCTCCTCGCCCTCCTAATTTCTTTTATAAGTATGCCCCTGCACTTTTTATACTCCTCTAGGGTTTCCTCCGTCTTTAGTCTTTTGTAACTGCCAAAAGCCCCCCTTTTATTTCTAATGCATTTTTGTATATCCCTTGTCATCCAAGGTTCCCTTTGCTTGTTGGTCCCACCCTTGACCTTTACAGGAACATGTTGACGTTGTACTCATTCAATTTCCCTTCTGAAAGTCTCCCATTGTTTTGATGTGGATTTTCCTATAAGTAGCTGCTCCCAGTCCACTTTGGCCAGATCCTGCCTTATCATATTAAAATCGGCCTTCCCCCAATTTAGAACCCTTATTTCCGGGCCGTCTTTGTCTTTTTCCATGACCACCTTAAATCTCACTGAATTATGGTCACTGTCGCCAAAATGCTCCCCTATTGACACTTCCACCACTTGCCCGGCTACATTCCCCAGAATTAGGTCCAGTACCGCCCCCTCTCTTGTAGGACTTTCTACATGTTGGCTCAAAAAGCTCTCCTGGTTGCACTTTAAGAATTCTGCACCCTCTAAGCCTTTCACACTCTGACTGTCCCAATTTATATTGGGGAAGTTGAAATCCCCCACTATTATTACCCTATTATTTTCGCACTTTTCTGAGATTTGCCTACATATCTATTCCTCTAACTCCCCCCGACTGTTTGGGGGCCTATAGTACACTCCCAGCAAAGTGCTTGCCCACTTTTTGTTTTTAAGTTCCACCCATATGGCCTCATTGGAGGAACCCGATAATATATCATCCCTCCTTACAGCAGTAATTGACTCCTTAATTATTATCCAATAATTAAGAACATAAGAACATAAGTACATAAGAAATAGGAGCAGGAGTAGGCCAATCGGCCCCTCCAGCCTGCTCCGCCATTCAATAAGATCATGGCTGATCTGATCCTAACCGCCAATCCACTATCACAGAACCATCTCCTGAATCTAACAAAATTTGACACACGAAATAGGAGCAGGATCAGGCTACACGGCCCCTGGGCCCGCTCCGCTACCCACAGGGCCATGACCGATCCGAACCTAGACTCATGTCCAAATTCCTGCCCGCTCCCCGTAACCCTTAACTCCCTTTACTTCTAGGAAACTGTCTATTTCTGTTTTAAATTTATGTAATGATGTAGCTTCTACAGCTTTTTGGGGCAGCATATTCCATGGACCTACCACCCTCTGAGTGAAGTAGTTCCTCCTCATCTCAGTTTTGAAAGAGCAGCCCCTTATTCTAAGACTATGCCCCCTAGTTCTAGTTTCACCCATCATCGGGAACATCTTCCCTGCATCCACCCGATCCAACCCCTTCACAATCTTATATGCTTCAATAAGATCGCCTCTCATTCTTCTGAACTCCAATGAGTAGAGTCCCAATCTACTGAACCTCTCCTCATATGTACATCCCCACATCCCCGGGATTAACCGAGTGAACCTTCTTTGTACTGACTCGAGAGCAAGTATGTCCTTTCACAATTATGGACACCAATTAATGAATTATACGGTTGAAAGTGTATAAGAAAGATTGCCAAAAAATACTTTTTCGAAGTGTATATATACATTCTTGATTCTGATGTATTGTACTTACTGTCAGGGGTTAACATACTACCTGCCAATGGAGAAATGCTTCAGAGCAGAAACCACAGGCTTCCGTTTACAGCATTTGCTGTCATTGTTAATTTCAGCCTGAAATTAAATAGATTTACATGGAAATAAAAGCACAGAGACAAGGCCATTCGGCCCCAACAGGTCTACACAACACCAGCCACCTCGCAATCGAATTCAGATGACACTATCAACATATCCTCCTATTCCTTTTTCCCTCATTTTAGCAACTAGTTTCATCTTAAATGCATCTATGCTATTCACCGGAACTACACCATGTGGTCCCATTTTCCACATTGTGTCCACTCTCTGGGTGTTGATGGGTCTCCTAATCTCCTTTTTGGAAAAGTTGAAGTAAATGATCATCTCTCGGTTTTATACGGCACTTTTTAATTTGTTACTGGAATGGATTTGGAGAATTGTGTATATTGTCAGGAGAATAGTGGAGCATATTGGTCTCCTGATAGCTCAGTAAGTGCCTGCAGTGCAGAGCTAAGAAATAAATCATAGTAAGACTGAATGATTAACATCCGCTCCTTGCTGTGTTCCCTGATCTCCAACAAGCGGAGGTACTGGCGCTACCATTCAGCTTAATGCTCCGAGGCCACTGAAGGAAGCCTCGGCCAAATGTCGTGATGTAGCTCTTTGATATCTGTTGCCTGCTGCAGAGCGAGCATGTGCGGTAGGAGGTTAAAGTTCTGCCGGGCTCACCACTGCTGAACTCGCGTCAAGCAACCCACTCAGTGTCTGCACTCAAACATGAACAGATAATGCCGGGGGCATTAAAGATTTCGAGAGAGAAACTGGATGAGAATGATTTTAACACAGTCACTGTATATTGTAGTAAATATATTTTAGTATTTTCTTTGGTTCTGAGACTTTGTTCTTTCTGTGAGCAGCTAAGTGCCGCTTTTTATGAATTAAAGCTCCTTCGGCTTGAAACCGCAGGCTTCCGTTTTCACACCTAACTGCTGCTACTGTTGTCTGCAGTACTGACCATTTTCCTTTATTTGATTATACTTCTTTCTCTTTTCCGTCTTGCATCACAATTTTAGGTGCTCTTTGATATAGTTGAGCGTCTGTGTACTGTCTGTACAACTAATGCTTTCTGGTGAATAATTCAGGCAGCTTTCAGATCCAGGAATGTATTTTAATTCCATTTCCTCATTCAGTCTGCTGGAGCTGAGCATATCACTGAGACAGAGATCTGCACAGTGCGCGGAGACTAATACACTACTAAGACACAGAGCTGCATTAACCTCTTAATCAACAACGTCTCCAAACAAAATTGCCCCTGGTAATGCCTGAATCCATTCAATAATGGAGCTCCGGCTCTGCCATTGCCATTCTGTATCGTGGTGTAGCCGCATGTGGAGATCTGTAAAGATGCTCAGTGTTTGCACCCACATTCCATGCAGTTGCATTCATTTGTCTTTCAGTGCCGTTGTCACAAAGCCACAAAATGGATCTGTTATCATTTCACGTGTTTTGTGTCATTAGGCCCAAGGGCACATTTTGTTAATTGCCGTGCATTATTGGAATTAGATGCAAATGAACATCTCGGTAGAATTTCTTCAGTCACGGTGGGTGAATCTATAACAAGGAGCAGGATATCTAAACTGATGCTAAATAATTTGGAGTGAAAACCGGAAATACTTTCTCACACAAAGTGTAGTGTAAATCTGGAACTCTCTGTAATTAGTGTCTGCCTACATTATGTGTTCATGTACTGGAGCGGGAGTTGAAGTAAAAGGAGCCAGAATATCACCAACTCAGTTACACTGTGAAATGTCCATAAAACAATACACGGCAGTCAGTCAGTATATTCAGCCGCTAAAGGTTTTGGTGTTTGAGTAACTGATTCATGTTCTCTCTTTTTAGTGGTTTTTGGGGCTCGGAGAATCGTTTCTCAAGGTTAGTGTCGACGCTTTTCTCTAATATAATGAAATTGAGCAATTAAATATCAAACTGCTCAATAAATGAATTTGTTATTATGTAATTGAAATTCATTGCTGTAATGCATCATCTTGTGAAGTTTGTAGCAGTAATGCATGTCTGCATCTCAGTAGCTTTCATTGCTCAGGTACTATGAGAGATGTCTTTATTTTCTAACATTTTGGTCAGCGATTCAAGGAAAAGTACAATAAATATAGGAAGACATATCTAGGTTCAATATACGTAAAAAAATGGTGATGGAGAAGATAATGACATCAAAGATAGAAAAAAATTCCAGGACCCGAGTGTTTCTACCCGATGGGCGTGTGGCGGGAGGGGTGGGGGAGGTTAATATGACTAGGTGAGGAAATTGCTGATGTGTTAGTCATGAACTTGCAAAAGTCTCTCGATTGATGAATTGGCCAATTCGATTGGAAACTAACAGGCACTGTTTATTTACGACGGGAGGAGAGATGAACTTGAAAATTTTTGGCCCATCAGTCTACATCAGTTTTGGGGAATGCACTACAATCTATTATTAGGAACAGCGTGACTGAGCATTTGGAGAGACATGAACTGACCAGAGAGATCCAGCATGGATTTGTAAAGTGCAAATCACGTCTATCGAACCAATT
Source organism: Somniosus microcephalus (assembly GCF_052327205.1). Classification (NCBI taxonomy): domain Eukaryota; kingdom Metazoa; phylum Chordata; class Chondrichthyes; order Squaliformes; family Somniosidae; genus Somniosus; species Somniosus microcephalus. The sequence continues at coordinate 36,736,320 of NW_028225183.1, forward strand.
GTTATTTTGAGAAGGTACATAATTGGAGTTAAACAACTGTCTATGAATGCTATTTATAGGGACATCCAGAAGGCATTCGAGTAGCCATGCGTGCAATTGAAGGCAACGTATTGAATTGGAAATGAAATGGTTATTTTGTTGGAGAGAGTTAGTAGGGATAATGGCTCTGAACTCACATTGGCAGGATGTGAATAAAGGTGTCCCCGGGGATCTGTACTGGGAACTCAGCTTTTCACCATATTTATAACTGACTTGGATGAAGGAATAGAGAGCCATATATCAAATTTCGCTGGCGAAAATAAGTTAGGTTGCACAGTACATAATGCACACGTGAGCAAAAAGTTGTAAAGGGACATTGTTTGATTGGGTGAGCGGGAAGACAGTAGCAGATGGAATTTAAAGAGAGAAAGTGTGAGTTCTTTCCCTTTGGACGTACAAACAAGATTCTTCGATTTTCTAATTGCTAAAAAGCTCGGGAAATTGGAAACATGGAGTGAATTAAAGGTCGAAGTACAGGGATAGCTAAAATCTAGTGGAGAGGTACAGATAATTACAAAGTTTAATGGAATAATGTGTTTCATCTCAAGAGAGCTGGAATACGTGGCGGTGGAAGTTAAGTTAGAGCTGTACAGAGTCTGGCTAGACCCCATCTGGAGTAACTGGAGCTGTACAGAGCTATGGCTAGACCCCGTCTGGAGTAACTGCATTATGATCAGGGAAGCGGGCCTTAGGAAGGATATAATGGCCCAACAATTGCATCGGGCGCATAGATACAGATATAGAGATGCAGAGAATGGATAGTTGCTCCTTGGCGATGCAGAGTTGTGTGCCACGTATGACATCACTAAGGCCAGGAGTGCAGCGTACATCCTCTGCGTAAGGGAAGAAACACCCATAAATTCTGTTAAAGATAAACCACGCCCAGAAAAGGCTCTTTCAGTCTCTTCAATTGACACTATTTTTTCAAAACTTATCAAAACTTATAAAAAAAGATAGTTTATCTGGTCTTACTTCATATATCAATCCTTTGTTTTATGCTTTCATCCAGACCCACAATCTATTAGTCCCTTTGGATACAACTTCCTTTTTTGATCCTCAGTAAAGGGCTAAAATTGTCCTTTATCTCTTACAGGTAATGTTGTTGAACTTCAGAAAGAGATTCCCAACCATATATTCAAAGTTAATTTTCAGTATTAAATATATTATTCAGACCTCATTTAGGCTGGTAATAAACAAATCTATTCTCCATGATAAAGAGAGATTATTATATAAGTTATCTTGTTCATTTATTATTTGGAATAATTTTTTCACTGAAATTTGTTAGAATTTCATTTTATTTTACTTTCTTTTTCAACTTCCCAAATAAGTAAAATTAAACTCAAACAACAAAAAAGTCTCCTCCACCAAAACGTCCACAATTTACAGTCACAGATCTTTTAAAATGTGACACAGCCTCTTGTGCCCATTTTCAGTAACCGTAAGATTTGCGGATGTAATTGCTAGGCAGTTTGTAATTCGCCCAAATCTGCACCTTTCATTAGTACTTCCCCATCGGTGCAGATCATGTGTTAAGGCGAACCTGGAACAATCACAACTTCGGGAGTTAGTGCCTGTGCAAGCACTTGTGGAAATCCCGAACTTGCAGTAAATGTGACGGAGCACTCTCAGAGTACGCCGCCATACACACCGCAAAATCTGCCCCATTGGCTTTGGAGGGGGTGCAGCGGAGATTGACCAGAATGATAACAGGTCAATAAGGGTTAATTATGGGGAGATGTTCCATTGTCTAGGCTTGCATTCGCTCGAGTACAGAAGCTTAACGGGTGATCTAATTCAGCTGTTTAAGTTCATTAACGGATTTGATCTGTTAGAAAGAGAGAAACTATTTCAGCTGGTGGGAGAGTACAGAACAAGCGTGCATAACCTTACAGTTATAGCTAGGTCCTTCAGGGGTGATGTGATGAAGCACTTCTATACACAAAGTAAGCTGAAAACATTGAACTCTCACTCAAAATTACGGTTGTGACTAGATCAATAGGAAATGTCAAAAGTGAGATTAGTAGATTTGTATTAAGAAAGGGTAATACGTTTTATAAAACCAAGCCAGGTAGATGGAGTTAGGATACAGATCAGCAATGATAGTATTGATTTGTGAAACAGGCTAGAGGGGCTCATGACCTAGTTCTGTTCATATGTTCTTACATCCTTAATCTGGTGTTGGTTTATAAAGTGCACTCAGCATTCCAAGTGGAATGTATATCTTGCTTAGGTCTAAAGTGGGTGAACTCTCACTCCAACCACACTGAAGTGAATCAACTTGAGTTTTGCACACTCACTTAATCTAGCAAAGTCCCCTTGCAACATTCTGCTGCTAGCTCCTGAATTTGCAATGCCACCGAACGTAGTTTCGACATTAATTTGGATGTAATGAACTATATTCATTCCTGTAACTCATAGAGCAATGCAGTGAAAACATGAGGCCACATTACAGAATCCTGGGGACACCACTTATCACATCCTGCCAATGAGATTACATACCCGTCATCCCTGCTCTCTGTCTCCTAACTCCTTATCAATTCGCTACCAACGTCAATAGGTTGAATTCAGTTCCATGTGATTGACCGGACAAATGCTCTACTTAATGTCACGATTACTGATTTTGATCACACAAGTGGATCATTTTGTTAGCACCCCATGTACTGACATTTGGCTTGAGCCAGAGATGAGCTGCAGGAGTTCAAGTGTCAATCTGCCATGAGTCCCATATCCCTTTTATTAATTCGCTCTTTTCTGTATTTCTCTATTCTGCCCTTAATTAACGGCCAATAGCCCAACACTTCACTACTCCACTAGGTTTCCAATCCCCTGCATTTCTAGAATTGAATTATTCGTGAACAGGTCCACAGTGACCCTCTGTGCCTCTCCTGGCATTCTTTGAAAGGCCCATCGAGAGTTTTATCAATCGTTTCATGCGAGCAGCAAAACCAGTTCCCGCTCCTTTGCTGTTGCTGCTCCTCACACACATCACCTTTACTGAGGCCAAATCTCACCAACTACTAATCCGTCCCAGTCAATGAATCCTCCACTGATCCTCACACACATCGCCTTTACTGAGGCATAATCTCACCAACTACTGATCCGTCCCAGTCAATGAATCCTCCACTATCCCCTTGGACTCTTCAATGGATCAACGAACGCCCCTGCCAATTTCCATCCAGAATGATGGTTTACTATTATATATGTATTTATATAAAAAGTCTGATGTGGAAGGGTATACGTGGAATAACCAATATACTTGTGATATGGATGGCAATTACTCCTTGGAAAAAAAGTATCTAAATGGTGTAGAGGAGAAGAGGAAACTGGGGGTACAGGCACACAAATCACTTATAGTTGAGACGCAGGTTAATAAGGCCATAACTAAGGTGGGTTTGCTTGCGTTGTTTTCTATGGAACAGAGAAGTCTGAGGAGAGACTTGAATAAGATGTTTAAAATGATGAGGGGCCTAGATTGAGTGGACAGGAAGCACCTGCATCGCCTCGCATAGAGGACAATAAAGAGGAGGCATAGATTTAAAGTAAATTGTAAAAGGATTAGAATGAAGTTGAGGAAAGCTTTTTTACACCCAGAGGGGAGTGGGGTTCTGGAACTCACTGGCTGACAGGGTGGTCGAGGTAGAATCCCTCATCACATTTAAAACGTGCTTGGCTATGCATTTAAGTTCCATAACCTACAAGGCTATGGACCAAGAGCTGGGAAATGGGATAAGGCTGGATGGCACTTTATCGGTAGACTCAGACACGATGGCTCGAATGGCCTCATTTTGTGCCAGAAATGTCGGTGATGCTATGATTCTAGGAAAGCTAAGAATACCCTGGCATTCATTTCTAGAGGCCGAGAATTGGAAAGCAGGGAATATAAAATAGGGAGCTTCATTAAAAGACATGAAGGTGGATAGGAACAGACAAAAATTTAAGGAATGAATGCATGAATTTCAACAGTTATACATTCCTTTCTGGCGCTAAAACAGAAAAGGAAAAGCAGCCAAAACATGGCTAACAAAATATATTACGGATAGTATTAAATCCAAGGAGGAGTCACAAAAATTTGCCAGTAAAAGTAGCAAGCCAGAGGATTGGGAGCAGCTGAGAGTTCAGGAAAAAATGACCAAGAGATTGATTAAGAGGGGAAAAATACAGTATAAGAGTAAACTTGCAAGAACCATAAAAGCGTATTGTAAAAGCATCTACAAGTATATAAAAAGAAAACGATTAATGAAAACAAATGTATGTCCCTTACAGTCAGAAGCGGGAGAATTTATAATGGGGAACAAGGAAATGGCATGGCAATTAAACAAATCCTTTGGTTCTGTCTTCACAGAAGAGGACAGCAATAACTTCCCGAAAATTCAAGGGACCCAAGGATCTAGTGAGAAGGAGGAATTAAAGTAAATTAGTATTATTAAAAAAATAGTGGTGGAGAATTTAATGGGACTGAAAGTTAAGTGACGTTTAAACAGATGCTGCGAGTTGGGAATTGTTTCTTACTTTGCACCAAGGAAAGTGTCCGAGAGCGGGAGCAGTCAAACAACAACCTGCGAAAGCAAAAAAGCAACGTGACAATCAGGGAAGGAGCTGATTGTTAATAGGACCTGGTGACTATTTCTACAGGCCAGTCGTTAAATTAAAAGTAAAGTCTCTAGTTCAGAGTAAGTAATGTTTAAAGGGAAGTAAGGTCCCTAGTGTATTTAATATTCTTTAATTTAAAGGAAGAAAAGGGAGTATATTAAGGGTAGGACATGGCATGGCAGCTCGGCAATGTGGAGTGCTCCTCCTGTGCTATATGGGAAGTCAGGGACATTTTCGGTGTGCAGTGCGAACACATGTGCAGGAAGTGTCTATTACTACAGCTACTCGAATTCCACACTTCGGAGCTGGAGCTGCGGCTGGAGTCACTGTGGAGCATCTGTGAAGCTGAGATCTTCGTGCATAGCACGTTTAACGAGGTCGTCACACCGCAGTTAAACAGTGCACAGGCAAACAGGAAATGGGTGACCGCCAGACAGAGTAAAATAGCTAGGAAGGTAGAGCAGAAGTCCCCTAGGTCCATCTCCCTCTCCAACAGATTTTCAGTTTAGGATACTGATCGGGGAGATGGTTTCTCAGGGGGATGCAGCAAGATCCAAGTCCGTGGCACTACGAGTTGCACAGCTGCACAGGAGGGGAGGAAAAAGAGTGAGAGAGCAATAGTGATAGGGGATTCTATCGTAAGGGGAACAGATAGACGTTTCTGTGGCCGCAGACGTGACTCCAGGTTGCTATGTTGGCTCACTGGCGCTAGGATCAAGGATGTCACTGAACGGCTGCAGGGCATTCTGAAGGGGGAGAGCAAACCTTCAGAGGTCGTGGTTCAAATTGGTACCAACGACATGGGTAGAAAGAGGGGTGAGGTCTGTTGTGTATGTAACCGTTTACCTTTAAGGGAACTATAGAATGTGACCGTTCGCCTTTAAGAGCACTACTTTAGGGTGGCACTATTTATTGGCTCATGTATACTGTAATACCGATAGTGACCACACCAGTATATAAGGGTTGTGATGCGTTAACAAGATCAGAATCGCCCGAGCCTCTGAATAGTAAAGACATGCTTTATTTTATTAACCGTGGAGTCTGTGATTATTTATAATACAACCCACAGACTTAACCTTGGCGACGAGTCGGTTCGAACCCTGCGGCAGTTATTCCACGGCGGCTTCGTCCAAAGACAGGACATTGAAGAGAGGTTTCAATCCTCAACACCCCACTGAAAACTGAAGGGCAGCAGAAGTCCTGACAGCTTCCAGCGACTGGAAGCGACAGGCATTAGGACCCTGAAGCCTCCATAACCTCGTGGGTAAGCCGAGCAGCGTCGGCTGCAAAGACAGGGCCACCGATCGGGAGATAAGGGCAATCGCAATCCCTGATAAGAGCTGTGGTGAAACGCGCGAGCGGGTAAGCCAGAGCCCGGGAGGGAGCGAGCAAGAGCCGCGCGAGCGGGTGAGCCAGAGGCCGAGAACTGCTTCGGGCGGGCGGCGCACCAGCGATCGCACAGGAGATAAGGGCCGCAGTCGGGCTGAAAGTCAGCGTCGGGGAACGGGTGAAAACCGCCATTGAAGATGGCGGAGAGCGACGAGAAGCGCGGGAAAACCGCCATTGAAGTGGGTGGGGAGAGCGAGAAGCGCGGGAAAGCCGCCATTTTTCGCGGGAAAACCGCTGGGGAAGATGGCAGAAGCGTGAAACCGCCATCTTAGAAAATTAATAAGAAATTTCAGAAACAAGAAATAAGTGAAGCAATACTTGTGGTGTTCTCAAGAAGAGGGGAAACATAAGTATAAGTAAAGCAATATTGTGGTGTTCTCAAGAAGAGAAGAAAATTAATAATAAGTAAAGAAATACTTGTACTGTGCTCGAAAAGAGAAGAAGATGCCTAAGCGAGGAAATATTAATGATTTTAATGCTGAAATAGAAGACTGGGCCACGTATGTGGAACGCATAGAAATATATTGCGCAGCCAACGACATTGAGGATGACGACAAGGCAATAACCTTGTTAAATTCGATGGGAGCAAAAACATACGGGCTTTTGAAACATCTAATAGCACCAGTTAAACCAGTGGACCAGACCTTCGAAGAGATCGTAGCAGTGCTGAAGAATCACTTGAACCCCACACCGTTGATGCTGGCTGAACGATTTAAATTTTACGCCAGAACCCAGAGGCAAGATGAAAGCAATGCGGAATACTTAGTTGAACTGCGTAAGCTAGCGAAATACTGCCAGTTTGGAGGGAATTTGACAGAGGCGCTGCGGGACAAGTTCGTATGCGGCTTGGCCAAAGAAGGAATGCAGAAGCGACTTCTGGAGGACAACGACCTCACACTGGACAGGGCTGTCCTCATAGCTTCATCGCACGAAGCCGCAGCGAAAGGAACGGCGGAAATGCAGCTAAAGGCGGCGGCACTCGGGGTGGACCAAACGACTGCAAGCATTTCCAAATGCTACCGTTGTGGAAAGACAACGCACGACCAGAATCAGTGCTGGTTTAAGAATCAAGAGTGCAGGAAATGTGGCAAACTGGGTCACATCGCGAATGTATGCAGGTCCGGAAAGAAGACCAACAAACAAAGGAAGCCACCACCACAAGAAAAGTACAACAAGGTGCATCAGGTGGCTGAAAAGAGTTCAGACGAACAAAATTCAGACTCAGACCCAAACAGCCAGGAGTTGGATAGTCTGAGAATCCACAATGTGGGTAAAGTAACTGATCTACAGACGATCTGGGTCACACTAAAAATAGCTGGAGTCCAAGTACGAATGGAGCTGGACACGGGATCAGCTGTATCAGTCATCAACCAAAAGGACTATCACCGGCTATTCTCTCACATACCCTTAAGAAATACCAAATTCGTATTACAGACATACACAGGGCATCATGTATACCCCCTGGGAAAAATACGAGTCAAGGTGAGAGATAGGGGTAAAGAACACCCACGAATGTATCTGTACTTACTACCTGAGGGAGGACCACCACTTCTGGGACGGGAGTGGATCAAGGAAATAGACATGGAATGGCACTACCGACAAGCAATGACGAGTGAGGACTCGGTGCAGACAAGCAGCTCAGACTCCGAGCCGGAAGACGATAAGTCCAGCTTATGTATGAAAAACAAGGTTAACATGAACTCATGGACTAAGGTTGGGAAATTGATGGCGTGCATAAAGACAGAGAATTCTGAGTCTGTTCAAGTTACAGACATATGCATTACGGAGGAACAACGGGCTAGAACTCAACGTTATGTCAAAGTACAAGGACAATTAGAACAGTTGAGTGCCCGTCTCGTACAAGAGATGGAAAAGATGAAAAAGTTCTGGGACACCGAATGGGAGTCCCTGGAAAGACAACAGAGACAGCTCGCTCAAGCAGAGAGCGACCATAGAGCCATCGTGGCCAAGTACCAATCACATCTCCCTGAGGCTGTTCAGGAACTAGAATATACACAGAATGATCCAAAGGAAGAGGAATCTTCAGGAAGTCAGGATGGTATTCCAGTTCACCTCTACGACTTGTTGCAAGCAGAGTGTAACGAGTTGAAAGAACAGTATGAACAGGCTCGGACTACAATCCTGGAAGGGGTTAACTTGGCAACTTCCGAAATGCTCGTGTTAGTGAAAGCATATGAACGACTAAAGGTTGACCTTAAGCAAGATTTACAAAGTCTGCAGGAAATGTTTGATGAGCTTCAGGCCAAGGCTGACTCATCGTTAGGGATTCAATCCATAGAAAAAAAATTAGTGGTGGAAGACATACCAGAACAGGGAATACAGGATGTCCAAGAACTCGTTAAATTATTAAAGGAAACACAAAATAAATATGAAGCGGCAATGGCCGAGGTCCAACGACTTGAAGAACAGATGCAACTGGAAATCTTTTCAGTGGAAGAAAAGGGAACTGTAAGAAACACAGAGACCGTAAGAATGGGCCATGAACATGAGCTTAAATCGTCAGAGGAGAAGGGTTTGGAGCTCTCAAAAGTTATTGAAATAGCCGAGGTTGCAACACAGACTGAGAAGATGGCAGCAGAGCAACCCTTAGATACCAAAAGTACGCTGACTCATGTCAAGGTTGAACAACAGAACGCTGAAAAAACTGCTCCGGTAGAGGGATTGAATAGTCCGATCAATCAATCTCCAAAGGAAGTTGAAGTATTAAAATCACAAATGAGGTCATTAGTAAACAACTTGCTGAAAGCCCAGAAAAAGTTAGAGGAAGCGGAACACGTGAAGAAGTCTCTTCAGGAAAGATGTCTGGATTTGGAACAAAAGCTGGCTGACGTCCAGCTGGGTAGGGAGGACATAGAAGACCCTCTCGCTGACATGTCGGACGACTCCGAATATTAATATGTCCTGTTTGCTAGTACTGTTGGGGGGCGGGGGTTCAAACTAACTTGGCAGGGGGATGGGATAAGGATTGGAGCTATAGTAGCGGGTGATGCACACCTACATATATCAGAAAAAACAAGTCAGCCTGGAAGACAGAGCAAATATGTAACAGCACATGGGAGTATGGCAACGCTGGATGGCATTTTTTTAATGCAAGGGGTCTTGCGAGTAAGGCAGATGAATTGATGTTGGTGATAAAAACATGGGAGTCAGATATTGTTGCAATAACAGAGATATGTTTGCGGACTGACAGCTCAAATTTCCCAGGTATAGAATTTTTAGGCGAGAAGGGGGAAGTGTAAAAGAGGAGGGGTTGTCGCATTATTAATCAAGGATTCAATTACTGCTGTAAGGAGGGAGGTTATCTTAGCAGGTTCCTCTAACGAGGTCATATGGGTAGAACTTAAAAACAAAAAGGGGCCAAGCACTTTGCTGGGAGTGTACTACAGGCCGCCAAACAGTCAGGGGGAGATAGAGGAACTGATATGTTGGCAAATCTCAGAGAAGTGTAGAAACAATAGCGTAATAATAGTAGAGGATTTCAACTTCACCAATATAACCTGAGATAGTCAGAGTGTGAAAGGCATAGAGGGGGCAGAATACTTACAGTGCATCCAGGATAACTTTTTGAGCCATCATGTAGAAAGTTCTGAAAGAGAGGGGGCGGTACTGGAGCTAATTCTAGGGAATGTATCCGGGCAAGTGTTAGTAGTGTCAGTAGGAGAGCATTCATTGCGGTGACAGCGACCATAATTCGGTGATATTTAAGGAAGACATGGAAAATGACAAAGATGGACCGGAAATAAAGTGTCCAATTTGGGGGAAGGCCAATTATAACATGATAAGACAGGATCTGACCAAAGTGGACTGGGACCAGCTAATTGTAGGAAAATGCACATCAGAGTAGTGTGAGTCTTTCAGAAAGGAAATAGAGAGAGTACAACGGCATCATGTTCTCGTACAGGTCAACGGTGGGACCAAAAAACCCATCGCACACTGGATGTCAAGGGACATACAAGAATGGATTAGGAAAAAAAGGCAGGCTTCTGGCAGATTCATAGGAATGAAAACATTGGGAGACCAAGATGAATAGAGAAAGTGCAGGTGGGCACTTATATATGCGATTAGGAGAGCGATGAGGGGCATGCAAAAACACTGGCGGGCAAAATAAAGCAAAACCTCAAGTTGTATAATAGAAATTTAGAAACATAGAAGATAGGAGCAGGAGTAGGCAATTCGGCCTCTCGAGCCTGCTCCGCCATTTAATGAGATCATGGCTGATCATCCAAATTCAGTACCCTGTCACTGCTTTCTCCCCATATCCCTTGATCCCTTTAGCCTTAAGAAATATATCTAACTCCTTCTTGAATATATTTAATGAATTGGCCTCAACAGCCTTCTATGGTAGAGAACTCCAGAGGTTCACCACTCTCTGGGTGAAGAAAATCCTCCTCATCTCTGTCCTAAATGGCTTACCCCTTATCTTTAGACTGTGGCCCCTGGTTCTGGACTCCCCCGCCATCGGGAACATCCATCCTGCATCTAGTCTATCCAGTCCTGTTAGAATGTTACAAGTTTCAATGAGATCCCCTTTCATTCTTCTAAACCCCAGCGAGTATAAGCCCAATCGACGAATCTCTCCTCATACGTCATTCCTGCCATCCCAGGTAACAGTCTGGTGAGGCTTCGCTGCACGCCCTCCATGGCAAGAACCTCCTTCCTCAGATAAGTCGACCAAAACTGCACACAATACTCAAGGTGTGGTCTCACCAAGGCCCTGTACAACTGTGGAAAGACATCCTTGTTCCTGTACTCGAATCCTCTCGCTATGAAGGCCAAAATACCATTTGCCTTCTTATCCACCTGTTGCACCTGCATGCTTATCTTCAGCGACCGGTGAACAAGGACACCCATGTCGCGTTGCACTTCCCTTGCTCCCAATCTATTGCCGTTCAGATAATAATCTGCCTTCCTTCCTGTTTTTGCCACGATAGTGAATAATCTCGCATTTATCCACATTATACTGCATCTGCCATGCATCTTCCGAATAATCCGACCTCTCCAAATCATACTGGACTGTCTCGGCATCCTCCTCACAGCACACACGCCCAACCAGCTTTATGACGTCTGCAAACTTGGAGGTATTGGCCCAGTAATTCCGTTCCAAACGCGTGCCTACGGTCGGGGTACTCACGCGTCTGGCCGGCGGAAATGCCGGTTTTCAGCATGCACAGCGCATGCGGAGAAAACTGGCGTTTCATGTCCTCTGAACGAAGGGGTTCAGAGGCACAGCGCATGCAACTGCTCAGGCAGCGCGTGCGCAGTGAAATTCATCGATTTCATTCATGGATTCAGTGAGGTTCAGTCCTTACAACTTACACATGAAAAAAGCATGTGTAAAGTTGCTCCAGAGGCTCCGGTGGAAGATATATTTTATCGTGGAGCTTCTGAAAGGCAATATTTTTGTTTGGGAAAGGGAGGAAAGTTATTTTAAGAAATTATGAGATAAGTTTTAATGTTTAATTCCTTTTTTTAATCGGGTTTTCAGTACTGTAGGTAGAAGGAGCAATTGTGGCTGTGTGAATTGAATTTGCTATGTTTATTAAATGTGAAAATGACTGTTCTAAAATGAGTAATGTAACATTTCCAACATTTTTAAGAAAGAAACGGTTCATCAGTAATATATTCTTTTAAGTAATTATGTATGTATGTCTGTATATATTCCTTTACATATATGTATATATTCCTTTACTAATGTGTATAAAGGTATGTATTTAATTATGATATTCCAATAAGTTACTTTCTCTGAAAGTCATAATTAAAAACATACATTCATACACAAGTGGAGGAATATATACATACATATACACAAAGGAATATATACAGACATACATACATAATTACTTAAAAGAATATATTACTGATGAAAAGTTTCTTTCTTAAAAATGTTGGCGTCATTTTCACATTTAATAAACAGAGCAAATTCAATTGACATAGCCACAATTGCTCCTTCTACCTAAAGTACTGAAAACCCGTTTAAAAAAAAAAATAAACTTTAAAACTTAGCTCAGCATTTCTTAAAATAACTTTCCTCCCTTTCCCAAACAAAAATATTGCCTTTCAGAAGCTCCACGATAAAATATATCTTCCTCCGTAGCCTCTGGAGCAACTGTACTCATGCTTTTTTCATGTGTAAGTTGTAAGGACTTAACCTCAATGAAAGCATGAATGAAACCGGCGAATTTTACTGCGCACGCGCTGCCTGTGCAGTTGCATGCATTCTGCCTCTGAACCCCTGCATTCAGAGGACAGGAAATGCCGGTTTTCCCCGCATGCGCTGTGCATGCTGAAAACCGGCATTTCCTCCTGCCAGATGCGTGAGCACCACAATCGTACTCACGCATTTGGAACGGAATTACTGGGCCAACATTTTACAAGTCAATAAAATGAAAAATTTAACAATTGCACGATTTGCCCCCTCGCATCTGCGACTGTGGGTCCAAGGAGGTGCATTGCGCAAGAGGTTATCATCGTACTTATCCTCACACTGTTCCCTTTCGGGATCTGTATGAAGTGCTGGAAGGATTTCTGGCCATGTTAACACTCTTTCCGTGACCATAACCATTTTCATACCAGCCATTAGGGTGGTTAGTCCTATGGCGTGAGGGTTTTACGCGCTCCCACAACCCATCTGAGGGGGGGGGCACCCACACCCGCAGACGCAAGTATCCCACTGGATGTCCACCCAGAATTTATAGTTGGAGCTCCGACTCCACTTGCCGGGACTGTCTGGAGCGGGGCTCGCAACCCTATTCCTTCTGGCCCAGCAGCGGGGATGCTTACCGCTACGCAAAAGGCCCACTCCGTGCAAAAGGTGACACCCATACGTTTCCTGCGCCTTATCCCTCCCCGTGACTGGAGCCCTATGCTGCCACTTGAAAGACCAAGCTATCATCTGTCCTTTTTGCGGCGCCTTGGACTTCTCATTACCAATGATGAGCAGGCGCTGCGCCTCCACCGCGTTGAGGAGATTGCTGAGGTCATCATCAGTTCAATTGTGAGTTATTTTAATGCCGTGAATTGTGCTCATTCCAGCCATTTCTTGTTGCTAATGTGAGTGGGCCTTTGGCGTAGTAGTAGCATCCCCGCCGCTGGGCCACATGGCGTAGGGTTTCTAACCCCGCTCCAGACAGTCCCGGCAAGTGGAGTCGGAGCTCTGGCTCTAAATTCTGGGTTGACATCCAGTGGGATATTTGCGTCCGTGGGTGTGGGTGGCCCCCCCCCCTTCGTATAGGTTGTGGGAGCCCATAAAACCCTCCCGCCATAGGTCTAACCACCCTAATGGCTGGTACAAAGATGGTTACGATCACAGAAGGAGCGTTAATCACGGCCAGAAATCCTTCCACCACTTCATACATTTCCCCAAAGGGAACACTGTGAAGACACGTACGACGACGACTTTGCTAATTAAATAAATGGAATGAAAAAATGCTTTCAGGGCTTTTAAAAGGCTTTAATTCTGTTTAAAACTACTTCAGATTCTTCAAAAAAAGTAAACGTTTATAAAAGTTATCAAAAACTTCATAAAAATACCAAAAACCTATTTAAAATGCTGCTCTACATGTAAAAATGCTTTGCAGCTTGTGAGAAACAATGGGGGCGTGTCCTTTTAAAATGAGACCTCAAGGGGCGTGTCTCACTTGCACTGCGTGCTCCAGGCTTCGCGCTGGCTGCACTCCTGGGCGGCGTGACGTCAGACGCTGCCCGGGAGTCAACATTTTAAAACAGGAATTCCAGGCATCGCTGATGCTCAACGGCCAGCGCGTCGGGTAAGTGTAGATCGGGGGCTTGCACGCGCGGCAAGCCCCTGACCCGAATTTCTGCCCCATTACAACTAGTTCCATCGTCTAGATCATTCATATATATTGTGATTAGCTGGGGTCCTAGCACCGATCCCCACTAGTCACTGCCTACCACTCGGAAAAATAACTGTTTATTCCAACTCTTTGCATCCTATCTGCCAACCAGTTCTCTATCCAATTCAGTAACTTGCCCCCATTCCCATGTTCTTTAAATTTACACGCTAAACTCTTGTGCGGGATCTTATCGAAAGCATTCTGAAAGTCCAAATACACCACATGCACTCATTCTCCCTTATCTGTTCTACCAATTAAATCCTTCAAAATTCCAGTAGTTTAGTCAATCATGATTTAACTTTTGTAAATCCATGCTGAATTTGTCCGATCCTGTCACTATTTTCCAAGTGCTATATATAAGTATATTAAATGCAAGAGGATAACCAGGGAAAGAGTAGGGCCCATTAGGGACCAGAGTGGCAATCTGTGTGTAGAGCCAGAAGATGTAGGTGAGGTTTAAAATGAATATTTTGCGTCTGTGTTTACTATGGAGAAGGACAATGTAGACATAAACATCAGGCAGGGGGATTGTGATATAAATGAGCAAAATAATCAGAGATTCATACAGTTATACAGCACAGAAGGAGGCCCATCGACCCATCGTGTCCACGCCGGCCATCAAGCCCTATCTGTTCTAATCCCACTTCCCAGCACTTGATCCGTAACCTTGTATGCTATGGCGTTTCAAGTGCTCATCTAAATGCTTCTTGAATGTTGTGAGGGTTCCTGCCTCTTCCACACTTTCAGGCGTGAGGTCCAGATTCCAACCACCCTCTGGGTAAAAAAGTTTTTCCTCAAATCCCCTCTAAACCCCCAGCCTCTTACCTTGAAACTATCACCCTGGATATTGACCCCTCTACTAAGGGGAAAAGTTCCTTTCTATCTACCATATCTGTGCCCCATATAATTTTGTACACCTTAATCAGGTCCCCACTCAGTCTTCTCTGCTTTAAAGAAAACAACCCTAGCCTATCCAGTCTCTCTTCATAGCTGAAACGCTCCAGCCCAGGTAACATCCTGGTGAATCTCCTCTGCGCCCTCTCCAATGCAATCAAATCCTTCCTATAGTGTGGCTTAACTAGCGTTTTGTACAGCTCCATCATAACCTCCCTGCTTTTATATTCTATGCCTCGGCAAAGAAGGCAAGTGTCCCATATGCGTTTGAACCACGTTATCTACCTGCCCTGCTGCCTTCAGGGATCTATGTACATGCACACCAAGGTCCTTCAGATCTTCTGTCCTCCCTACGATCCTACCATTCATTGTATATTCCCTTGCCTTGTTGTCCTCACAAAATGCATCACCTCAGAATTTTCAGGGTTAAATTCAATTTTCCACCCGTCTATATCGTCCAGTAGCATGAGGCTTCCCTCTTGCTGTCTTCCACTCCACTAATTTCCGTGTCATCTGCAAACTTCCTGATCATACATCCTACATTCATATCTAAATTATTGATATTGTGGAGATGCCAGTGTTGGACTTGTGTGGACAAATGTGAGAAATCAGAAAACATCATGTTATAGTCCAACAGCTTTATTTGAAATCACAAGCTTTCGGAGCACTTCTCCTTCATCGGGTGAAGTGGAGAGATGCATATAAGCACAGAATATAGAGTCAGAGTGCACTGCCAGATGGTTACAGGTAAACCTTCTAACTGCCCTTTATCACACCTCGGCAGAGAGATAATCACAGCAATCGAAGGTGTGAATGGTGTCCAAACAGATCAGTCAGGAAAACATTACATCAAAGAACAAAGAGGTGGGGTCATAAGGGGTCAAATGTTGCAGATGCTGGGGTCTGTATGAAAAACAAAAAACAAGCAAAAAACAATTTTTTGCTGGAAATCACAGCAGGCCCGGCCGCAAATGTGTAGAGCGTTGTCGTGTGTCTTGAAGGCCGCTTTGGAGAATGCTTACCCGAAGTTCGGAGCTGAGTGTTCCCCGACTGGGAGGGAACACTGCTGCCTGGCGATTGTTGTGCGGTATCCGCTCATCCGTTGTCGCAGTTTCTGCATGGCCTCGCTGATGTACCATGATCTGGGGCATCCTTTCCTGAAACGGACAATCTCATGATGCTCCACTTCTCCAGCTTCCACCCTAACCACGTTAGAGATGCCATCCCCTATCGACAAGCCTTGTGAATACACAGGATCTGCTCAAAGGAGGAGGAACGCGATGGACACCGACAGACGCTGAAAGACGCCCTCGTAAGAACGGGATATGATGCTCGACTCTTCGATCGACAGTTCCGACGGGCCACAGCAGAAATCGCATAGACCTCCTCAGAATACAAACAAGGGACACAACGAACAGTGTACCCTTCGTCGTCCAGTACTTCCCCGGAGCAGAGAAACTATGCCATGTTCTTCGCAGCCTTCAACATGTCATCGATGACGACGAACACCTCGCTAAGGGCATCCCCACGCCTCCAGTACTCACCTTGAAACAGCCGCCTAACCTCAAACAGACCATCGTTCGCAGCAAATTACCCAGCTTACAGGAGAACAGCGACCACGACATCACACAACCCTGCCACGGCAAACTCTGCAAGACATGCCAGATCATCAACACAGCTACCATCATCACTCATGAGGACACCACCCACCAGGTACATGGTACATGCTCATGTGACTCGGCCAAAGTTGTCTACCTCATATGTTGCAGGAAAGGATTCCCCGGAGCATGGTATATCAGCGAGAACATGCAGACACTGCAACAACGGATGAACGGACAACACACAACAATCGCCAAGCAGGAGTGTTCCCTCCCAGTCGGGGAACACTTCAGCAGTCAACGACATTCAGCCTCTGATCTTCGGATAAGCATTCTCCAAGGCGGCCTTCGAGACACACGACAACGCAAAATCGTCGAAAGAAACTGATAGCCAAGTTCCGCACTCATTAGGATGGCCTCAACCGGGATCTTGGGTTCATGTCACGCTACATCTAACCCCACCTGGCGTATAGTCATCCAGACTCGAGTCGTCGTTGGCTTGTTCTCTCTACACAGCTGCGGCCAGACCTGCTGTGATTTCAGGCAAAAAATTGTTTTTTGCTTGTTTACTGTTTTTCATACAGACCCCAGCATCTGCAACATTTGACCCCTTATGACCCCACCTCATTGTTCTTTGATGTAATGTTTTCCTCACTGACCTGTTGGGACTCGATTCACACCTTTGATTGCTGTGATTATCTCTCTGCCGAGGTGAGATAAAGGGCACTTAGAAGGATTACCTGTAATCATCTGGCAGTGCTCTCTGACTATATATGCTGTGCCTATATGCATCTCTCCACTTCAGCTGACGAAGGAGCAGCGCTCTGAAAGCTTGTGATTTCAAATAAAGCTATTGGACTATAACCTGGTGTTGTGTTACTTCTCACATAAATTATTGATGTATACTACAAGGAGCAACGGAACAAGCACTGACCCCTGCAGTACACCACTGTACACAGGCTTCCAGTCATAAAAAGAACCTGTGATCATCACCCTCTGCCTCCTGCCACTAAGACAATTTTGATCCAATGTGCCAAATTGGCCTGGATCCCATGGGCTCTAACCTTCTTGACCAGTCTCCCATGCGAGTCTTTGTCAAAAGCCTTACATTGAAAAGAAAACCGTGTTTGACAAACCTACTGGAATGTTTGAGGATGTAACTGGCAGATATATAAGGGAGAAACTGTTAACATGGAGTATTTGGATTTTCAGAATGCCTTTGATAAAGTTCCACACAAGAGTTCAGTGTGCAAAAATAAAACACATGGGATTGGGAGTAATATACCGGCAGGGAGAGAAAATTGTTTAACAGACAGGAGACTGAGGGTAGGAAGAAATTGATCTTTTCAGGGTGCCGTAGGGATCAGTGCCTGGGCGCCAGCTATTCACAATATATATCAATGATTTGGTTGAGGGAAATATGTAATATTTCCATGTTTGCTGACGACACGAATTTGGTGGGATTTGTGAGTTATGAGGAGAAGGCAAAGAGGATTCAAGGCGATTTAGACAAGTTGAGTGAGTGGGCAAATACATGGTTGTATAACGTGCATAAATGTGAAATTATCCACTTCGGTTCGAAAAACAGAAATGTAGAGTATTACATAAATGTTGAAATTTTTAGAAATACTGATGTACAAAAGGAACTGGCTGTCCTTGTACACCAGTCACTGAAAGCAAACATGCAGGTGCTGCAATCAGTTAGGAAGGCAAATGGTATGTTGGCCTTCATTGCAAGATGATTTGGGAGGGAAAGCAGTGAGTGAGGGGGACATAAAAAACCTTGCAAATGGACATAGACAGGCTAAGTGAGTGGGCAGAAATTTGGCAGATGGAATATAATGTTGGAAAGTGTGAGGTTATGCACTTTGGCAGAAAAATCAAAGAGCAAGTTAATACCTAAGTGGAAAGAAACTGCAAAGTGCTACAGTACAAAGGGATCTGGGGTCCTGGTGCATGAAACACAGAAGGTTGTTATGCAGGTACAGCAGGTGATCAGGAAGGCCAATGGAATCTTGGGTTTTATTGCAAGGGGAATGGAGTATAAATGCAGGGAAGTCTTGCTTCAGTTATACAGGGTACTGCTGAGGCCACACCTGGAATACTGCGTACAGTTTTGGTTTCCATAATTAAGAAAATATATATTTGCTCTCGAGTCAGTTCAGAGAAGGTTCACTCGGTTGATTCCGGAGATGAGGGGGTTCACTTATGAGCACAGGTTGAGTAGGTTGGGCCTCTACTCATTGGGACTCAGAAGAATGAGTGTCGATCTTATCTAAACATATAAGATTGTGAGGGGGCTTGATCGGGTGAATGCCGGGAGGATGTTTCCACTGATGGGTGAGACTAGAACTAGGTGTATAATCTTAGAATAAGGGGCTGCCGTTTCAAAACTGAGATGAGGCGAAACTTCTTCACTCAGAGGGTAGCAAATCTGTGGAAGCTGCAACATTAAATACATTTAAAACGGACATAGACAGTTTCCTAGCTTATAAGGGAATTAAGGATTATGGGAGCGGGCAGGGAAGTGGACCTGAGTCTAGGTTCGGATCAGCCATGATACTAATGAATGGCGGAGCAGGCCCGAGGGGCCATATGGCCTACTCCTTGTCCTACTTCTTATGTTCCTATGTTCTTATTTGAATACAGGAAAAAAGCTGTCTTACTACACCTGTACAGGGCCTTGGTGAGACCACACCAGGAGTACTGTATGCAGTTCAGGTATCCTTACCTAAGAAAGGATATACTTGCCATAGAGGGAGTGCAGCGAAGGTTCACCAGACTGATTCATGGGATGGCAGGGCTGTCGTATGAGGAGCGGTTGGGTCGACTAGGCCTCTATTCTCTACAGTTTAGAAGAATGAGAGGGGATCTCATTGAAACGTATGAAATTGTGACAGGACTAGACCGACTCGATACAAAGAGGATATTTCCCTTGGCTGGGGGTATATAACGAGGGTTCACAGTCTCAGGATACGGGGTAGTACATGTAGGACTGTGATGAGGAGAAATTTCGTCACTCACAGGGTAGTGAACCTGTGTAATTCTCTACCTCAGAAGGCTGTGGCGGCCAAGTAACTGATTGTTTTGAAGAAGGAGATAGATAGATTTCTAGACGCAAAAGGCATCAAGGGGTATGGGGAGAGAGCGGGAATATGGTATTGAGTTAGAGGATCAGCCATGATCATATTGAATGGCGGTGCAGGCTCGAAGTACCGAACGGCCTACTCCTGCTCCTATTTTTCTATGTTCTATGTTTATAAGTTAACCTTGTATAGACCAGGGTATTACTACATTTGGAGCATTCTGCAGAGTCCTGGTCTCCATTTTATAAAATGGATATCGAAGCACTGGAGCAGGTGCAATGTATAGACCAGGGTTTAACTACACTTGGAACATTGTGCAGAGTCCTGGTCTCCATATTATCACATGGATATCGAAGCACTGGAGAAGGTGCAATGTATAGGCCTGAGTTACACTAAACTTGGAGCACGGTGCAGAGTCCTGGTCCCCATTGTATAAAATAGATATCGAAGCACTGGAAAAGGTGCAATGTATAGACCAGGGTTTTACTACACTTGGAGCACTTTGCCGAGTTCTGGTCTCCATATTATCAAGTGGATATCGAAGCACTGGAGAAGGTGCAATTTATAGTCGAGGGTTTTACTGCACTTGGAGCACTGTGCAGAGTCCTGGCCTCCATTTTATATAATGGATATCGAAGCACTGAAGAAGGTGCAATGCATATTGACAAGGAGGATACCAGAACTGAAAGGCTATATCTATCAGGAAAGATGGAACAGGTTTGCGCTCCTTTCTCTAGAAAAGGGAGGACTGGAGACGGGGATCTGATGTAGGTCTTTAAGTTTATGAAAAGTTTTGTCAGGGCAGACGCAGAAAAGATGAGTCCACATGTGGGGGAGACCAGAAATAAGTTCCATAAATAGAAGCTCGTCACTAATGATGATAATAGGGAATTAAAGAGAAACTCTTTACCCAGAGAGACACCAATGCAAATGTAGATCAGTAATTTAAATCCCTTTTATATTTCGGTTGATCATACAATCATGGAATCATGAAGATTTACAGCACAGACGGAGGCTATTTGGCCCGGCCTGCCTGTCCCGGCTTTTGGAAAGAGTGGCCCATTTTAGTCCCATTCCTCAGCTTTTCGCTTAATCCTGCAAATTAGTCATCTTCAAGTACATGTCCAATTGCCTTTCGAGAGTTCCTCTGGAATCTGTTACCACGACCCTGTCAGATAGTACGGTCAGGAGCTTAGACTTGTACGGCCTTCAGCCCTCACTCTCCCTTTATCTCCCTTATCCAGTCTCGCTGATTCCCCCTCGTTCCATTGCTCAATGATTCTCGCAGTCCTTCTCTCTCTGTTTCTCTCCCAATCCTGTTATTCATCTTTCTGTCGTCTTCTCTTTCTATCGTGTGCTCTCTTCCACTTCATTTGCGAATCCATTTAACCTGTTAATTGCTCTTTCCTCTCTCTGGATGCTATCTTTGATTTGTCGTGATCTCTCTCTCTTCCTCTCCCACGCTGTTCCTGTCTATCTCTGTCTCAATCTCTCTCCCTCTCTTTGTATTTCTCTCTCTGCTAGCCATCACGTAGCTCTGTGCCTTATAACCCCGGGTAGTTTGATGTGGACAGACTAGATAAGGTGGGGTTATAGGCTTGGAGCAGAAAATAATAAGTGGAGTATCAAGAGAGTTGTTCCAAACTATGACGCGTATCGATAGAATGAATAAAAAGAAACTGCAACCAAAGGACAAAGATTTAAATTAATTGGCAAAAGAACCAGGATGGATAAAAAGGGGATTGTTTTCCAAAGCGAGTTTTTATGTTCTGGATGAACTGCCTGAATTGGTGGTGGAAACAGATTGAATATTACCCTCCAAATAGAATTGAATGAATACCTAAAAACGGAATAGCTGTATGGCTCCGGGAAAGGGCAGCGGTTGAGACTAATTGGAAATCTCTTTGAATGCTTTTGGTGGGCCCACAGTTTCAAATGTGAATCCAAGGAGTTTAGCAGGTTGTTCACTCCTTTTTTTCGAATTAAGGGCAGCAGGCACATGGGAACACCATCACCTCAAAGTTCCCTCCAAGTTCCACACCATCCTGAATGGGTTCAATTAGAAGGCCACCGACCTTCTGAAGGGAAAACTAATGAAGGTCAGCAGTTGCTGGCCATGCCAGTGACTGTCACAGCGGTAATGATAACAATATTGCGGGCCCACCAAAACTTGTCAATTATTTGAAATGTGTGACCGTCACAGCCTCGCTGAGATTAGTTTCTAATGCCCTTCCCTTGGTGGAGGATTCATAATTGCATTGGTTCCAGTCACGGTGCGGGTACAATGGTGACATTCGCTCTCTCAGATCGCATCATCACCTGGGCTAAATTAGCAGCACTGGGCTTTTCAAAGCAAACTTCTTTGTTCTGCTCGTATCCCAGAGTAAAATGTTCAGCCTTAAACCAGACTTTTGACAGCAAACTCGAGCTGATTTAGGTTCTTTGGCACCGCCGTTTGATTTCCTACATTACAACAGCGAATACACTGCAAAAGTAATAAATTGTCTGCAAAGTGATTTTGGACGTCCCGCGTTCATGAAAGGTGCTACAGAAATGCAAGTCTTTCTTTGTTTCCTTGTAATCAAATCCCGAACTCACATTTTGTGGAATCTCTGTAAGCAATGTGAAACTGCACTTTAACACTGCACAATCAACATTGAGTTCCCAACCTGGCACTGCACATGAAAGTCCGCAGACCCAATTCTAAAGGCTATTTCTATGTATTTTACCACAGATCCGCTAACAGCGCCAGTGATATCTGTTGACCAACCGACTGGGCTTTATGTAGTAGGAGCGACAGTCACCATTACCTGCACTGTGACAGGAGATTATCGCTATAAAGCCATTTACTTTTACAAATATAATCAACGGCTGTACTCCGATCAAATTGTCACAAAGGACAATATTGGTACATTCCCGGTTACCAGTAAAGACCAAGGAGGGCGGTACCAGTGCCGATATGATATCTTCGTTCATGGAAGGTGGTTAGAATCTCACCTCAGCGAGTCTGTGACGGTCACTGTAACAGGTGAGTGACAGGGAGCAGAGGTTTTTAGTATGTTTTTTTCAAGCTCCTGAAATTCTTTATACAATCATGCTTTAATCATTGGAACAATATGAATGGTTTACTATCAGGAGAGAAGAAGATAACCTAATGGGATTTGATCTTATTGCTCAAATGTAGACAGGATTTGTCCACCCGTTTTATGCCTCGCCTGATAATGATTTCCATTTATTTATTTGTGTAAAATCGAATCGTGACCACTTGTTTCAAGGAACCAGCTAAGAAAAATTATCCTCTACATGTTCGAACTATCAAAGTTTAATGCCACAATGACAGCACGGCGCCAGGGATTTACGTCCACTGAATGTAACGTCACCTCAGAAACCTCTCCAGACTGACTGGCGTTGAAACATTACAGGTTACGCTGTCAGGGAACAGAATCTGCGTGCCGAGACTTGCAAAATGGTCCTGTATTTTAATCTAATTACATTGTGAGGTTCCAGATCAGTCTCTGCATTGCATTTCGGCAGCAACTCACAAACAGGTGACCTTCTCCACCCAGGAGGACCAGGGCAGCATGCACATGGGGAAACCATCACCAACAAATTCACAAACAAAAACATCAATTGCAAATTTCCCTCCATATAAACACTACGGCTGCTAGAGCAGATCTGAGGTGAGAAATTCTGTGGCGAATAACTCACCTCCTGACTCCGAAAAGGCATTCCACCATCTGCATGCACAAGTCAGGAATGTGATGGATTACTCTCCACTTGCCTGGATGAGTGTAGCTCGAACTCAGGAACCTTGACACCAACCAGGACAAAGCAGCCTGCTGGATTGGCACGCCAGCCACCACCTTAAACATTTACTCCAACCACCACCAGCGCAATGTGGCTGCAATGCATACCATCTACAAGATGCACTGCAGCAACTCATGGAGACTTCTTGAGCAGCACCTCCCACACCCACGACCTCTCCCTCCTAGAACGACAGGGGTAGCAGGCGCATGGGTGCACCAACACCTCAAAATCAACTCCATATCACACACGATCCTGCTGTTCCTTCATCGTCGCTAGATCCAAATCTTAGTACTCACTATTTTGTTTTACACTTTGACGTCACCGGACTTGCTGCGATTCAATTAGAAGGCCACCCGTCACATTCTGAATGGGAAGCTAGGGATGGACAGTAGTTGCTGGATATGCCAGCGACTATTCCAGTGGAAACGATAACAATAATATCGGGCCCACCAAAACAATTCAGTTATTTGAAATGTGTGACGGTCTCAGCCTCACTGAGGTTGGCGGAGGTTTCATACTTGAACTGGTAGCGCTCGCAGTGTGAGTATAATGGAGCCTTTTAATCTTTCTGATCGCATCTTCATCTGGGCTAAATTAGATGCACTGGGCATTTGAAAGCAACCTTTTACGTGTTCCGCTCGTATCCCAGAGTAAAATCTCTGGCTTAAAACCGGGCTTTGTACAGAGAACTGGAGCTTATTTAGGTTATTTTGCTCCGCCATTCAATATCCTATGTTACAACAGCGGCTACAGTTCAAAAGTACTAAATTGGCTGTAACTTGCTTTGGGACGTCACAAGGTCATGAAAGGCACTATAGAAATGCAAGTCTTTCCTTCTGTGTAATCAAATTCCGAACTCCCCTTTTGTGGAATCTCTCTATCTGATATGAAACTGCGCTTCAACACCACACATTCATCAGTGAGTTCCCAACCTTGCACTGCACATGAAAATCCGCAGATCCATTTCACATTGTACTTTCTATTTATTTTACCACAGGTCCACTAACAATACCACTGATATCGCTTGATCAACCGACTGGGGCATATGTAGTAGGAGAGACGGTCACCATTACCTGCAACGTGACTGGAGATAGTCGTGATAATAACTTCTACTTTTACAAAGATGATCAATATGTGCAATCCGAACAATTTGTCACAAAGAACGACATTGGAACAATCCCGGTTACCAGTACAGACCAAGCAGGGCGGTACCAGTGCCAATATAGGACCTCCGTCAATGGAAGGCAGTTAGACTCCCTACGAAGCGCGTACGTGATGGTTATTGTAGCAGGTGAGTGACAGGGAGCAGAGATTTTTGATATGTTTTATCATCACTCGTGATATGTTTATTAATTTCTGCTTTAATCACTGTAACAGAATTAATGGTTTAATATTAGGAGAGAGGAATATAACAGAATTGGTTTTACGAATATAAGAACTTAAGAAATAGGAGCAGGAGTAGGCCATTTGGACCTTCAAGTCTGCTCCGCCATTCAATAAGACCATTGCTAATGTTCTACATCATCTGTACTTTCCTGCACTATCCCCATATCCCTTGATTCATTAAATATTCAAAAACATATCTACCTGTCTTGAATATACTAAACGACTGAGCCTTCACAACCCTCTGGGGTAGTGATTTACAAAGATTCTTGACCCTCACAGAGGAGAAATTTCTCCTCATCTCATTCCTAAATGTCCGACCCCTTAATCTGAGACTGCGCACCTTGGAGGTAGCCTCACATTTCTCCACATTATGTTCAAATTGCCGTGTTCTTGCCCAATTACATAGCCTGTCTGTATCCCCTTGAAGCCTCATTGCATCCTGCTCACAACTTATGTTCCAACCCAGCTATGTATCATCAGAAAACATAGATATAATAAATTCGGTCCCCTCATCCAAATCATTGATATAGATTGTGAATAGTTGAGGCCCAAGCACTGATCTTGCGGTATCCCACCAGTTACAGCCTGCCAACCCGCAAATGACCCGTTTATTCCTACTCTCTGTTTTCTGTCCGTTAACTGATCCTCTATACATGCTAGTATATTACCACCAATCGAATGAGCATTAATTTTGTTTAATAACCTATTGTGTGGCAACTTATAGAATGCCTTCTGCAAATCCAAAAACACCATATCCACTGGTTCCCCCTTATCTATTCTGCTAGTTACAACCTCAAAAACCTCCAACAAATTTGGCAAACACGTTTACCATTTCATAAATCCATGTTGACTCTCCCAATCCTATTATTATTTTCGAAGTGCCCTTTTACTAAGTCCTTAATAATAGATTCTAGCTTTTTCTCGAATACTGATGTCAGGTCAACTGGTCTGTAGTTCACCTTTTTCTCTCGCCCTCCTTTCTTAAATAGTGGGGTTACGTTTTGTTTTTACTGCTCAAATCTTGACAGGATCCCTGTAACACTGACCCTGCATTCAGACCCTATGAACCTATTAGCGGCAAGGGGCGTTACTGGAGATAATGGGATGAAAATCGTCACGGGCGGAAGCGCAAAACGAGCGAAAGCAAATCAGCCTCCCGTTTCACACCCCATGAATTCAGATTCCATTGTAGGCAATGGGAACGAAAGTCCGGTGATGTGTAAAACGGGCTGATGATGGGCTATCGCTTGTTTTAGTCTACTGTACAGGACTAATGATTACCTCATTGTGTCAGAATTTTGTTAATTCAACCCGGCCAAAGAATCATGACAGCGCAGCCCGTGGCCAAACTTGGAGAGTAACTGTAACCACATTCTCCAGGTGGGAAAGAGGCGGAGAGTGATCGGCCTCCCGTTTTATTCTCCGCCCAATTATAACCTGTATTGACTTGAATGGATTGTAATATCGTGCTAGTTTACAATTGCCCCTGTGACTGAGTACTGAGGGAATGCTGTGTGATGGAGCTGAGAGACCCGATAATTAGCGATGTGAAGACAAGCCATTCTGACAGGGGAACTGCAGGCTGGCTATTATAATTACACAATCAAAGTCCCTGATTTCAAATTGTACTCCCTAAATCTCTGGGCCTACCACAGCGAAATGTTTAATGCCAAATGTCATCATCCTGATATTTTTTTATTCCACTGAATGTATGATCAATTCACGAGACACCGCCAGATTGGCTGGCCATGTCAGATTACAGATTCTCAGTCAGAAAACCGGAACTGCAGAATGAGATTTTCAAAATCATCCTGATATGTGAAATATTTAACTTAAGCACATTGTAGCATTCCATATCACTCAATGGGTTGCATTTTGACGGCACTCCGCACACCCACGACCTCCATCATCAGAAAGGACGATGGCAGCAGCTGCATGGGAACAGCATCATCTCCCAGTTCCACATCCAAGTCAGACACCATCCTGACTGGGAACTGTATCTGGCGTTCCTTCTGTGTCGCTCGCTCAAAGGCCTGAAAGTCCGTACCAAACAGCATTGTGGGAACACAAGTGGATTCAAGAAGTGGGCTGGCAATCATCTCAAGGGCAACTGGGGTTGGGCAGTAAATGTCGGCCTTGCCAACGACGCCCACGTCCTAAATTCCAGCAAAAATGAATTCCTTCATATGAAATGCACATCCCCACGTTTCATGGGAGTTGTTCACTCTGGTTAATCAGGTTATGGCTCCACAAAGTTAGTAGAAATGTGAATTTCAATCCAACCCTTCTCTTGGTATCAAAGAGGGACATTGCATCGATGAGCCCACGTTATTGAACTGGATCCCCAGCTGGTTTATTTTATGTCCCCCTTCTGTTTGAAACCGTCAGTTCCCCTTTTATAGAATCTCAACCACTGATGCGGACCTTTCAATTTTTCACGTCACAATGGTAATTGAGTTACCAACATTTGACGGCACAAGAAAATGCAGCAATCCATTTCTGTTGTTCTTTTCATTTACTTTACCACAGATTCGCTAATAGCAGCAAATATATTAATGCAGAACAGTGTGAGGTGATACATTTTGGCAAGAAGAATGAGGAGAGGCAATAAATGGTAAAATTCAAAATGAGTGCATGAACATAGACATCTGGGGTTATATGTCGACAGATCGTTGAAGGTGTCAGGGTAGGTAGAGAAAGCGGTTAAAAAATCATACAGAATCCTGAACTTCATAAATAGAAGCATAGAGTACAAAAGCAAGGAAGTTATGATGAATCTTTACAAAACACTGGTTCGGCCTCAAAGCGATTATGTCTAATTCTTGGCACCACAGTATAGAAACGATGTGAAGGCAGTAGAGAGGGTGCATAAAAGATTTACGAGAATGATTCAAAGGGTGAATGACATCAGTTACGTGGATTCAGCAGGGAAGTTGGAGTTGTTCAGCTGAGAGCAGTGATGGTTGAGAGGAGATTTACTTTACATAGGATTACATAGGATTAAGTCGGATATACGACACAGAAACAGGCCATTCAGCCCAACCAGTCCATGCCAACGTTAATGCTCCACTCGGGATTCCTCCCGGTTTATCTCATCTAAATCTATCAGCATAAACCTCTCTTCCCTTTTCCCTCAAATGCTAATCTCGCCTCCCCTTAAATTCATCGATACTTTTCCCTTCAACCAATCCCTGTGATAACGAGTTCCACATCATCACCATTCTCTGGGTAAAGACGTTTCTTATGAATTCGCTATTGCATTTCTTGGTGACTATCTTATATTAATGGCCTCTATTTATGAACTTCCCCACAATTATAAACATTCTCTCTTTATCGAATCTATCAAAACCATTCATAATTTTAAAGACCTCTTTCAGGTCACCCCTCCACCTCCTCTTTTCAAGAGAAAAGAGACCCAGCCTGTTCATCCTTTCCTTATATGTATACCCTCGCATTTCTGGCAACAGCCTTGGAAATATCCTCTGCACCATCTCCAGTTCCTCTATATTATTTTAAAATATGGCGACCAGAACTGAGCGCAGTTAGTGTGGTCTATCCACGTTTCGATTCAGGTTTCGCAAAACTTCCCTACTTTTCAACTCTAAACCTCTAGAAATAAACCCTAATTCTTGGTTTGCTTGTTGATGGCTTTGCTAACCTGTGTCGCAACTTTTAGTGAATTGTGTAGTTGTACTACGAGATCACTTTGCTCTTCTACCCAAACTAGACTCGCACCATCCAATTAATATTTGACTTCCCTGTTCTTCGTACCAAAACGTAATACATCACATTTATATGTGTTTATGTTCATTTGCCAATTATATGCCCATTCTGCAAGTTTATTCATTTCAGCCTGTAATTTGTTGTAGTCCTCCTCAGGATTGACTATACCCCAACCAATTTGGTGACATCCACAAATTTAAAAATTGTGTTTTTGATTTCAAATCTAATTCGAAAATATAAATTGTGAACAACAGTTGTCCCAGCACTGATCCTTGTGGAAAACCACTACACACTTCTGCCACTGTGATAAGCTACCCTTTACTCCCACTCAATGCTTTCTGTCTTGAAGCCAGCTAACTATCCATTCTGCTACTTGTTCCCTGACTGCACATTATCTGATATTGTATATCAGTCTATTATGGGTTACCTTATGGATGGCCTTTTGAAAATCTAGGAAAATTAAACCTACTGCATTATCATTGTCGACACTTTCTGTTAACTCTTCAAAAAATTCAATGATAATGGTCAAGCAAGACTTTCCCTTTTGAAATCCATGCTGACTAATCATTTCTATGTCTTTTGTTTCGGGATGTTCTTCTATTTTATCCTTTAGTAAGTGCTCCATTTTTTTCTACTATCGATGTTAAGCTGACTGATCTATAATTCCCTGGACATGTTCTATGCCCCTTCTTAACTATAGGTATTACATTCACTATCCGCCAAATCTCTGGCACAACACTTTTTTAAACGAATTATTAAATGTTTGTTGTAATACCTCTGCTATCGCTTCGCTAGATTCTACTAAAATGTGTGGACGCAATCCATCCAGATCAGGGGTTTTATTCTCTTTGAGTTTGATTAGTTTAGTTAATAAATCCTTTTTATTTTAAATGCACTTATCTCGTTACTAATCTCATCATCAAATGAGATGCCCACCTGTTCTATCTCCCTGGTAAATACTGAAGCAAAATAATTATTTAATGTTTCTGGCATCTCTCTATCGTTACCTGTGATATTATCCTATCTACCCGTTAATGGCACTATTCCCATCCCAATTCTCTTACTTATTGAGGTGCCTGTAAAATATTTTACTGTTGTGTTTTAAAGATGGTTCTAGATGAAATGTAAAAGCCAATTGCTGAATTAAAGACAGCTGCCATGTGAGGGAAAGAAACCAATTGATACAGGCAGAGGTTATGATCTGAAATTGGTGAAGTCGATGTTGAGTCCAGACGGTTGTAATGTGATTAATCGAAGAGGAGGCAATGTTCCTCGAGCTTACGTTAAGCTTCACTGCAACAGTGTAAGAGGCCGAGGATGGAGATTTCAGAGTGGGAGTGAAGTGGAGAATTATAGTGACAGGTGACCGGGAGCTCAGGTCACCCTCACGGACTGAATGGGGGAGTTCCACAAAGCAGTCACACAATCTGCGTTTTGTATCCCCAATGTGGAGAAGACCACATTGTGAATACGAATAAAATATACTAATTTGCAAAACATACAAGTAAATCGTTGTTTCAGCTGGAAGTAGTGTTTGGGGCTCTCGACAGTGGGAAGGGCGGAGGTAAAAGGGCAGTTGTTGCATCTCTTGCCCTTGCACGGGAAGGTGCTGGGCGAAGGGGGAGGGGTGTTGTGGGGGGGGGAGCTGTGGACCAGGGTGTCGACGAGGGAGCAATGCCTTTGGAATGCACAAAGCAGAGGTGAGAGGAAGATGTGTTTGGTGGATGAGATCACGCTGGTGATTTCGTAAATCCTGGAGGATGATCCATCGAAGGTGCAGGCTGGTGGGATGAAAGTTGAGGACAAGGCGAAACCTACTGTCGTTCTGGGAGGGTTGGGATGGAATGAAAGCAGAAGTGCGGGAACTGGAATGAACACAGCAGTGGGCCATGTGAACCATGGTAGAGGGGAATCCTCGGCTGAGGTAAACGAATTACAAATCAGAAGCACTAGTAGGGAAGGTGGCATCGTCAGAGCAAGTTTGAAGGAGATACCGGGAGAATGGAATAGTGGATGCATTGGTTGTCATCTTCCAAAATTCTATAGGTTATGCAATAGTTCCTGTAGATTGGAGGGCGACAAATGTAATACCACTACTTAAAAAAGGAGGGAGAGTGAAAACCGGAAACTACAGGCTGGTTAGCCTAACATCAGTAGTATGGAAAATGCTAGAGTCAATTATAAAGGATGTGATATCAAGACACTTTGGGCTAGATTTTCAGTTGCTAGCGCCAGCAGTTAGCGCCTTAAGAGAAGTGATTTTCGGGCGCTATGCGTATAGTGCCCATGCACAGCGCAGTTTGCGCACCGCCCCAAATTAAGTTGCCCGTTAGCGCCGGCGCAAAGTTTAGCGCCCGCCCGGATGCGCACGCAGAAAATGACGTCACATCCTCGTGCAACGCCCTTTGGCCGCCCCGATTCCAAACTTCAGTCGGACCGCCCCATTGTGCGGCTGGCGGCCGGAGCGTTTGGAAAAAGGAATGCAACACAACCAGCGCGGGCCCTGGGGGGCGCAAATTAAAGGGGACGTGCACTCCAGTATAAAGGCCAGCCTTTTTTCAGAAAACACTCTTGTGCAACGCATTTCTGGAGACACAACAAGGAGGATAGCTAACTGGTTTCAAGCAGCAAGAGCCAGGTATTTTTGGACTGAGGCCAGAGCGCTGCAAGTGGCCTTTTGGAAATTTGAGTGTTTGCCAGGATTTTATGGGGGTTGCATGGGGTGCCAACGCGGGGCTGCAGCTCCATGTCTGTAGGGCTCGCAGACGCATTGTGAGAGGGGCAGCCCTGGCTAGATGCAGAGGGGGCTACAGACGTCGGCCACGTAGGCCTTACCCAGTCAGGCTATACCGCCAGCAGCACTCCTACCTAAACATGAGTGCTGCGCGATGTGTTAAAAGGATCCGATTCCGAAACGAGTTGATTGTAGAGATCTGCCACCTGCTTCGCCGAGATCTGCGGCCAAAGCTCAGGTGCAGGACGTCTCTGTCGGTGGAAGTGAAGGTGATGGTGGCATTGAACTTCTATGCCACCGGCTCCTTCCAATACGCTGCTGGGGACATAGCAAACATCTCCCAGTACGGCACGCATCACTGCATCCGCCAGGTGACCGAAGCACTGTTCAGAAGGAGAAGCCAATTCATCTCCTTCCCCATGGCCCTGGAGACCCAGCATCAGTGCGCATTGGGATTTT
The DNA here is from genome assembly GCF_052327205.1 of Somniosus microcephalus. NCBI lineage: Eukaryota > Metazoa > Chordata > Chondrichthyes > Squaliformes > Somniosidae > Somniosus > Somniosus microcephalus. The sequence goes on from NW_028225183.1 coordinate 36,767,899, forward strand.
CCAGACTCGGGGAATTCGACTTGGTGCAGGGCGCCATTGACTGTACGTATGTGGCTTTGCGTGCCCCTCTGGAGCATGGTGAGCAGTATCGCAACAGGAAGGGCTAACATTCTCTGAATGTGCAGCTGGTGTGTGACCACAAGCAGCGCATCATGGCAGTCAAATGCAGCTTCCCAGGCAGCAGCCACGATGCCTTTATCCTGCGGCAGAGTACTGTGCATGACATGTTCCAGGCACAGCCTCCCCCAAGAGGATGGCTGCTCGGGGACAAAGGCTATCCTTTGTGAACGTGGCTCATGACCCCGCTCCGCGCGCCCAGGACCGCTGCTGAAGAGGCCTACAACGAGAGCCATCAAACCACCCGCAACATCATCGAGCTAACTATTGGGGTCCTCAAGCAGCGGTTCTGCAGCCTTGATCGCTCCGGAGGAGCTCTCCAGTATTCGCCGGACCGGGTCTCCCAATTTGTGGTGGTTTGCTGCATGCTACACAACCTGGCTATCCGCAGGACTCAGGCACTGCCACCTGACGTTGGACCAGCACCTCAGGAGGAGGAGCAGGAGATGCATGAGGAGGAGGAGGAGGAGGAGCAGGAGTACGCTCCCAGGAGGGAGCGACCAGGGCCAAGGGCCGCACGACGCCACCTTATTACACGGTACTTCTAAGCCCCCTGTCAGGGAATGGCCAGGGGCCATGAGGGAAGATGAATGCAGCCGCTCCGCAAGCCCTCAGCCGGCGAAGAAGAACAACAACCATGGAGACTGCATGAATAAAGATAATTATTTATTACACAAAAATGAAAAGCCCTTCCCACATGAATCCCCAAAAACAATAAACGGGCCCCACAAAAAGCCCAACAAACGACTCACTCCCGCAAACTGGGGAGGAGTCACTCCACATTTCTTCAAACCGGGCCTCAACGTCGGCCTAATGCAAAAAATAAGCCCCCCAACAACACAACCATGGGCAAAATAAAGATGGCCACCGCCATATAAAAGGAAAGCTGGCCACACCCTCTACTGCGTGGCCCGCGAGGGCGAGACCTTGCCCAAACTTTTGCCTCCCCTGCCCGGCCTGCTGCTCCTTCGCAAGCTCTGCCCAGTGGCTGCTGCGAGGCTGGGGGAAGGCGCCTGAGGCTCAGATGCCCTTCCGCCAGATGCCGCTGGGGGGTGGCCTACATGGCGTTTGTGCCTCGAGGGGCCGTCTGCTGAGTGGCGCACCTGAGCCTGGCCACCATCAGCTGCAGCCGCTTGCCCTTGACGCCCCAGTGGGGGAATGGCAGCGACGGATGGCGCAATGTGGGCCAGCTGGCGTCTGGGATTCGCTGGCTGGTGCTGTGGCGCGGTGGCACTCGGCCGGGCCCGCACTGCAGGATCCGCAACAATCAGCCGTATAGCGGCTTGCTGGGATGGTCCAGCGCGGCGGCTGCCCTGGCGATGCCTGCCTGAGACAGTGCATGTGGCAGCAGTGAGTGCCCCTCTTGTCCTGGTGTGCGCCCGCATCACATCCGCCAGGGTCTTGATGGCATCAGTCAGCATGCCGCCACTCACGGCAGTTGCTGCCCCGAACTCGCGAACACTGGTCGCCAGCAACTCGATGGCCTCAGGCATGCGCCCCACCACGCTCATGAGCTCCGTGTGGCGCCGGTCCAAATCCTCAGCCATCTTATCCAGCTTCCGCACCTCCTCCGAGGTGAAGGTGTCCGGACTGGAGTCGCGACTCTCCCGCTGGGCAGGAGGGGGCCGAACTAGGGGACCCTTGTCACGTTGGTGGCGGCGAGTGTGCCAATCAGCAGCACTCCCCTCTGATACTTGCCCCCTTTGGGGGGAAGGCCGCGGGCCATGCGCACGGCTCCTGGGTGGCTGGACGCCACTGGTCCCAGAAGCTGCATTGCCCTGCGACAGTTCCTCCAGGCACTCGTCCAGTGAGGAGGTGTCAAGCATTTCCTCCTCTCCTGCGGGACGTGAATGTTCCCCCGATGGTCAGGCTTGCTCCTCCTCCTCCTCCTGCTCGGAGGTGCTGTCACTGGCAGCTTCAGGGTCCTGGTCGTCACCAGCTGAAAGCAGGAATGCACAAGAGTAGCTTCAGAGTGAGGAGACGGCATCAGCGAGGGAGTTAGGACTGGTGGCATTCAGCGCATTGGTGGGACAGTGGCAAAGGAGGTAGCTCGGATGGGCCAGTGCGACGCGAGAGGGCCAAAAGGCGAGGTCCTTACCATTGCCGGGCAGTGGAGGGTCGGCAACTCTGCACGCTGTGGGGACGAGCACACGGGCTCCCATGAGCACACACATGCACTCCTCCAGCCGCGTGAGCTTCTGCAGCTTGGCGCGGCCACCCCTGGCACGGGCCTGGCGATTAAAGGCTACTTTAGCCTGCAAGAGAAAGGACAGGCTGTAAGTGCGCAGTGTAGCCCTGATGTACTGTGCAATGCCTCCCATGGTGGAATAGCTTGGACAGAGTGAAGCCCTGATGTAGTGTGCACAGCCTCCCATGGTGGAATAGCTTGGCCAGAGTGAAGCCCTGATGTAGTGTGCACAGCCTCCCATGGTGGAATAGCTTGGCCAGAGTGAAGCCCTGATGTAGTGTGCACTGCCTCCCATGGTGGAATAGCTTGGCCAGAGTGAAGCCCTGATGTAGTGTGCACTGCCTCCCATGATGGAATAGCTTGGCCAGAGTGAAGCCCTGATGTAGTGTGCACTGCCTCCCATTGTGGAATAGCTTGGACAGAGTGAAGCCCTGATGTAGTGTGCACAGCCTCCCATGGTGGAATAGCTTGGCCAGAGTGTAGAGTGCCGAATGGCCAATTGATGCTCATGATTGTCCCAATGCTGCTGGCTGAGGGCTGGCCAATAGGACTTTCAGCTCCCTTTGCCCATCATGTCAGGTGTACATGCAAGAATGAGGAGGAGACTGGAAAGGGTACTCACTCTGACAATCCTGGTCAGATCGTTGTATTTTTTACAACATTGTTTGTGGGTCCTGGGGGCATCGCCGGTGAACGTCACCCTCTGGGCGATCTGCTTCCAGGCTTTGGTGTAGTTGTGGTGGGTTGGATTCCTCCCACTCTCTGGGAACATGATCTTGCGCCTCACCTCCAGAGCTGTGACCACTATGTCCAGATCACCCTCTGAGAAGCGCAGGGCACGCTGACAGTCCTTCTCTGGCGTTGCCATGACTCCCTGGGGCTGAGCAGCAGTGTTGAGGCCTCTTTGCAAGGCTGCAGTGTGCAGGGCGTGGCAACAGACCAATTCGTCCCTTCCCCCTTTAAGAGCTGGTCGGCGCCACGGGGTCTGCTGTCAGTCCAAAAATGACCGCACCCGCGCTGCGCCCCGCCTGGGCGCTATCCCTCTGGACCGCCAGCTTAGCACCTAAAGATAGTAGTGGAATGCCTCTTTTAGCACTCCACCAACCTCTTAGGGCGAAGCCACTGAATTTCCGGCAACGGGGCGCTACTTTGGGGCGGGCGCTAACTTCGGGCGGGCGCTAAGGTTAGCGCCCCAAAACTGCCTATACTGAAAATCTAGCCCTTTATTTTTCCTGCCAAAGTGGATCACCTCGCACTTTCCCACATTATACTCCAACTGTCATATGTTTGCGCATTCATTTAGCCTCTCTGTATCCCTTTGCAGCTTCGTTTAGACCTCTGCACAACTTGCTTTCTCACCTATTGTTGCATCTTCCGCAAACTTGGCTAAATGACACACGGTCCCTTCGTTCAAGTCATTAATGTAGATTGTAAGTAGTTGAGGCCCCAGAATCGAGTTTTGTGGCACCCCACTAGTTACCGTTTGCCAACTGGAAAATGACCCATTTATCCCGACTCTCTGCTTTTAGTTAGTTAGACAATTATCTTCCATGCTAATTTATTACCCGCTACTCTGTGTGCTCTTATCATATGCTGTAACCTTTTATGTAGCACATAATCGAATTCCTTCTGGAAATCCAAATACATCACATCCACTGGCTCACCCTTATCCACCCAACTCGGTACATCCTGAAAGAACTCCAGCAAATTTGGTAAACATGATTTCCCTTTCATATAAACATGCTGCCTCTGCTTGACTGCATTATGATTTTCCAAATGCTCTACCACTGCTTCCTTAATAAAGGACACCAGCATTTTCCCAGCGACAGATGTAAGGCTAACTGGTTTATAGTTTCTTGCTTTCTGACTCCCCCTTTTCATAAATAGGTGTGTTATATTTGATGTTTTCCAATCCGCTGCGACCTCTCCAGAGTACAGTGCATTTTGGTAGATTGCAACCAATACATCCACTATCACTGCAGCCACTTATTTAAAGACACTGGAATGCAGCCAATTTGGTCCAGGGGACTTTTCGTCGTTTACTCCATTATTGTACCAAATACATTTTCCTTAGTGATAGTAATAGTCATTAGTTCCCCCCTCCCTGTTGTCCCTTGATTACACATTAGTGGGTTAATGTTAATGTTTTCTACCGTGAAAACACATACTAAATATTTGTTCAGAGTCTCTGCCATTTCCCCGTTCCCCATTATTAATTCCCTATTCTCATCCTCTAAGGGAGCAATATTTACTTTAGCTACTATTTTCCTTATTATGTAGCTGTAGAGGCTCTTACAATCTGACTTAATATTTCTTCCTGGCTTACTCTGGTAATTCATATTCTCTCACATTATTATTTTTTGAGTAATCCAATGCTGTTTTAAAGATAATTGGAATCCTCTTGCCTCCCACCAATCTTGTTTGCATTTGGTTTCAATTTGATACCATCCTTTACTTCCTTAGTTAGCCACGAATAGTGCTGCTTTTTCTTAAAGTATTTCTTTCTCACTGGAGAATATTCTTGTTGGGAGTAATAAAATATTTCCTTAAATATCTGCCACTACATTTCAACTGCCTTTCCTTTCAATTTGTTTTTTTCCAATCCACTATAGCCAGCTATGCCCTCATGCCATTGACATCACCTTTGTTTAAGAGCAGGACACTGGTTTGAGATACAACTTTCTCACCCTCCAACTGAATTTGAAACTCAATCATGTTATGATCACTCTTTCCAAGAGGATCCTTTTGTATGAGGTCATTAATTAATGCTATCATATTACACAGTACCAGATACAAGGTAGCCTGCTTGGTTCCATTACTGAAGTCCTAGGGGGAGTGTTTGATGGTGCTGTTGGGGAGGGTTTAACTAAAATGGCAGGGGGTTGGGAGCCTGTGCAGGGAGACAGAGGAAAGGGAAGCAATGATAGAAACAAAAGACAGAAAGGAGAAAAGCAAAAGTGCAAGGCAGAGAAATAAAGGCTACAAATCAAACCGGGCCATAGTAAATAAGAATTCTAAAAGTACTAAGAGTGATGAAAAATCAAGCCTGAAGGGTTTGGGCTAGATTTTCAGTCGCTTGCGCCAGCAGTTAGCGCCTTAAGAGAAGTGATTTCCGGGCGCTATGCGTGTAGCGCCCGGGCGCAGCGCAGTTTGCGCCCCGCCCCAAATTAAGTTGCCCTATAGCGCCGGCGCAAAGTTTAGCGCCCGCCCGGATGCGCGCGCAGAAATTGACGTCACATCCTCGTGCAACGCCCTTTGGCCGCCCCGATTGCAAACTTCAGTGGGACCGCCCCATTGTGCGGCGGGCGGCCGGAGCGTTTGGAAAAAGGAACGCAACACAACCAGCGCGGGCCCCGGGGGGCGCTAATTAAAGGGAACGTCCTCTCCAGTATAAAGGCTAGCCTTTTTTCAGAAAACAGTCTTGTGCAACGCATTTCTGGAGACACAACAAGGAGGATAGCTAACTGGTTTCAAGCAGCAAGAGCCAGGTATTTTTGGACTCAGGCCATAGCGCTGCAAGTGGCCATTTGGAAATTAGACTGTTTGCCAGGATTTGATGGGGGCTGCATGGGGTGCCAACGCGGAGCTGCAGCGCCATGTCCGTAGGGCTCGCAGATGCATTGTGAGAGGGGCAGCCCTGGCTAGAGGCAGAGGGGGCTACAGGCGTCGGCCACGTAGGCCTTACCCAGTCAGGCTATACCGCCAGCAGCGCTCCTACCTAAACATGAGTGCCGCGCGATGTGTTAGAAGGCTCCGATTCCGAACGGAGGTGATTGCAGAGATCTGCCACCTGCTTCGCCGAGATCTGCGGCCAAAGCTCAGGTGCAGGACGTCTCTGTCGGTGGAAGTGAAGGTGACGGTGGCATTGAACTTCTATGCCACCGGCTCCTTCCAATACGCTGCTGGGGACATAGCAAACATCTCCCAGTATGGCGCGCATCGCTGCATCCACCACGTGACCGAAGCACTGTTCAGAAGGAGAAGCCAATTCATCTCCTTCCCCATGGCCCTCGAGAGCCAGCATCAGCGCGCATTGGGATTTGCCAGACTCGGGGAATTCCCCTTGGTGCAGGGCGCCATTGACTGTACACATGTGGCTTTGCGGGCCCCTCTGCAGCATGGCGAGCAGTATCGCAGCAGGAAGGGCTACCATTCTCTGAATGTGCAGCTGGTAGGTGACCACAAGCAGCGCATCATGGCAGTCAATGCCAGCTTCCCAGGCAGCAGCCACGATGCATTTATCCTGCGGCAGAGTACTGTGCATGACATGTTCCAGGCACAGCCTCCCCCAAGAGGATGGCTCATCGGGGACAAAGGCTATCCTTTGTGCACCTGGCTCATGACCCCGCTCCGCGCACCCAGGACCGCTGCTGAAGAGGCCTACAACGAGAGCCATCAAACCACCCGCAACATCATCGAGCTAACTATTGGGGTCCTCAAGCAGCGGTTCCGCTGCCTTGATCGCTCCGGAGGAGCTCTCCAGTATTCGCCAGACCGGGTCTCCCAATTTGTGGTGGTTTGCTGCATGCTACACAACCTGGCTATCCGCAGGACTCAGGCACTGCCACCTGACGTTGGACCAGCACCTCAGGAGGAGGAGCAGGAGGAGCATGAGGAGGAGGAGGAGCAGGAGGAGCAGGAGTACATTCCCAGGAGGGAGCGACCAGGGCCAAGGGCCGCACGACGCCACCTTATTACACGGTACTTCTAAGCCCCCTGTCAGGGAATGGCCAGGTGCCATGAGGGAAGATGAATGCAGCTGCTCCACAAGCCCTCAGCCGGCGAAGCCACCAAACACTAAGAAGAACAACCATGGAGACTGCATGAATAAAGATAATTTTTTATTGCACAAAAAAGAAAAGCCCTTCCCACATGAATCCCCAAAAACAATAAACGGGCCCCACAAAAAGCCCAACAAACGACTCACTCCCACAAACTGGGGAGGAGTGACTCCACCTTTCTTCAAACCGGGCCTCAACGTCGGCCTAACGCAAAAAATAAGCTCTCCAAAAGCACAACCATGGGCAAAATAAAGATGGCCACCGCCATATTAAAGGAAAGCTGCCCACACCCTCTACTGAGTGGCCCGCGAGGGCGAGACCTCGGCCAGCCTTTTGCCTCCCCTGCCCGGCCTGCTGCTCCTTCGCAAGCTCTGCCCAGTGGCTGCTGCGAGGCTGGGGGAAGGCGTCTGAGGCTCAGATGCCCTTCCGCCAGATGCCGCTGGGGGGCGGCCTACACGGCGTTTGGGCCTCGAGGGGCCGTCTGCTGAGTGGCGCACCTGAGCCTGGCCACCATCAGCTGCAGCCGCTTGCCCTTGACGCCCCAGAGGGGGAATGGCGGCGACGGATGGCGCAATGTGGGCCAGCTGGCGTCTGGGATGCGCTGGCTGGTGCTGTGACGCAGTGGCACTCGGCCGGGCCCGCACTGCAGAATCCGCAGCAATCAGCCGACGGGCGGCTTGCTGGGAGGGTCCAGCACGGCGGCTGCCCTGGCGATGCCTGGCTGACACAGCGCGTGTGGCAGCAGTGAGTGCCACTGTGGTCCTGGTGTGCGCGCGCATCACATCCGGCAGGGTCTTGATGGCATCAGTCAGCATGCGGCCACTCGCGGCAGTTGCTGCCCCTAACTCGCGCACACAGGTCGCCAGCGACTCGATGGCCTCAGGCATGCGCCCCACCACGCTCATGTCGCCGGTCCGAGTCGTTGGCCATATTATCCAGCTTCCGCACCTCCTCCGAAGTGAAGGTGTCCGGACTGGAGTCGCGACTCTCCTGCTGGGGAGGAGGGGGCCGAACTAGGGGACCCTTGCCGCGTTGGTGACGGCGAGTGTGCCGATCAGCAGCACTCCCCTCTGATCCTTGCCCCCTTTGGGGGGAAGGCTGCGGGCCACGCGCACGGCTGCTGGGTGGCTGGACGCCACTGGTCCCAGAAGCTGCATTGCCCTGCGACAGTTCCTCCAAGCACTCGTCCAGTGAGGAGGTGTCAAGCATTTCCTCCTCTCCTGCGGGACGTGACTGTTCCCCCGAAGGTCCGGCTTGCTCCTCCTCCTCCTCCTGGTCGGAGGTGCTGTCACTGGCAGCTTCAGGGTACTGGTCGTCACCAGCTGAAAGCAGGAATGCACAAGAGTAGCTTCAGATTGAGGAGACGGCATCAGCGAGGGAGTTAGGACTGTTGGGATTCAGCGCATTGGTGGGACAGTGGCAAAGGAGGTAGCCCGGATGGGCCAGTGCGACGCGAGAGGGCCAAAAGTCGAGGTCCTTACCATTGCCGGGCAGTGGATGGTCGGATACACCGCACGCTGTGGGGACAATCACACGGGCTCCCATGAGCACACACACGCGCTCCTCCAGCCGAGTGAACTTCTGCAGCTTGCCGCGGCCACCCCTGGCATGGGCCTGGCGATTAAACGCTACTTTAGCCTGCAAGAGAAAGGACGGGCTGTAAGTGCGCAGTGAAGACCTGATGTAGTGTGCACTGCCTCCCATGGTGGAATAGCTTGGACAGAGTGAAGCCCTGATGTAGAGTGCACTGCCTCCCATGGTGGAATAGCTTGGAGAGAGTGAAGCCCTGATGTAGAGTGCACTGCCTCCCATGGTGGAATAGCTTGGACAGAGTGAAGCCCTGATGTAGAGTGCACTGCCTCCCATGGTGGAATAGCTTGGACAGAGTGAAGCACTGATGTAGAGTGCACTGCCTCCCATGGTGGAATAGCTTGGACAGAGTGAAGCCCTGATGTAGTGTGCACTGCCTCCCATGGTGGAATAGCTTGGCCAAAGTGTTGAGTGCCGAATGGCCATTTGATGCTCATGACTGTCCCAATGCTGCTGGCTGAGGGCTGGCCAATAGGACTATCAGCTCCCTTTGCCCATCATGTCAGGCGTACATGCAAGAATGAGGAGGAGACTGGAAAGGCTACTCACCTTCACAATCCTGGTCAGATCGTTGTATTTTTTACGACATTGTTTGTGGGTCCTGGGGGCCTCGCCGGTGAACGTCACCCTCTGGGCGATCTGCTTCCAGGCTTTGGTGTAGTCATGGTGGGTTGGATTCCTCCCACTCTCTGGAAACAAGATCTTGCGCCTCACCTCCAGAGCTGTGACCATTATGTCCAGATCACCCTCTGAGAAGCGCAGGGCACGCTGACGGGCCTTCTCTGGCGTTGCCATGACTCCCTGGGGCTGAGCAGCAGTGTTGAGGCCTCTTTGCAAGGCTGCAGTGTGCAGGGCATGGCAGCAGACCAATTCGTCCCTTCCCCCTTTAACAGCTGGTCGGCACCACGGGGTCTGATGTCAGTGCAAAAATGACCGCACCTGCGCTGCGCCCCGCCAGGGTGCTATCCCTCTGGACCGCCGGCTTAGCACCTAAAGGTAGGAGTGGAAAGCCACTTTTAGCGCTCCACCTCTCTCTTAGGGCAAAGCCACTGAATTTCCGGCAACGGGGCGCTACTTTGGGGCGGGCGCTAACTTCGGGCGGGCGCTAAGGTTAGCGCCCCAAAACTGTCTATACTGAAAATCTAGCCCTTTGTCTCTTAATGTGAGGAGCTTTCCTAATAAGGTGGATGTATTAGCTGTGCAAATAGATGTAAAGGGATATGATATAATTGGGATTATGGAGACATGGCTCCAGTGTGACGATGACTGGGAATTCGACATCCAGGGGTATTCAATGTTCAGGAAGGACAGGAAAAAATGAAAATGAGGTGGGGTAGCAGTGCTGGTTAAAGATGAGACTAAAACAATAGTAAGGAAGTTTATTAGCTCTGATGATGTGGAATCTGTAGGTGCAGAGCTGAGAAATGCCAAGGGGCAGGAAACGATAGTGGGAGTTGACTACAAACCCCCAAAGAGTAATGCGGAGGTTGGCGATGGAATTACACCGGGAATTACAGATGCGTTCAATAAGGGCACAGCAGTTATTATGGGTGACTTTATTCTACATGTAGATTGGGCTAACCAAATTAGTAACAATACTGTGGAGGAGGAACTCCTAGAGTTTATACGGGATGGTTTCCTGGAACAATATTCGAGGAACCAACTAGAGATCAGATCATCTTAGACTGGGTATTATTTAATGAGAAAGGATTAATTAGTAATCTTGTTGTGTGAGGCCCCTTGTGGAGGAGCGATCATAATATGATAAAATTCTTCGGTAAAATGGAGAGTGAAGTAGTTGACTCAGAGACAAGGGTACTGAATTAAAAAACTGGAAACTACGATGGTATGAGGCAAGAGTTTGCTAGGATGGATTGGGGAACGTTACTTAAAGGGTTGATGGTGAATAGGCAATGGCAAATATTTAAAGATCGCATGTATGAACTATAGAATTTTTTCAGCCCTGCTTGCATAAAAATAAAACAAAATGTGACTCAACCGTAGCTAACAAGGGAAATTAGGGATTGCAAAAGATCCAAGGAGAGGACATACAATTTGGCCAGAAAAAGCAGCAACCCTGAGGATTCGGAGCCCTTAATATTCAGCAAAGGAAGAGAAAGGGATTAATTAAGAATAGGAAAATAGTTCATAAGTGTAACCTTGTAGAGAACATAAAAACAGACTGTAAAAGCTTCTATAGGTTAGTTAAGAGAAAGAGATTGGTGAAGTCAAGCGTCGGGTAACATAGGTCTAATGAGAGGGAGGAATTGAATGAAATCAGTATTTGTTGGGAAATGGTGTTCGGGAAATTGATGGGATTGAAGGCCGATAAATCCCCAGGGCCTGATAATCTACATCCAAGAGTAACGAAGGAAGTGGCCCTAGAAATAGTAGATACATTGCTGGTCATCTTCCAAAATTCTAAATATTCTGGAACAGTTCCCATGGATTGGAGGATAGCTAATGTAACCCCAAAATTTAAAAAGAGTGGTAGAGAGTAAACAGGGAATTAAGAAACGGCAAGCCTGACATCAGTAGTGAGGAAAATTCTAGAGTCCATTATAAAAGTTGTAATAGCAGAGTACTTGGAAAACAGTGACAGGATCAGACAAAGTCAACATGGATTTACAAAAGGTAATTCATGTTCAGTAATCTACTCTAATTTTTTGAGGATGTAACTCGTAAAATAGATAAGGTATAACCAGTGGATGTGCTGTATTTGGACTTTCAGAATGCTTTCGATAAGGTCCCACGTAAGAGATTAGTGTGTAAAGTTAATGCATATTGGATTGGGGTAAGGTACTGTCTTGGGTAGTGAAGTGGTTGGCAGACAGGAAGCAAAGAGTTGGCATAAATGTGTCTTTTTCCGAGTGGCAGGCAGTGACCAGTGGGGTACAGCAGGGATCGGTGCTAGGACCCCAGCTATTGACAATATATATAAATGATCCAGAGGAGGGAACTAGATATAATATCTCCAAGTTTGCAGATGACACAAAGCTGGGTGGGCGTGTGTGCTGTGAGGAGGATGTAGAACAACATCAGTACGATTTGTATAGGATGGGTGATTGGGCAGATGCATGGCAAATGCAGCATAATGTGAATACATGCGAGATTATCTACGTCCCTGGCAAAAACAGGAAAACAGATTATTACCTGAAAGGCAATAGATTGGGAAAAGGGGAAGTGCAAAGAGACCTGGGTGTCCATGTGCACCAGTCGCTGAAGGTAAGCATGCAGGTGCAGCAGGCTTTTAAGAAGGCAAATGGTATGTTGCCCTTCTTAGCGAGAGGATTCGAGTACAGGGACAACGATGTCTTGCTGCAGTTGTACATTCCTTGATGAAACCACACCTTGAGTGTTGTGTGCAGTTTTGGTCGCCTTATCTGAGGAAGGATGTTCTTGCCATGAGGAGAGATTCGATCGATTTGGCTTACATTCGCTAGAATTTAGAAGAATGTGTGGGGATCTCATTGAAACTTGTACTATTCTAACAGGACTAGACAGACTAGATGCAGGAAGGATGTTCCCCATGGCGGGGAGTTCAGAAGCAGGGTTCAAAGTCTAAGGATAAGGGGTAAATCATTTAGGACTGAGATGAAGAGGAATTTCCTCACCCAGAGAGTGGTGAAACTGTGGAATTCTCTTCCACATAGGGCAGCTGAGGCCAAAATCATTAAATATATTCAAGTAGGAGTTAGATATATTTCTTGAGGCTAAAGGGATCAAGTGATATGGGGAAAAAGCAGGACAGGTACTGCATTTGGATGATCAGCCATGATCTCATTAAATGGCGGAGTAGACTGGAGGGGCCGAATGACCTACACCTGCCCCCATCTTCTATGTTTCTATGTTTCTATACTGTTCTAGGAAACCATCCCAGATACACACTATGAACTCCTCCTCAAGGCTACCTTGGCGAATTTGATTTGTCCAATCAATAGACTACCGAATAAGGTCAGAGTATGCGGAGTCAGGAGATAAGTAGCAGAATAGGTTGCTAGCTGGCTTCAAGACAGAAAGCAGAGAGTGGGAGTAAAGGTTAGCTATTCACAGTGGCAGAAGGTGCGTTGTGGTGTTCCACAACGATCAGTGCTGAGATCACTGCTGTTCACAATTTACATTAACGATTTAAACTATTCAATCAAAACACAATTTCTGAATTTGCAGATGATAACAAATTGGGGCAATAGTCAATAATCTGGAGGAGTGCAATCCATTATAGGGGGATATTAATAAACTCGAAGAATGAGCAAATAATTGGCAAATTAAGTTCAACATAGATACATACGAGGTGATACCTTTAGGTAGGAAGATTAGGGAGGTCACTTATCACTTGGTAGGTTCGAATCTAGGTGGGGTAGAGGAACAACATTTCCACTGATTTCAAATACATACATTCACTTAAATTTGCGACATAGGTTAGCAAGGCCACTTAGAAACAAATCAAGCACTAGGGTTTATTCTAGAAGGACACAACAGAAAAGTAGGGAAGTTATGCTGAGCCTGCATCGCACCTTTGTTGGACTGCATTTAGAGTACTGCTTGCAGTTCTGGTCGGCATATGTTAAAAAGGATTTAGATTTAAGGGAGAAAGGGCAGATGAGATTTACAAGAATGATACAAAAATGTGATGCTATACATATAGGAAAAGATTAAATTGCTGGGTCTCATTCCTCTTGAAAAAGGAAGGATGAGGAGTGAGCTTATAGGGGTCTTTAATATTATGAAAGGTTTTAATAGATTGGATAAGGAGAGAATGTTTCCACTTGTGGGGAGGAGCATAACTGGAGGCCATCACTAGAAGAGTGACACCAAGAAATCCAATAGATAATTGAGAAGAAACTTATTTTCCCAAACAGTTGTGAGAATTTGGAACTCGCTTCCAAAGTGAGTGGTTGAACCGAATAGTATAGATGCATTTCAGGGAGGCAGGACATGAAGATGAGGGAGAAGGGAACAGAGTGTTACGCTGACAGATTTAGATTTAGACAGGAGGAGGCTCGAGTGTAGCATAAACGCCGGTATGGACTGATTGGGCCGAATGGCCTGTTTCTGTGCCGTATATCTGATGAAATCCTATGTAATCCTATCGAGTCATCATCTTCCAAAAGTCTCTCGATTGAAGAATTGAACGATTGGATTGGAAAATAGCAAGACGCAGAGCATTATTTAAGAGGGAACGAGAGATCAACTCGGAAATTATGGGCTCATTAGACTGCTCTCAGTTGTGGGGAATGTAAAACAATCTATTATTAGGACAGAGTGACAGAGCATTCGGAAATAAATGAGCTGATCAGAGAGATCCAGCATGAATTTGTAAAGGTTAAGTCACCTCTGTCGAAACTAGTTCATCGTTTTGAGGAGATACCTAAAGTGGTAGGTAAAGGACTGTCTATGGATGTTATTTCAATGGAATCTCAGAAGGCATTCGACTAGCTTGTGCATGGAATTGGAGGAAACTTATAGACTTCAAGGACAGGAAATTTACTATATTGCTGGAGACAGATAGTAGGAATAATGGCTCTGTAATCACACTGGCAGGATGTGATTAGTGGTGTCCACCGGGGATCTGAACTGAATCTCAGGTTTTCAGTAAATTTAACAATGACTTGAAAGAAGGAATAGGGAGTCGTATATTTAAGTGTGCTGGTGAAATTAATTGAACTGATGCAGTAAATAATGCACTCTTGAGCAGAAAGTTGTAAAGGGACATTGATGGATTGGGTGAGTGGGAAAAATGTAGCAGATGGAATGTAAAGTAAAAAAGTGTGAGATCTTCCATTTTGGACATAAAACAAGATTCCTGTATTTCCTATTTGGTGAAAAACTGGGGAAAATGGAGGATCAGATAGATTTAGGAATCAAAGTACAGAAATTAGTAAAATCTAGTGGAAAGGTAGGAACATCATTACAGAGACTAGTGGAATGTTAGCCTTTATCTCAAGATGTGGAGATGCCGGAGTTGGACTGGGGTGGACATATGTAAGAAGTCACACATCAACAGGTTATAGTCCAACAGTTTTATTTGAAATCACAAGCTTTCGGAGCGCTGCTCCTTCGTCAGGTGAAGTGGAGAAATGCATAAAGACACAGCTTATATCTCAATATATAGTTTTATCTCAAGATATAGTTTTATCTCAAGATAGCTGGAATTCGAAGTGGAGGAAGAAAGTTGTAGCTGTACAGAGCACTTGATTACGGAGACATGGTTGCAGCGTGACCAAGACTGGGTGCTGAATATCCAGGGGTATTTGATATTCAGGAAGGAAAGTCAAGAAGGAAAAGGAGGTGGGGTGGCACTGTTAGTAAAGGATGACATCAGAGCAATAGTGAGCAAGGATATTTGCTCAGAAAATCATGATGTAGAATCAGTTTGGGTGGAGCTAAGAAGCACCAAGGGGCAGACAACATTGGTGGGAGTTGTCTGTAGGCCTCCAAACAATAGTGGATCTGTAGGGGATGGCATCAAACCGAAAAATAGAGATGAGTGCAACAAGGGTTGTACAGTAATCATGGGTGGTTTTAATCTACAAATAGGCTGGCCAAACCAAATTAGCATTATTAGAGCGGAGGATGAATTACTGGAGCGTGCACAAGATTGTAATTTAGGCCAGTACGTTAAGGAGCCAACCAGGGAACATGCTATCCTAGATTGGGTATTGTGCAATGAGAAGGGGTTAATTCATAATTTAGTTGTTATGGATAATTTAGGAAGAGTTACCATAATATGATGCAATTCTTCATTACGATGGAAAGTGAACAATTCCAATCAATCAAATTTTTAACATTACTGTGGAGTAGGAATTCCTGGAGTGTTTACAGGATGGTTTCCTGGACCAATATGTCGAGGAACCAAACAGAGATCAGGCCATATTAGAATGGGTATTTTGTAACGAGAAAGGATTAATTAGCAATCTTGTTGTACGAGGCCCCTTGAGTCAGACGATCATAATATGATCGAATTCATCATTCAGATGGAGAACGAAGTTGTCGACTCACAGGCTTGGTACCTAAATTTAAATAAAGGAAACTACGACGGTCTGAGGCGCAAGTTGGGTAGGATTGCTTGGGGAATGTCACTCAAAGGGTTGATGGTGGATATGCAATGGCAAACATTCAAAGACCGCATGGATCAACTACAGTATTTGTTCATCCCAGTTTGGCATAAATATAAAACGAAAAACGTGACTCAACCGTGGCTACCAAGGGAAATTAGGGATAGCATAAGATCCAAGGAGAGGACATATAAATTGGCCAGAAAAAGCAGTAAACGTGAGGATTGAGAACAGTTTAGGATTCAACAAAGCAGCACAAAGGGATTAATTAAGAAAGGGAATATAGAAATAAGAGTAAGCTTGTAGGGAACATAAAAACCGACTGTGAAAGCTGTTATAGATATGCGAAGAGAAAAACATAGGTGAAGTCAATCGTAGGTCCCTTGCAGTCAGAATCAGGGGAATTTATAATGGGGAACAAAGAAATGGCCGACCAATTAAATACATATTTTGGTTCTGTCTTCACAATGGAGGACACAAATTACCTCCCAGAGATGTCGGGGAACATAGGGTCTGATGAAAGGGAGGAACTGGAAGAAATCAGTATTTGTACGGAAATGGTGTTAGGGAAATTGATGGGATTGAAGGCGGATAAATCCCCCAGGGCCTGATAATCTACATCCTAGTGTACTTAAGGAAGTGGCCCTAGAAAAAGTAGATGCATTGCTGATCATCTTCCAAAATTCGATGGAATCTGGAACAGTAACCATGGTTTCGAGTGTAGCTAATATTACCCCACGATTGAAAAAAGGTGGTAGAGAGAAAATGTGGAATTACAGACGGGTAAGCCTGACATCGGTAATGGGGAAAATGCTAGAGTCCATTATAAATGATGTAATAGCAGAGCACTTGGGAAACAGTGACAGGATCGGACAAAATCAACATGGATTTAAAAAATGTAAATCGTGCTTGACTAAACTACTGGAATTTTTTGAGGATGTAACTGGTAAAATAGATAAGGGAGAACCAGTGGTTGTGTTGTATTTGGACTTTCAGAAGGCTTTCGATAAGGTCCCGCTTAAGAGACTAGCGTGTTAATTTAACCAACATGGGATTGTGGGCAATGTATTGAATTGGATAGAGAACTGATTGGCAGAGAGAAAGCAAAGAGTTGGAATAAGTGGGTCTTTTTCCGAGTGGCAGGCAGTGACTAGTGAGGTACCGCAGGGATCGGTCCTTGGACCCCAGCTATTCACAATATATAATACTGATCTTGACAAGGCAACTAGATGTCATATCTCCAAATTTGCAGATGACACAAAGCTGGGTTGTCGTGTGTGCTGTGAGGAGGATGCTGAGAAACTCCAGGATGATTTGGACAGGTTGGCTCATTGGGCAAAAGCATAGAAGATGCAATATAATGTGGATATATTTGTGGTTATCCATTTTGGTGGCAAAAACAGGAAGGCAGATTATTATCTGAGTGGCAATAGATTGGGAGAAGGGGAAGTGCAACCAGACCTGGGTGCCCTTGTGCACCAGTCGCTGACGGTAAGCCTGCAGATGCAGCAGGCATTTAAGAAGGCAAATGGTATGTTGGCCTTCTAAGTGAGAGGGTTTGTGTTCAGGAAGAGTGATGTCTTGCTGCAGTTATACAGGGCCTTGGTGAGACCACATCTTTAGTAGTGTGTGCAGTTTTGGTCGCCTTATCTGAGGAAGGATGTTCTTGCCATGGAAGGAGTTCAGCGAAGATTCACCAGGCTGATACTTGGGATGGCAGGAATGATGGATGAGGAAAGATTGGGTCGATTGTGCTTGTACTCGCTGGAGTTTAGAAGAATGAAAGGGTATCTAATTGAAAGTTATAACATTCTGACAGGTCTGGACAGATTAGATGCAGGGAGGATGTTCCCGATGGGCTGGGAGTCCATAACCAGGGGTCACAGTCTAAGGATAAGGGGTAGGCCATTTACGACAGAAATTGGAGGAATTTCTTCACCCAGTGAGTGGTGAACCTGTGGAATTCTCTATCACAGAAGGCAGTAGAGGACAATACATTAAATATATTCAAGAAGGAGTTGGATATATTTCTTAAGGCTAAAGGGATCAAGGGTTATGGGGAGAAAGCAGGGGCCGGGTTCTGAATTTGGATGATCAGCCATGATCGCATTGGATGGCAGAGCAGGCTCGAGGGGCCGAATGGCCTACTCCTGCTCCTATCTACTATGTTTCTATGTTTCTATGTTTCTAATCCGAAAGTAGGGTCCTTAACCTAAACAAAGCAAAGTACGAAATATGAGGAGGGAGTTGGATATAATAGATTTGGGAGCTTAATTTAATTGCATGACAGTGGATTGCAATGATTAACGTTTAAGTAACGAAAGCAAGAATTGCAAAAGTTATAAATTCCTTTCTGGTGCAAAAACCGAAAAGAAAAAGCGGCCCAACAATGGATAAGCAAATAAATTTAGGATAGAATTAGCTCCAAAGAGAATCCTTATAGAGTTGCCAGAAGTAGCAAGCCTGAGGATTGGGAGCAGCTTAGAGTTCAGTAGAAAAGGACCAAGAGTTTGATAAAGAGGGGAAAATAGAGTATGAGAGTAAACTTGGAAGGAACATAAAAGCGGATTGCAAAAGCTTCCACAAGTATCTAAAAAGAAAACGATTAGTGTAGAGAAGTGTAGGTCCCTTACAGCCAGAAACGGGCGAGTTTATAATGGGGAACAAAGAAATGGCTGGGCAATCAAACAATACTTTTTCTGTCTTCACGTAAGAGCACATTAATAACATCCCAGAAATTGTAGGGTACCTGAGGTCTAGGCAGAACGAGGAATTAAATAATTTAGTATTAGTAAAAAAATAATGCTGGAGAAATTAAAGGGACTGAAAGCCGATAAATCCCTAGCATCTGATAATCTGCATCCCAGAGTACCATAATAGGTAGCCATGGAAATTGTGGATGCATCGGTTGTCATCTTCCATAATTCTATAGATTATAGAACAATTTCTGCAGATTGAAGGGTGGCAAATGTAACCCCACTATTTAAAAATAGAGGGAGAGAGAAAACCGGGAACTACAGACCGGTTAGCCTAACATCAGCAGTAGGTAAAATACTGGAGTCTATTATAAAGGATGTGGTAATCGGACACTTAGAAAATATGAACGGGATTAGAAAATGTCAACATGGATTTATGAAAGGGAAATTGTGTTTGACAAACCTACTGGAGTTTTTTAAGGATGTAATTGGTAGAATAGATAAGGGAAACCTAGTGGATGTGTCGCATTTGGCTTTTCTGGTGGCCTTTGATAAAGTCTCATATAACAGTTTTGTGTGCAAAAGTAAGTATATGTGATTGGGGGTAATATACTGGCATGGATTGTTAATTGGTTATAGACAGGAAACAGAGAGTAGGAATAAATGGGTCTTTTTCGGGGTGGCAGGCAGAGACTATTGGGGTACCGCAGAGATCAGTGCTGCGGCCCCAACAATTCATAAAATATACCAATGATTTCGATGAGGGACAAAATGTATTATTGTGAAGTTTTCTGATGACACAAAGCCAGGTTGGATTGTGATTTGTCAGGAGAATGCAAAGAGGCTTCAAGGCGATTTAGAAAAGTTGAGTGAGTGGGCAAATATATGGCAGATGCAGTATAACGTGGATAAATGTGAAGTTATCCACTTAGGTATGAAAAACAGAACGGCAGAGTACTACTTTAAAGGTAATAGATTGGAAAATGTTGATGTACAAAGGGACCTGGGTGTCCTTGTACACCAGTCGCTGAAAGTAAACATGCAGGTCCAGCAACGGTTAGGAAGGAAAATGGCATGTTGGCCTTCATTGCAAGAGGTTTGAGCACAGGATCAAGGATGTCTTACTACAGTTATACAGGGCCGTGGTGCGACCTCACCTTGAGTACTGTGTGCAGTTTTTGTCTCCTTACCTAAGAAAGGATTTATTTGCCCTAGCGGGAGTGCAGCGAAGGTTCACCAGACAGGCTCCTGTGATGGTAGAACTGCCGTATGAGGAGAGATTGGGTCGACTAGGCCTGTAGTCGCTAGAATTTAGAAGAATGAGAGGGAATCTCACTGAAACGTATAAAATTCTGACAGGGTTTGACTGGGTGCAGGGAGGATGTTTCCCCTGACTGTGGGGACTTGAACGAGGGGTCGCAGTCTGAGTATACGGGGTAGGACATTTAGAAATGAGATGAGGAAAAACTTCTTCATCAGAGGGTGTTGAACCTCTGGAAATCTCCACCAGAGAAGGCTGTGGAGGCCATAGCACAGAATATATATAAGAAGGAGAGAGATAGATTTCTAGACACAAAAGGCACCAAGGGATATGACGAGAGAGTGGGAATATGGTATTGAGATAGAGGAACAGCCATGATCATATTGAATGGTGGAGCAGGCTCGATGGAACGAATGGCCTACTCCTGCTTATATTCTCTATGACAGACCACGTCTGGTGGAACTGCATTCAGTTCTGGGCAGTGGACCATATGAATGATATGAAGGCCCAAAAATTGCGGTCAGTCTCGATGGAGCTGCAGAGAACTGAGACTTGCTCTTCGGCACTGCTTAGTTGTGGGCAGCATATGACATCACTAAGGCCAGGCGTGCAGCCTACAGCCAATGAGTAAGTGAAGACACGCCCATAAAAGCAGTGAAAACTAAGCCACGCCCACATTAACCTCTTTCAGTCTCTTCCATTTTAATTACATTTTAAAAAACTTTCCAAACTTCTAAGAACTTCTAAAAATATTTAACTAACTGGTGCTTGTACTTTTTTATATATCCGCCGTTTGTTTTATTTGTTTTCATCAAAACCACAATCTATTGGTCCCTCGCAATACAACCTCTTGTTTTGACACCCAGAAAAAGTTTAACAATGTTTTATATCTCCTACAGGTAATGCTGTTGAACTTCAGAAATACATTCCCAGCCATATTTTCAATGTTAATTTCCAGTATCAAAATATATTTTTCAGACATCATTTAGACTGTTAATAAATAAATCTGCTCTCCACGTTATAGAGGGATTATGTTGTTTGTGATAGAAACATAGAAGATAGGAGCAGGCCATTCGGCCCTGCTCCGCCATTCAACGAGATCATGGCTGATCATCCAAACCCTAGCACCCGGTCCCTACAGCGACAGCCATCCCACACAAGCTCTATCCCCGTAACCCCGCGTATTTAATCCCCCCTAACACTAAGGGCCACTTTTTTATCATGGCCAATCAACCTCACCCGCACATCTTTGGACTGTGGGAGGAAACCAGAGCACCCGGAGTAAAACCCACGCAAACACAGGGAGAAAGTGCAAACTCCACACAGGCAGTCACCCAAGGCCGGATTTTACCTGGGTCTCTGGCACTGTGAGGCAACAGTGCTAACCACTATACCACCGTGCTTCCTTTATGTTGAAAGTACAGAATTGTTCACTGAAATCTGCTAGAAGTTAGAAGGAGTAAGGACACCGATCAGCAATGATCGATATTATGGCAGAAACAGGCTCGAGGGACTGAATGGCCTAGTTCGATTCCTATGTTCCTATATGCTAATTATGATGTGGTTTGCTGAAGTGCTCACAGTATTCCAGGTGTAATATATATCTTGCTTAGGTCGAAATTGGTTGACCAATCAGCCCCCGACACTGAACTAAATTGCCCAGAGTTTTGCCCACTCATTAAGGTAGCAATGTCCCATTACAACGGTCTGCTGCTATCGCCAGAATATACAGCTTAGTGCCGTCAGTGGAGTTGGATATCTGGAACTTTATTCGTTCCTGTAACTCATAGATCAATGCAGTTAAAACACGAGGCCGCATTACAGAATCCTGGGGACACCACTTGTCACTTTTTGTCAGTTAGATTACAGACACATTATTGCTGCTCTATGATTCGTAACTGCTAATCAATTCAGTACCAATGTCACTAATTTGTCTTCAATTCCATGCGCTTTACCGGACAAATGCTCGACTTAATATTACGATGACTTATTTTGATCTAACCTGTGTATAATTTTGTTAACAACTCAAGTCCCTTTTTATCCAGCTTCCCTGGCATTCCACTCTCCTTAATTTGCATGAATGATTTATTGGTGAACAATCCACAGCGGCATTCTGTGCCTCTCTTGGCATTCTCTGAAAGGTCCATCGAGATTTCTGTCAATCTTTTCATACGAGCAGCAACGCCCACTCCCGCCCCTGCTCTGTTGCTGATCACGACACCCATCACTCTTGCTGAAGCCTAATCACACAATCTATTTATCCATCCCAGTCAAGTAATTCACCACTAACCCCTTGGGTTGTTCAATGTGTCAACCAGCACCGCTACCAATTTCCATCCGGATTAATTGTTCACTATTATTATATATATGTACAAAGTGTGAAGTGGAAGGATATACGTGGATCAACATATGTAAGTGAAATCAGGATAACACTTACTACGTAGAAACTAATTTCCAAAATGGGGTTGAAGAGCAGAGGAATCTGGGGGAACAGGGCACAAATCACAAAGATTTGAGGCACAATTTAATTAACACATAACAAAACAAAGAACGCCCTGGGATTCATTTCTTAAGGCAGACCACATTGGAGCACTCTCAACAGTTCTGGTCTTAATATTATAAACTGGATATAGAGGCACTGGAGAAGGTGCAATGTATATTTACTACGATGATACCAGACCTGAAATAATGTAACTATCAGAAGAGATTGAAAAGGCTCGGGCACTTTTCTCTAGGTATATAAAGACGAAGGGGTGATGTGAAAAAGCTCTTTAGGATTATGAACGGGTTTGATAGGGCAGTTGTAGAGAACATTTTTCCACTTCCGTGGGAGACCAGATCTAAGGTCCATCAACATAAAATCGTCATTGATGAATCTAATAGGGAATCCAGGAAAAACCTCTTTACCCAGAGAGTAGTTAGAATATGGAACTCGCTAGTTGAGGAGAAGGATATGTTGATGGGGTCAGAAGGAGAGGGTGGGAGGAGGGTCGTGTAGAGCATAACAGCAGACATGGAATTAATGGATCGAATGACCTGTTTCTGTGCTGCCGTATAATGTAATGCAAACAAACAAGGCAGTTGCAATCCATGTGGGTGATTGCTGAATTGCTTTGATCTATTGGCTTAGCCTGAGACTTGACTCACAATGGCAACATCATGAGCCTCGCTGAAGCCTCCCGACGTGCTTTCGCATTCTAGCACCTGTGGTAGCACTGTGGCCCTAATCACAAAATCTCAACGCAGACTCTACTCTTGCTCATCTGTTACCTACACTTACATTCACCCCTTCAACATGATCCACGCTCCTGGTCTCTCCACAAGACATAGTTGCCTTAAAAACTCCAGTCCCATCCGAGTCTCTTGCTAAGATATGCTTTCTCGCTTTCATCCCAGGACCTGTTCATTGAGCGACTCCTTGTCCTCAGTGTTTTCAGTTCCCATGTCAGTTTCTCTCCCCACCCCGTGTGTTCTGAGCTCGGCTGTGTTCCTAAACCTCTCCCTTCTCTAATACCCAAGCCCACCATCACCTCCCCTAGAACTTTTCATCTCAGTACACTCCTCTATTCCTAAGGTCATCCACTCAGCTGCCTCTGATCCTTCAACTCCTTCCCTTGCCCTGCAAAAGAAACCATCCCCTTATCCCGCTCACCCTGCCCTGAACTTGAATTGCATTTTATTTCCTATTATCTCCCATCTCCCCATATGCCCTATCTGAACTCGTTCTGAGCACGAACACCACCTCCTGCTCCCTTGACACAAGAGAGCACAAGTACCTCCCTGCTCTTCAGAAAGTGCCAGGGAATATTTACCATTCACCTGTGAGGAAGACAAGGACTTCGGGTTAATGTTTCATCCAAGGTTTGGTATCTCCACAGTGCATCACTCCCTCAGTACTGCAGTGGGCGTGTCGGCCCAGATTATGAGCTCCAGTGTTTGGAATGGGGCTCGAACCCACAATCATCTGACTCAGAGACGAGAGAGTGATAAACACTTACTGCACTGAACTTCGCACATCACAAAGACGGAGAATTCTAAGATGTCTCTCCACTCGCTTTGATGGGTAAACCCACCCATTTGCTTGCAACTTTAGATGCCCTGAAAAGTGCATTAGCGCCTTCTGTCAGCGAACAACGCCATCACAAAAGCAGGTCACTAACATCAATCCCTTTCTATTTCGGTAGAGCATAAATTCATAGCATGATACCGTCTCTCAGGAACAGAAGTAGTCCACTGCACCCATCATGTCTGTGAAAGCTGTGTGAAAGAGCTGTACAATTGTGTCCCACACCCCAGGTTTTAAATTAAAGCTGGACATTAGCGCCCTTCAATACATGTCCAATTGAATCATGAGTGTTCCGGTGGAATCTGTATCCAGCACCTTTTCACTTATTGCTTTACCAATCTTAAAATCATCTGAGTGAAGAAATTCTCTGCCGGTCCCTTCTTGTTCCTTTCTCAATTATTTTAAGTCACTGAGCTCTATTTATGGACCCAGTTTCCAGAGGATACAGATTCTCCCTATTTGCTCAAACTTACCCCTCTTAATTTAGAATACACCAATAAGGTTCTCCCTTAACCTTCTCTGCACAATCGCAGATTCTGCAATCTCTCCACGTAACTGAAGTCCCTCACCCCCGGATCATCCTGGTAAACCTTCACTTTACCCTATACAAGTCCTTGACATCGTTCTTATAGTTTGGTGCCCAGAACACTACACTATACTCCAGCTGCCAGCAAGTCAATGCTTTATAAATGTTTAGCATGATTTTTACCGTAGAACTTCAGCTGAAACCTGAAATTACCCTGAATGAAGAATCTGGCGTGTATTTACCCGGAGAGAACATCACAATTACCTGCAATGGCGACATAAATTCCCCGGGTAGCGATTATACCTTTTATAAAGATGGGGGCAAACTTCCATTTCCCACTACCAGCAGAGTGTCTTACATTGCGTCAACCAGCAGATATCAGCAAGGAGATTACCAGTGCAAGTATGGATACCTTGTCAACGAGCAATGGACCTGGTCCTCACTTAGTGCCGCGGTGTGAGTAACAGTAACAGGTGAGTGAGACGGGCAGCGTTTTTGCAATATCACAACTGGTAAGTTTTTTATTTATCTGGAGAGACTAGATGAGATGGTTTTGTACCTTAAAGCTGAAAAGAATAAGGGGCGGCTCAACAGAGATGTTCAAAATGATAAGGGTTATCGGCAGAGTAAATAAAATAGAAACTGAACCAAAGGCACAGATTTAAGATCATTGGCAAAAGATCCAGAGAGGAACTAAAGAGCACTGTGTTACACGGCGAGATGTTGTGATCTGGAATGCCAAGCCTGGAAGGGTGCTGGAGACATATTCAATAGCAACATTCAAGAGGGAATACATTTTTGATGCATAGTAATGACCTGGACTTGGTTATACAGATCATAAGTCTCAAAGTTGGCAGATGAGAGGAAACTCGGAAATATAGTGAGCAATGAGGAGGACAGTAATAGACCTCCGGAGGACAATTACACAATCCCAAACCAGCGACCTCCACCAACCAGAAGACAAGAGCTTCAGGTGTATGGGAACACCATCACCACCAGGCACCCCTCCCACTCTCAGACCATCCTGACTTGGAAATATATTGTAATTCCTTCATTTTTCATTGCATTAAACCGTGGAACTCCCTGCGGGAGCACTGTGTGAGCACCTTCCCCACACAGATTGCGTCGGATCAAGAAGAATACCCACCCCCATCTTATCAAGGCCAACTTGATATAGGGAACAAATGACGGCCTTACCATCAGCGGCCTCATCTGGAATGATTCAAAAATATTTTGGGACCACCGAAATAACTCCATTATTTGAAATGCGAATCCGCAGAGTTAACGTGGAGGTTCAGTTATCTTACCACATGTTCATCTTCGCTAAATTAGCAGAAATAGCGATGCCCAATTAAGCATTTTCCTTGTTCCGCCTGTATTCCAGAGTAAATTTTCTGGCCTAATATCTGACTTTGGAAAGAGAATCGAAGCTGATTTATTTTCTTTGACTCTGCCATTTGATTTCCTACATTTCAGCTGTGACTTGAGCTCCAAAGTATTACATTGTCTGTGAAGCGATTTAGGAGTTGCTGAGTTCCTGAAAGGTGCTATATAAATGCAAGTTTTCTCTTGCTTTTAATCAGGACCCGAACTCCACTTTTGTGGAATCTCAGTCCCCAATGAAAGGACTTCCCTCCAACGTAGCACAATCACTTTTGAGTGAAAAAATGACATGAACAACCGCAGATCTATTTCTAATTGTGCTTTCCGTCAATTTTACCTCAGTTCTGCTAACAAAGCCAGTGATGTCTCTTGAACAACCGAGTGGGGTGTATGTAGTAGGAGAGAGGGTCACCATTACCTGCACTGTGACCGGAGATTATCGCAATAAAGCCTTCTACTTTGACAGAGATGGCCCAATGCTGTCCTCTAGCCCAATCGTAACAAAGGGCAACATTGCAACATTCCTGATTACACAGCGTAAACAAAGAGGGCGGTACCAATGCCAATATGGAATCTCCTTCAATGGAAGGCAATTATTTTCCCCGCTGAGTGAGGCTATTACGCTGACAATAGTAGCTGAGTAACAGGGGGCAGAGTTTATTAATATGTCTATGTAACATGCTTGGTATTTTCAAAAATCCATGTGTTATTCACAATACCAAAATGAAATGTTTAACGTTAGGAGAAAGGAATAAAAGCGAATGGCCTTTGATCTCATTGCTCAAAGCTTGACAGGATCCGTGTAACAATGGCCCTGAATACACCGCTGTGCATCAAGTGTTATTAACAGCAATACTGAGATATTGCACCTGAAATTTGTCTCGGGTGGAGGAGCAAAAAAGACGAAAGTGAATCGGCTGCACGTTTTTACGCTATCCGATTCCATTGTGTGTGATATTAAACCTACTCGCTCAGCAGAAAACTGGCCGGTGGTCATTTACATTGTCCTGGCTATATCCAGCTCACAGCTTACAGCTCATGGTGGGCAATTGTGAGCAAATCCACCAAGCGGGAAAGAGCTTGTTTCGGGCCGGTTTCACGATTTACACTCCGCCCGATTTTACCATTAATTTACTTCAGTACAACGTAAAATCGGGTCGGCTGATTGGGTCACAACCTTTCGGAAATTACTTTCATTTGACTTCAAGGAGAGTATAATAGTCTGGGGTGAAAAGCGGATTGCAGAACCGTTCACGCCCGGCGGGATATTGATTTCTTGTTATCCTCACAGCTCATCCTCACAAACCATTAATATCACTTAACCTTCTGGATCAAATATTTGTGAGAGGGGAGATGGTCAGAGTTGCCTGTAGAGCCCGATCTCCATGTTCAGGGAGCTTGTTCTATTTGTACAGAGGAGGGCAAAATAATCCAATCAAAATGGTCAAAGCCAATTCATGGGAATCCGCGATCATCTTTGACATCACGGACAGCATGGGGACTGGGTCAGAAGATTACTCCTGTGTGTATAAGGGAACAATGTCAGAGCGGCAGATAACCTCAGACCGAAGTGATACCGTGGAGGTAACGGTAATGGGTAAGAATCAATTTTTTCACTGTAATACAATCGGATATCACTGCTTGTCTCTCACATAATGACAATATCGGAGAATGAAACATATGGCCTGCGGTAGCATTACATGGGCGATAGCGATTTGCCGCTCATTTTATGACCCACCTGATTATGTTTTCCATTTAATTATGTGTACAAAATCAAATTGCGGCCGCCTGATTCAAGGATTCGCCTAAGAAAATGTTTATCACTAAAGGTTCGTACAATCAACGATTAGTGCCACAATGACAGCACGGCGCCAGGGATTTAACCCCACTGAGTGTACTGTCATCTCAAGAAGCTCTGCAAGCTTACAGGAGAATCTGCGTGCTGAGACTTTCAATAAGATCTTGATATGCACGATATTTTAATCTAATTATCTCGTGGGTTTCCATCTCTCTCCCTGCATTGCATTTCGATAGTATTTCAATTCCACGGGACCTTCACCAGCCAGGACGACAAGGGCAGCAGACTCATGGGAGCATCATCCACTCCAAATTCACCTCCACATAAACACTGTGACTACTAGAGCTGGTCAGAGGCAGGGAATTCTGTGGCGAGTGTCTCACCTCCTGACTCCACAAAGCCTTTCCACCATCTCTTTGCACCAGTCAAGAGTGGGATTGAATACTCTCCACATCTCTGGATGAGAGCAGCTGCAACTCAGGAAGCGTGACACAATCCAAGACAAAGCAGGTCACTTTATTGGCAAATTATGCAGCACTTTAAACAGTCACTCTATCCACCACCGGCACAAAGTGGCTGCAGTGTTTACCATCTACAAGTTGCACTGCAGCAAGTCACCAAGACTTCTTCGGCAGCACCTCCCAAACCTGCAACCTCTCCCACCTAGAAGGATAAGTGCAGGAGGCGCATGGGAACACCACCACCTCCAAGTTCACCTCCAAGTCACAAATCAGCCTGACTTGGATATATATCGCTGTTTTTTCATCGTCGGTAGGTAAAAAATTTGAACTCACGACATTGTTTTGCACTTTGACCACACCGGCCTCGCTAAGGTTCAATTAGAAAACCACCCACACCTTCTGAAGGGGAAACTAGGATTGACAGTAGTTGTTGGCCACGCCAGTGACAACCACAACGGTAAAGATAACAATAATTGCGTGCTCACAAAAACGGCTTAATTATTTGAAATGAGTGACTATCAAAGCCTCGCTGATTTTGGTTGCTCTCTGCCTTCCGTTGGCGGAGGTATTTTACTTGCACTGCTGCCGGTCGCTGTTATGGGAATAATGGAGACTTTTACTCTCTCTGATCTCATCTTCACTTGGGCTAAATTAGCAGCAGTGGGCTTTTCAAAGGAACCTTTTTGTTTTTTTGCTTGTACCCCAGAGTAAAATCTCCGGCCTAAAACCGAACTTTGGAGAGTGAACTGAAGCTGATTTAGGTTCTTTCGCACCGCCATTTGATTTCCTACATTACAACAGCGAAAATACTTTAAAATTACTAAATTGGCTGTAAATTGCTTTGGGACGTTCCAAGATCATGAAAGGCGCTAGAAAAATGCAAATCTTTTTTTCTTCATAATCGAATCCCCAACTCTCCTTTTGTGGAATCTCTGTATCCGATGTGAAACTGTGCTTCAGCACCGCACAATCATCATTGAGATCCCAACCTTGCACTTTACATGAAAATCCCCAGATGCATTTCAAATTGTACTTTCTATTTATTTCACCACAGCTCCGCTAACAACACCAGTGATAACTCTTGATCAACCGAGTGGGGTGTATGTAGTAGGAGAGACGGTCACCGTTTCATGCACCTTGACTGAAGATTATCGAGATAAATTTTTCTACTTTTACAAAGATAATCAATATCTGCAATCCTATCAAAATATCAGAAAGGACAACATTGGAAAAATCCCAGTTACCAGTAAAGGCCAGGGAGGGCGGTACCAGTGCCACTATAAAACCTCTGTCAAGGGAAGACGGTTAGAATCTCATCGTAGCGAGTCTGTGACGGTCACTGTAGCAGGTGAGTGACAGGGATCAATGGATTTTGTATGATTTTATCAAGCTCTTGGAATTTTTATAAAATCATGCTTTAATCATTGGAACAACATGAATGTTTTAATATTAGGATAGAGGAAGAAACCGAAAGGGTTTTGAACCTATTGATCAATTCTCGAAAGGATTCATGTAATTCTGGACCTCTGTTCAATTGATGTGAATCCATTACCGACAAAGGGCATTACTGGAGATAAGGCGATGAAATTCGTCACGGGCGGTAGCTCAAAACGGGCGCTAGCGATTCGGCCGCCCGTTTTCAGCCCTGCCTGATAAAGCTTTCCATTTAATTATGTGTATAAAATCGAATCATAATCACTATGTTCAAGGATCCGCCTCCAAAAAAATGTCCCACTTCATGTTTAAACTTTAAATTTTATTGCCACAATGAAAGCACAGCGTGTGGGATTTAACTCCACTGAGTGTAGTGTCAGCTCAAGAAGCTTTCCAGATGGGCTGGCCATAACAGATTACAGGTTTCTCTGTCCGAGAACAGAATCTGCGTGCCAAGACTTTCAAAATGATCCTATTATGTGTGATATTTTAATCGAATTACTTTGTTGGTTTCCATATCTCTCTCTTCATTGCATTTCGTCAGCATTTCACTTACACGGGAACTCCACCAGCCAGAAGGACAAGGGCAGCAGGTGCATGGGAACAACATCCACTCCAAATTCACCTTCAAATAAACACAGTGGCTACTAGAGCAGGTCTGAGGCAGGGAATTCTGCGGCGAGTGTCTCACCTCCTGACTCCACAAAGCCTTTCCACCATCTCCATGCACAACTCCAGAGTGTGATTGAATACTCTCCACATCTCTGGGTGAGAGCAGCTGCAAATCAGGAAGCGTGACACAATCCAAGACAACGCAGCTCACTTGATTGGCAAATCATGCAGCACATTAAACATTCACTCTGTCCACCACCGGCGCAAAGTCGCTGCAGTGTTTCCCATCTACAATATGCACTGCAGCAAGTCACCAAGGCTTCTGCGGCTGCTCCTCCCAAACCAGCGTTCTATTCCTCCTAGAAGGACAAGGGCAGCAGGCACATGGGAACATCACCGCCTCAAAGTTCCCCTCCAAGTCACACACCATCCTGACTTGGACATATATTGCTGTTCCTTCATCGTTGGTACGTCCAACCCTTACAATTCATTACATTGTTGTGCACTTTGACCACACTGGCCTCACTAAGGTTCAATTAGAAGGCCACCCACACCTTCTGGAGGGGAAACTAGGGATTGACAGTAGTTGCTGGACATGCCAGCGACAACCACAATTGTATATATAAAAATAATTGTGTGCTTGCAAAAACGGCTAAATTATTTCAAAAGTGTGACACTCAAAGCCTCGCTTAGATTGGTTGCTCACTGCCTTCTGTTGGCGGGGGTATCATACTTGCAGTGGTACCAGTCGCTGCTATGGGAATAATGAAGACTTTCACTCTCTCTGATCTCATCTTCACCTTGCTAAAGTAACAGCACTGGGCATTTCAAAGCAACCATTTCCTTGTTCCGCTCGCATCCCCGAGTAAAATCTCTGGCCTGAAACCGGACTTTGGACCGAGAACTTGAGCGGATTTTGGTTCTTTGGCACCACCATTTGATTTCCCACATAACAACAGCGAATACACTTCAAGATTACTAAATTGGCTGTAAACTGCTTTGGGACGTCCAATGGTTATGCATGGCGCTAGAGAAATGCAAGTCAATCTTTTTTTTATAATCAATTCCCGAACTCCCCTATTGCGGAATCTCTGTATCCGATGGGAAACTGTGCTTCAACACCGCACAATCATCAATGAGTTCCCAACCTTGCACTGCACGTGGAAATCCGCAGATCCATTTCTAACTGTACTTTATATTTATTTTACCACAGATCCGCTAACTACACCAATGATATCACTTGATCAACCGAGTGGGGTGTATGTAGTAGGAGAGGCGATCACCATTACCTGCAATGTGACCGGAGATTATCGAGGCAAACATTCTACTTATACAAAGATAATCAATACCTGCAATCTGATCAAATGATCAGAAAGGACAACATTTTAACAATCCCGGTTAACAGTACTGACCAAGGAGGGCGATTCCAGTGCAAATATGGGACCTTCGTCAATAGAAGGTGGTTAGAAACTCAGCGCAGTGAGTCTGTGATGGTCACTGTAGCAGGTGAGTGACAGGGAGCAGAGGATTTTAGTATTTTTCCAGCACTCTTGGTATGTTTATAAAATCATGCTTCTATCACTGTAACTGAATTAATGGTTTAATATTTGGAGAGAGGAATAAAACAGAATTGGTTTTAAGAACATAAGGATATAAGACACAGGAGCAGGAAAGGCCATTTGGCCCTTCAAGCTTGCTCTGCCATTCAGTAGGATCATTCGCAATCTTCTACGGCATCTCCACTGTCCTGCACTATCCACATATCCCTTGATTCCCTTAATATTCAAAAATCTATCTACCTCTGTCTTGAATATACTCAACGACTGAGCCTTCACAGCCCTATGGGGTGCTGAATTCCAAAGATTTATCATCCAGTCAGTGTAAAAATTTCTCCTCATCTCATTCCTAAATGGCCGAAACCTTAACCTGAGACTGTGGACCTTGGATCTAGACTCACACTTCTCCACATTCTGTTCCATTTGCCCTGTCCCTGCCCACTCACTTTGCCTGTCTATATCACCTGGAAGCCTTCTTGCATTCTCCTCACACCTTAAGTTGCACCAGCTCTGTATCATCAGCAAACTTGAATATATTACAATTGGTCCCCTAATCCAAACCATTGATGTAGATTGTGAAAAGCTGAGGCCCAAGCAAAGATCCTTACATAACCCCACTTGTTACAGCCTGCCAACCCGAAAATGAATCTTTTATTGCAACTCTCTGTTTTCTGTCCGTTAACCAATCCTCAATACATGCAAATATATTATCCCCAATCCCATGAGCCCTAATTCTGTTTAGTAACCTCGTGTTTGGCACCTTATCGAATGCCTTCTGAAAATTCAAATACACCACCTCCACTGATTCCCCCTTATCAATTCTGCCATTTACAACTTCAAAAAACTCCACCAGATTTGTCATACATGATTTCACTTTCATAAATCCGTGTTGACTCTGTCAATGCTATTTGTATTTTCTGAGTGACCTATTACCATTTCCTCAATAACAGATTCGAACTATTTCCCTACTACTGATGTCAGGCTAACTGGCCTGTAGTTCCTCGTTTCCTCTCTCCCTCCTTTCATACATAGTGGGGCTAGGTTTTAATCTGATTCCTCAACTCTTGACAGGATTCATGTAACATGCCCTGCAATCACTCGCTGTGCACCTGCTCACCGCAAAGGGCATTACTGGAGATACTGTGACATTCCTCACGGGAATTAGCGTAAAACAGGCGAAAGCGAAACAGCCGCCCGATTCACACCCGACAGATTTCTGATTCCATTGCAGGCAATTGAAATGGAAATCCGGCGATGTGTAAAACGTGCTGATGTTGAGCTATCGCCTGCTTTAGGCTACTGTACAAGACGAAATTATACTCCATTGCGTCTGAATGTTGTGCATTCAATCCCGACGAAAAACATGAGCTCACAGTCCATGGCGACACTTGGAGGGTAACTTTAACCACATCCTCCAGGTGGAAAAGAGGCGGATAGGGATCGACCTTCCATTTTACTCTCCGCCCAATTATACCCTCCATTGACTTAAATGGAATCTAATATCGTGCTAGTTTACCATTGTCCCTGTGACTGAGTACTGAGGGAATGCTGTTTGATGGAGCTGAGAGATTGGATATTTAGCGATGTGAAGACAACACATTCTGACAGGGGGCGGCCGGCTATCTCTTAAAATCACGCAAAATCTGACCCTGATTTCCAATTTTACTCACTAAATGTCTGGAACTACCACAGTGGAATGTTTAACGTCAAATGGCTTCTTCCTGCCAAAGTTTTAACTCCACTGAATGTATGGTCACCTCACGAGGCACCGCCAGTGTGGGTGGCCTTGTCAGATTACAGATTTTCAGTCAGATAACCGAAACAGTGGAATGAGATTTACAAAAACATCCTGATACGCAAAATATTTTAACTTAAGTACATTTAAGGTTTCATATCACTCAATGGATTTCGTCTGCACCTCGAAATCCCTCGACTTCCATCATAAAAAAGGACGATGGCAGTCGTAGCATCTGAACAGCATAATCTCCTAGTTCCATCTCCAAGTCACACACCATCCTGACTTGGAAATATATTTGGCGTTCCTAAATCGTCGCTCGCTCAAAATCTTGGAAGTCCATACCGAACAGCATTGTGGGAGCATAAATGGGTTAAAGAAGAAGACTGACCATCATCTTCTCAAGGGCTACTGGGTTCGGGCACTAAATGCCAGCCTTGCCAGCGAAGCCCACATCCTACAGCCGAGCAACTCTGCACTGCCTGATGTGAAATGTAAATCCACACAGTTTATGGGAGTTGTTCACTCTTTTTATTCAGGTTATGGCTCGACTAAGTTAGCAGAAATGTGAATTTCAAAGGAAAATATCTTCTCCTGGTATCAAAGATGGTAATTTCAGCGATAAGCCCAGATTTTGGAACAAGATCCCCAACTGATTTATTTTCTTTTTGAAACCATCAGTTCCCTTTTTGTCGAATCTCAATTGCCGATACGAACATTTCAATTAAACACGTCACAATCGTTATTGAGTTACCAGCCTTTCATGGCACAAGAACATGCAGAAATCCATTTCTGTTGTTCTTTACATTCATTTACCACAGATGCAGTAACAATAAGAAATATATCAACGTGGAAGAGTGTGACATGATATATTTGGTATGAAGAACGAGGGGAGACAATAAAAACTAAAAGCTACAACGCTAAAGTGTATGTGTAACCAGAGAAACCTGGAGGTATTTGTGCACACATTGTTGAAGGCGGCAGGGCAGGTTGACAAAACGGTTATGCAAGCATACGGGATCCTGAACTTCTTAAATAGCAGCATAAAGTACAAAAGCAAGGATGTCATAATAAACATTTATAAAACACTTGTTCGGCCTCAACTGGAGCATTGGGTCTAATTCTGGGCACCGCACTCTAGGAAGGGTTGGAAGGCCTTAGAGAAGGGCAGAGAAGGTTTACGAGGTCGATTCCAGGGAGGACGGACCTCAGTTACGTGGATAGAGTAGAGAAGCTGGGGTAGTTCTCCTTAGAGCAGAGAAGGTGGAGAGGAAGTTTGATTTGTACAATCAAACCTGCGTCCCCTGGTTACCTACCTTGCTGTCACTGGAAAAACGTTCTCCTTATTTAATCTATCGAAACGCTTCATGATTTTGATCACCTCTATTAAATCTCTACTCAACCTTCTCTGCTCTGACGAGTCAATCACAGCTTCTCCAGTCTCTCAATATAACTGAAATCCCTCTTCCCTGGAACCATTCTGGTAAATCTCCTCTACACCATCTGTAAGGCATTGACATCCTTCCTAAAGTGTAGTGCCCTATTCTGGGACACAGTATTCCTACATGGCGTCTAACCAGTGATTCCTACAGCTTTAGCATATCTTCTTTGACTTTGTAGTCTAAGCCTCTGTTTGATACAGCTTTTCTTTAAATGTAACCTCAGCCTATCCCGCCACATTCAAAGACTTGTGCATGTGCACCCCAGGTCCCTCTGTTCCTGCACCACGTTTGAAATTGTACAATTTCGTTTAAACATTCCCTCTTAATTCTTTCTACGAAATTGTGTCACTTCACACTTATCTGCATTAGATTTCATCTGCCATGTTTCTCTCAATTTCACCAGTCTCTCTATGTAATCCTGAAATAAAAACAGAACATGCTGTAAATACTCAGCAGGCCAGGCAGCCTCTGTAGAGAGAGAAACAGTGTTAACGTTTCACATCGATGATCTTTCCTCAGAACTGGAAAACTTAGAGTTATAAAACATTTTAAGCAAATGCAGAGGCAGTGAAATGGGGAAGGGAGGAAAGATCAAATGGGAAGGTCTGTGTTAGGTTGGAAGGCAGGAAAGATTAAATTACAGTAGGTCTGATTGTACAATGCAAAAGGAGATGGTATGGGACCAGTAAAGAAACAAAAGCTGGGTCTAGAGGAAGTGTAAATGGGAATAGCAGAATCATGTCCACTTGATGTGTGTTGATATCATCCTCACTGCTCACTATATTTTCGACTGTCTTGTCTTCTCCAAACGTTTCAGTTATCCCCTGTGTACACAAGCCCAGCTCATTCATATTTTGGTTCTCAAGAATAAGTCTATATTGCATTTTGAATCGATGGTCACTACTTGTTCCTTTCGAATTACAGGTCTACCCAAACCAAATATATCAATGGATTCCAATGTTCTTGTGAAGGGTGGAGAAGTCACCTTTAACTGTACAAGCCCACGGAAGCTTCCTG
Organism: Somniosus microcephalus; assembly: GCF_052327205.1. Classification (NCBI taxonomy): domain Eukaryota; kingdom Metazoa; phylum Chordata; class Chondrichthyes; order Squaliformes; family Somniosidae; genus Somniosus; species Somniosus microcephalus. The sequence goes on from NW_028225183.1 coordinate 36,803,617, forward strand.
GCATCACATTTTACTTATACAGACATGGAGAAACGAATCACTCGGATGTCCAGCATGCTGCTGCAGGGTGTAATTCTCTCACCTTCACCATCAGGAATATAGGTCATTCCGATGGAGGAAGTTACACCTGCCTGTACAAAGCGGATGTGAGCGGAAGGCGGCTAACATCGGCTCTGAGTGACCCTGTACATATAACTGTAGGAGGTGAGTGAGATTCACAGAGTCACTGTATTTATCGGACCCCAGCACAAGGGGTGCTTGCATCATAGTTAGTGTGCATCAGTTGTTCTGTTTAAGGATTAAAACTGGCATGTAAATGACATCAATATGTTAAAATTCTTATTGGATGTTGACTCATAGGCTGCCCAATTTACACCCCGTCATACAGGACTGAACAGGTGGGCGATGTGACATTGCCCACTTTTACGCCAGTGCTTGAATACCCTTTGACTCTTATTCCATTAAGTGTTTGCTACTTACTGCGTGACTGATGGCAGAACTAAAGCGCTAACCATTGGATGGTTTTACTTCTCCAACTCCGATTAAAAGTTTGATTCACTCGCTTTCTCCTGTAGTTCCTCATCGATTCTATAATAGTGCAAGATTAACCCAAGGGAAGCTGAGAAAAAAAAATATTCACGTTACCGACTTTAACAAAAGGTCATTTTAACCTAGTAAGCAATAAGCAAAACAAACAATCTGCTGTTTGAAATATACAACAGGTCAGTCGGCGTCTGTGGAGAGAGCAGGATGTTGTGACAAAGCTCCGCACCTAAAAAATTAGCTCAACTCATTCTCTCCTCGCATGCGCAGTTTTGACCCAATGACCAGAATGAAACTTACAGAATGAAACTGACTAATTTACGTGCAATCTGTTATATTTTTGCCGCCAGCTGGGAACAGTCGCTTTGTCCCAGAACACGGTTAATATCCAATGAAAGAATCAAAGAATGAACGAGGCAACTAATCAATCGAACAATGAGAATCAGCTTCGTGCTGCGTCATGTTCTCCCAATGCATTGTCACGTCAACTGCATGCCAAACCCCCGCCGACTTTATTACTGATTCGCTGATATTGCAGCACTGATTTAATGCGGGTCATTTATTATAAAAAACAGAGGAGGAGAGAACGACTTTGAACATCTGAGGCACGTTTTCGAAACAGTGAAAATCCAAGGAACCGCTAACATTAAGTATCGCGAGTGTTGGAAATGCTGTGCCATTTTATGTGAAGAGACAAGGGAATCTGAGGTCGTTCTCCTTAGAGCAGAGAATGTTAAGGGGAGATGTAATAGAATGGTTCAAAATTATGAGGGTTTACGATAGAGCAGATAAGGAGAAACTGATTCTACTGGCAGTAGGGTCGATAACCACAGGGCACAGATTAAAGATCACTGGCAAAACACAGAGGTGAGATAAAATTATTAAATAAACAAGCGAGTTGTTGTAATCTGGAATGCACTGCCTGAAAGTGAGGTGGAAGCAGATTAAATAGTAACATTCCAAAGGGAATCGGACATATACTTGAAAGTGAGAACAAAATGCAGGGCTGTGGGGAATGAGCAGAGGTGTGATACTATTTGTATAGCTCTTTCACAGGCACGATGGGCCAAATGGACTCATTCTTTTCTGTGCAATTCTATGATATTATATCAACCTTTTAATTTCTTATGTATTTTTTCTGTTTTGGAATTCACTCCGGATCCACTGCCTATCGGTGGCTTCTGTTAAGCTGCAGATTATCTATTTTTTGTAGAAACTGTTGTTTAACTTGGTTACGCTGTGTCCCTTTACCTCACTTAGATAAATCCTTTGCGCTGGAGGCTGGTGTTGGCTCTGCTGTGGGTCTGATTCTCATCTTTGTTCTGTTGGGTGTGTGCTTCTGGAAGAAAGGTGGGTTAATCAACATGCATTATCCGTTCATTACAGACACGCAGACCATGCTTACTGCCGCCTCTCCATGAACACAGCACTGACAACCTCCTCCAACCGTCTCCCACTTCACCCATAAGCTCGGACTGTAAATATTTGGAAATCGTAGACTGACAGGCGAAATAGCGAGGGTCGAAGCAGAAAGGGTCCTGGGTAGAAATGCGTCTTTGGTGGAAGCACATAACGGGAGTATTTTAAATAGCCGCCTGTTATTTGCTCCATCCGATATTTAGTATCATTGATTTCAATAGAATATAGATTTTAACGTAGAATGGGCGGCTCAACGCTACTGCTAATTTTGAGCAACTGCATTACTGGGGTACAAATGTGTCTTACTTGATCGTGCAAGATGGATGATATCGCATTTGCCACCTATGGTATTCCCCATGTATGGAACTGAATGTCCTGTGGGGTGTAGAACATGCAGAGTGAGCGATACCGCCCATTTTCCTTTACCAGTCAAGTGGAATTCCAACCCACAGTGTCACATTGTAACGAATGAATCGAAAAACTCGGTATTCTTAGTCTGGAAGGAAACGGCTGAGAGGTGATTTCGTGGAGGTGGTTAGGGTAGTACATGAGTATGGAGGAGGAAAATCTGCAACACAGCATGGAATGAAATTATAGTTTAGCGGAGCAGGAGATGGGCGCTGTGTACAATGGAAATCCTGCCTGAATTCGACCGTTTCCCACCGGTGGGTTAATTTAAAAGTACCCCCTTCGGGTTCCTTCATAAAACATTGGGTGGTTGTGTCGGGACAGTTATGGTGCTGGGGCACAGGTTTCTGTGTCCAAAAGACCTTTTCAGCTCATTGACTCTACTCTTATTCCTATTTTGTAAACCATTATTTGGCTCAGATTTCTAACACTTACATTTTCTTCTCAGGGAAGTGGAGAAGCAGCAGAGAAATGAGGTGAGATCATTGACTGTTGAATTGTCAATTACAACCACACCTGGCCAAGATAAAACTCAGATGCAGATGTTCAGGAATAATTGTACCCTGTATACTTCACTTCCTTTTCATATTAGAAAGAAACTCCCCCACTCACACTCACGCACACATTCCAACACGCAATTAGACGTATATACATACATACACTCACAAATACATATATATATACACAGACTGGTATACATAATCACACACATTCACACACAAGAACACATATATTTTCTCATACGTTCAGTGAAATACACAGATACACGCTCATAATAAAGCATGCACTCAAACTCAAACACACACATATTAAAACACACATACACACACTCAAACACACAATCATAATAAAACACACACACACTCAAACACACACACAATCACACACACTCAAACACACACACAATCACACAAACTCAACCATATTCAAACACTAATCCAGGCAGTTTTCACTTACTTCAGTAATTTTGTTTGCATCTGCACTACATCCCTTTAAATGTGTTTTTGTTCATTATCTCATTAAACTATAGCCTTTCTCATCTGGGGATCCCATATTAACGACAGCTCAATGAGAGATGAAATCCCTCTTTGTGCTCACTGAATCGATATCGCGAATCGGTTTGTGATGATTTCATCAAATTCTTATTTTTAGCCCAATGGAAATTCTGCTCGCCAAAAAGATTGTCCAACGGGAGGAAATATTCACAAACTATGTAATGGTGCCGCTCCACATGGTGAGAGCAGGAGATAGGTCCTCATTAATCACCCTAGACGCCAAACTAATCATTAGTTCCAGGGTAACAAGGAATAACCTGGCCTGGGAACAGTTGGATAAACACATGTTCCAGGACGTGGGCAGAGAGATACTTCTACATATAACATGGGATCCATGTCTGAAATCCAATCAATACCTGTATCAAGAATTTAATGATCTGTGCCATCGAAAATAAAATGATTAATTGACGATATATGTTGTTTTAAGGAACACAGCGCCTCCTGGTGACCAAAGCAGTGAGACCCTAACATGTAAGTTCAGTTTTGTATTCGTACATCCAAAATTCTCCTTTGCATTTAGCTTTTCTTGCAGTTAACGAAAAGGAATGAACACAATATTATTGTTACATTTCTAGTAACCGTTTGTAGACATTTTAATGTATTAGCAAACCAACTGTGAATCACATATACTGTCAATCATTCTGAATCATTTAGTGAATCTGACCAAGAATCAAAATAAACTCTGAATATATATTTTCATCATTCAATGAAAGTAATTTTTCAGACAGGGAGTGATGAGGGACTGTAGTCAACAGATGCAGAGAGGATAGTCGGAAAGAGGTCGCTGGACCCGGCACATAGATGTAAAACAAACCCCTTTTTTATTCCGACCCACTGTGCTAATTTGTTTCTAATAGGAAATATGATCATGCATTGTTTTAAATATTTATATATTTACAGTACAGTCGTGTAATAGATGGCAATTGCTGAAGCAAGGGGAGTCGGTAATAGCATCACAGGTTTTTGCAAACATGCTGAGAAGCTGCACCACGCCACCACTGGTGGATAGATGTAATTACAGTATGCCAAATTTCTGTCGCAGATTTTGATTCTACAAGTGAATCAAGCAGAGGAATTTATCATGAGCAATGTGAAGCAACTAATTACAATCGGAAGTCCGATTTATAAAGAGCACAAAAGATTTGTATGGTATTGCTCATCGAATTCGCAGTGCAATAGGCATGTGGAGTCCGGGCTAAGTAGAGTCTTCAAGTGCAGCATTGCAGGGTCATCTTCTTAGGGTGTCAGTCGGAACCGAGGATGACTTGCTTCCACACTAAAAATTAGTTCTCAGGTGACTACACGCTCTGTCAAAGGTGGGGCAGACGGTGGTTGAAGGGGTGGGTTGGTGGGCTGCATGGGTTGACGTGCGCTCCTTCCACTTTTTGCTCTTGTAGGGTAGTGGATTACTGGACCGGGGTACACAGATGTAATTAAATTCCAATGTTGGCCGTCTTTCCCTTTTGTACAATACTTCACGTTTTATTGTTATTTAATGTTAAATAGCAAAACCCTTTCAAAGATGTGAAGCTAACACATTGGGTTAGGAGGAGCATCGAACTTCTTCTCCAGTAACGTTTAATGCGTTGTAGTGCCACCCGTGGTTAGATGGTGTAACAACAGTGTGAGACATTTACATATAAAGTTTCCAGAATAAAGGATCACATAGGTTATTATAATGAGAAAAGATTGAACAAAAAGGATGACAACATTTTTACAACAGCAAGTAAGATTTTGTAGAGAGGTAGCAACATGCCTGTATGATGTAAATATTTCGGAATCAAGTGTTTCCTTATTCAAATAGCTAAAGTTATTATCATGGATAAAAATGCATTAATATTCAACAATCGAGAGTTTAGCACTCATTGAGATCACAGGACAACTCTAGATTAGGCAAGCTATCGCTGCATCAGCGATAATCCGAGAAACATCAAGTCATACAGTGAAAATCTACTGCCCATGTCGAGAGTAACCTCAGCCAACCCATCCAGTTCCTGGGAAACCGAGGAATTGAGAAGGGAAGCTCAGCATAGGAGGTGCATTCACTTCCTAGTGGATAGTCAAATACCCATTGGTAGTTGTCAATGGCCAGCTAGTTCCCACTATTGAGTGTGGAGATGGTGTCCCATCCATATGATGATAAACAAAACCTCCATAGGAATAAAACTCTTTAATAAAAGAGGGAAATGCTCTAAGTATTTAAACATCAATCCATTTGTTATTGTGTTTTGTTTTGTTTAGATGCTGTTCTTAACCTGCAAACATTGCCGAGAGTAAACGCTGTAAGTTAAAAATGCACTGGGATTTTATTTTTCCATTGATGTGGACTTTTATCTCGCTCATTCCATCTCCTGGAACGATGTGTCCAAATATTTCTTGCCTTCTCCAACAGAGTTCTTCTTCTTTTGAAATATCACAATTGTCTTGTCCAGTAATTAATATGCACGAGGACAAAAATGTTTTTGATCACACTTCAATATGTCTTTAAACGGCGACAGAATGATGTCCAATGCAGAATAATGAACGGATCTCTATTTTTCTAAGCGGTTTGAACAAATGTATTTGCAATAGAACAATAATATTTGAGGGGTGAGGTGTAGATTTGGGCCCGCTATAGGAACTGAAGCGAAATTACAGAGTTCAATTACCACGAATGCAGCTGCAAACACACTCCTGTACAAGCGAATCTAGGCAGTGTACAGCATTTACAGTTTAACAATTGGTTAATGTCTGGAATATGCAGAGCATTTTGACATAAACAAAACCATTTTCTATTTCACCCACTGAACCAACATGCGGTTTCCACGTCTTACACACAACATCCTAGTATCCCACCTGGAAAGTTAAGTTGTCCCTTCATTTTCCGATGCTGTCAGAGATAGGCGCTGGAACTTTTGGCTTAGAGTGGGCCTAAAACAGTGATCTGGATTCAGCCGCCCATTTTACACCTTACTGATGTCCCTTTCCATCGCTGTCAAAGTGATCGGTGGCCGAACCCTTATCGTCCCTTCAGCACCTCTGATCAAGTAGAAAATTCCTCCCGCTCTCTGTTTCCATCATGTCCTGTTGCCCTGCTGCTGCTCGAGTGTCCCTTCTTGTTTTAAACAAACAGCATTACTTGAGGTGAAAACTTCATCTGCAAATGTAACCGTTAGCAGACAGTTAATACCCTTTAGAGCAGTGCAATATTCCCCGTTTAATACTGCTCACTCCAACAACGCTGCTTTTGACATTTTTCGGCTTCTGCCTTGGAGCATCAGCTGATAGAATTTCGCTGAACTGTTACCAGAGTGTAGTTGTTCGATTGCATTTCTGACCATTTGCACCATTCCTTTCAGAGTCAGCGAGACACCATCCAAAACCTCGGTGAGGACTCCGTCCTCTATGCAGCAGTGAAACTCTAGAAGACCAGGCACATCCATCTCAACAGTACCGAACAATGCCGTGGTCATCAGCATTTCACCCATTAAAATATTATTCAGCGAGACTTTGTGTTTGCAAGAAGCCATCTATAGAAATGTAATCTGTGAGAAATGTCTGACCCCACTCCAGGTATTTAGTTTACTTTGTGCGTAATTTAAACAAACATTTTAGAACATGGTAACCAGGAGCCGGCCATTCAGCCCCTCGAGCCTTCTCTATGGAATGAGATCATGGTTGGTCTGAACCACAACTCGGTTTACCCGGTTTGTGCCAATCATTTGATACGCTGACCTAACAAAACTTTTCAATCCCTCTCTCGAAATCTCCTATTGTCCCCCAGCACAGAGCCTTTCTGCGGGTAAACTTCTAAATTTCTACAAAACTTCGCGTGATGATGTGCTTCCTGAATTTGCTTCTGAGCGGCCTACCTCTAATTTTATAATTACCTTGTTATAGATTTCATTACCAGAAGAAATAGATTACCTATAGCCAACCTATCAGATAGTGTAAACATTTTAAGAACCTTGATTAATTTACACAATAATCTCCTGTACTCAAGGGAAAACAATCCAAGTCAATGCAACCTATCCTCAGAATGTAACTCTCTAAGCCCCGGTAACATTCTGGTGAATCTGCGCTGCACCCCTTCCAAGGCCAATAGATCCTTCCTGAAGAGCGATGCCCAGAAATGACCGCAGTATTCCAGACCGGGTCTGACCAAGGATTTGTACAACTCAAGTTTAAATTCCATCCTTTTTGCCATGTTCCTTGAGATAATTGTGACTGAATCGCTGTTTCTGTGTAGCCGGGCACAAAATGCAAACTTGGCCCCCAGTCATGAATTTGAATAATCGATTAACCGCCGGATTGGGGGCTATCAATTTCGCCAATACTCTCGGCACCACCTTGCAGCAGGAGGGTAGAAGCGGTGTTTTAGTAAAGTAAAACTTCTTACGAAGCTTGCACATTACAGAACGGACCTCACTTTGGGGAAATTAGAATAGATCAGGAAACTTCATGAACATCTTTGCCCTCTCCACTACTGCTGGAGTTTCCTCCAGGAAGTCAATTCTGCTCTAAATAATTTGGTGTAAAATATGTTTTGCTTTTACTGCCTGGATGCTAAGTTTCACCATAGCAGAGCGCCGAATGTTAAATCTGGCGCAGAGTATCGCGCGCACCTTGAGGAATGGGATTGACTTTCCTTTCACTGATAAAAACGGGGTTTATTATGTTAAAACTGTGCGATTCCCCTCTGCCCTGCCAGAGTTTCCTCTCTGCGCTCTGCCCGGGTGATGCTTTGTTGCAGGAAATAATTATAACTGTTAATGGCATTGAAGATGATTTAATAGCTTTATAATAGCATATGCATTTGAGCGTACAGCAATGTCATGCGTTCAGTATCTGAATAAATGCATTACAATTTCGCAGAAGTCTAATTACACAGTAGTGGTGTTTGTTTATTTACTACAAGGTCCCATGAGGTTGGAAAGTCCAATAAAAACAACTTGCATTTATATCCTTTCCTTAAACGGTCCAAGGTGTTTCACAGGAAGGTAATCAGGAAAAAATTGAGATCGAGGTATCTGAGAAGATATATATTCCTTGGCTCACCTAGAGTGCAAAAATCAATCTGTCTCAGCCTTGAATATGCTCAACGAATCAGCATCCACAGCCCTCTGGGGTAGAGAATTCCAATGATTCATAACCCTCTGAATGAAGTTATTCCTCCTGATCTCAGGAATGAATCTATTGAACCTTCGTTGCACCACTCCTAAGGCATGTATATCCTTGCTCCGATAAGCAGATCAAAATGGCTGAGACGTTAAACCGAGTCCCCGCTTACTTTCTCAAGTAGACATAAAGTATCCAATGGCACTATTCGATAATGCGCAGGGGAGTTCTCCCCTGTGTTCTGGACAATGTTTGTCTCTCAACCAACATCACTAAAACAGATCATCTCCACCTCATAACAACAGAAAATGCTGGAAAAACTCAGCAGTTCAGGCAACATCCGTGGAGAGAAATTTGAGTTGACGTTTCGGGTCGGAACCATTTTTCAAAATTGGAAAGAAATTAAATCGATCGAATTTAGGACTGCGATCGACAAATGGAGTAAAAGAGACAATAAAAGGTATTCGAAAGCAAACGAGATGGTTATAGGCCGGTGGAGACAAAAGACAGCTGAGATTAGGTGTGAAGTGAACTAGCAGGCAAGAGACAGCTGCCAGGTGAGAGGGAGAAACAGAAGGAAATGCGGGTGGGAAGGAAGACCCAAAACAAACGGGTGGAAAAAATAATAAGTAAAAAAGTAATAGGGGACGAGGTTATGATCTGAAATTGTTGAACTCGATATTGAGTCCGGAAGGCTGCAAAGTGCCTAATCGGAAGATGAGGTACTGTTCCTCGCATTGCACTTCGTGGGACATTGCTGTGCACAAATTGGATGCCGCATTTCTGACATTGCAACAGTGATTGCTCCTCAAACGTACTTCATTTGCTCTACAGTGTTTCCTGAGTTCGTGAAATGGAAGACTTTATTTTTTCTTTCGACTTTAACAGGGTGGAAATACCTTGCCCTTACTAAAGCCCCCACAAAACATACTTTCCGCCCTCTTTCACGTCCACACATCTCCACTAACGGGTGGGTAAACCTATATCGCTCATGATACACTAGCTCCCAAAGATAAAATTACAAACGTTGTGTGGACCAGCGGTCAGCGCTTTGTAAAAGTGAGAACTGAAGATTGGGCTGAAATCTGAACTGTGATTCAGAATGTGGGAGGACCAATCATCGGCAGCCAATGAGGAACAAGAGGGGCTGCTCGCTCACCGTGGACACCATCACATATTCAGGCACTACCCATTGAACTGAGCTGTTTCTGGGAGCCTGAGATTAACTCCTGCTCCGATATAATTAAATGTTTGGAGGTGATGAGTCTGTGGGAGAGGCGCTCAAAGAAGCAAACAGCAGCCCTTAGACAGCAGCGCTCCTCTGTGTCCAAGGTTTGCGTGCTTAGCTGTCAGTGTGGATGTAGCTCAGTGGTAGAGCGCATGCTTTGAATGTATCAAGGTCACGTGTTATAATTTTTAGTCTCTCCAAGCACATTATGACTGTAATTATGAAAATATAATCTCTATTTTCTCTGACAGAGAGCCAGCTGCCCAGCGATACTGATGGCTCACAGCTTTTAAATACTTTTCTGTTCTCAAGGTTTCTGCTCCTCTTTGAATATTTCAAAAACAGGTCTGTGGCATAAATGCAATGACCAAGGTTTAGTTTCCAAGCTGACATCCGATCTTTGAATCAGCAAGTGAGATGGAAGAACCACATGGCGTCAAACAGGAACGAGAGCTGTGGCTGCTCGCTCAGCTTTGTGACGTCACACAATCTGGCCAGTCTGTGACTGTGGGTGAAGAGCAGCTCCGGCCCACTGAATGTTTCTGGAGCCTCAGCTGTTGTAACCTGCTGCCCTCATAAAGCAACATTCAGCAACTGTGGTTAAAGAAAATGCTTGGAGATGCAACTTAGGCTCGCATACCACTGAGCTACATGTCCGGGGCACCAAGCTAATGACATCAAGGATAGAAGGACTGAGTTCCTTACTTTCTCAATGCCAACATTCATTTGCTGGACTTAAAATAAGCTCCTTTTTTGCTCCAAGTATGTACTGAATATGTGCACCTAATACAACTGTGGGTGAAGAGAAGAAACCAGGGCTCAGCACAGAAGTGTGAAAGGGGCATTGAGCAGGAAGACATGGGGACTCCTTGGGCTCCTCCCTCAGGGAAAAAGGAGACTAAGAGTAGACCTCAGAGAGGCCTTTATCATTATGAAGAGATAACAACATATAATCATAGAATCTTACATCACAACAGGGGCATTTGGCTCTGTTGTGAGAGTGTCGTCTCTTTGAAAGAACAATCCAATTTAATCCCACAGCCCACTATTTGCCCCATAACTATCCTTCTAAGAACATATAAGAAATATGAGCAGGAGTAGGCCATTTGGGCCCTCGAGCCTGCTCCTCCATTGAATAAGATCATGGTTCATCTTCTAACCCAACTCCACTTTCCTGCACTATCCCAATTCCATCAATTCCTTTAATATCCAAAATTCTATCGATTTCTGTCTTGAATTTACTCAAGGATTGAGCATCCACAGTCCCCTGGGGTGATTAATTGCAAAGATACACCACCAACTGAGTGAAGAAATTTCTCCTCTTCCCAGTCTTAAATGGCTGTCCCCTTATTCTCAAACTGTGACCGCTGGTTCTATACACTGCAGCCAAATGAAACATTCTCGCTGCATCTAGCCTGTCGAGCCCTGAAAGAATTGTAGATGTTTCGAGAGAATATAGGCCTAGTCTACGCAACATATATTAATAGTACAATCCCCCTATCCCAGCAATCAGTCTGGTGAACCTGTGTTTGCACTCCCTCTAAGGCACGTGTATTTTCCCTTAGTTAAGGAGAACAAAAGTTTTCACTGACAGTCTGAATGCTTATCCTCACATGTAGCATGTACATTGCACTTGTTGACTAGGATCAGTTTCTGAGGATCCTCGTTCTCTATCTCACATCAGTTCCCTTTAGTCAGTCCACTATCAATCAGACTAATCCTGTTGTAACCCTCCAGCTCCCTACGAGGTGTTACCGAGATCTGGAGCAAACTGTTCAGATGCTGCTGCCGACTTCCTTTCGTTAAGTTTCTGCTCATCTCCCCTGTAAACATTAAAAGAAACTGCAGCAAAGCAGCAATTGTGAAGGTTTTGTGACCAGACCAAAATCCGATGTCCGAAACAGGAAGTGAGGTGGAAGAACGACAGGGAGACAAACAGGAACAAGAGCTGTGACTGCTCGCTCTGCATTGTGAATACACACGATCCCGTCAGCCAGCGGCTGCTGTGAGCTGAGATGTTGAGGAGTCCGGGTTGATGAAGAGCAGCTCCGGGCCAATTCAATGCTGGTGGAGCCTCAGGTGTTGGAACAACTTGCTGCCCTCATGAAAAGTGGATGTTTAAACTAGTGGATGGGGTGCCGATCAAGCGCACTGCGATCAAGGGAAAAATTAACGGGCACTTGGGAGCTTTAAATTAGTGAAGTAGAGCCACCACGAATTTGTAAAAGGCAGATGCTGTTTGACTAATTCAATTCAAATTTCTGCTAAAGTAACAGGGCGGATTGATGAAGGGAATGCAATGGATGTTGTCTACATGGATTTTAGGAAGGCATTTTACAAATTACCACATAGAAGGCTGGGTACCAACATTGCGCCACATGGAATAGGCAAGTTAGATATGGAATTGGCTTAAGGACAGAAAACATCGTGTTGTGGTAAATGGTTGCCTTGCAGACTGGAGAATCGTAGACAGTGGTGTTTCGCAAGTGTCTGTGTTGGGGCCACTGCTTTTTTGAAATGTTTAAATGACCTGCATATTTGTATACAGAGTAGAATTTCTAAAATTGCTGATGACACCAAACTTGGGGGTGGGTGACAAACAGTGGGGATGATACCAATAGACTGCAACAGGACATAGATAGGCTAGCAAAATGGGAAGACAAGTGGCAGATGGAATTTAATACAGAGAAGTATGAGGTGATGCATTTTGGCAGAAATAACAGGGAGAGGCAATATACACTTCATAGCACAGTTTTAAAGAGTGTGCAGGGAGAGAGGGACCTGGGAATTAATGTGCATACGTCCCTGAAGGTGGCAGGACATATTAGGAGTGTGGTTAGCAAAGCATATGGGATATTGGGCTTCATAAATAAAGGTATTGAGTGCAAAAGTACTGAAGTTATGATGAACGTTTATAAAGCACTGGTTATGCCATAACGGGAGTATTGCGTTCAGTTGTGGTCACCACATTTAAAAGAGGAGATTAACACAATAGCAAGGATGGATATTAGCACTAATTATGTGGTACCCGTAGGGTTAGAGCTGACACTTACCAAGGGGCAGAAAAAGATAGTGGGAGTTGTATACAAACACCCAAAAAGTAATACTGAGTTTGGGGCTGACATTAAACGGGAAATTAGAGAAGCGTGCAATAAGGGCACAGCATTTATCATGGGTGACTTTAATCTACACTTAGATTGGGCTAACCAAATTAGTAACAATACTGTGGACGAGGAAATAGTAGACTGTATACGGGATGGTTTCCTGGACCAATTTGTCGAGGAAACAACTAGAGATCAGACCATCTTAGACTGGGTATTACGTAATGAGAACGGATTAATTAGCAATGGTGTTGTGTCCGGCCCCCTGGGGAGGAGCGATCATAATATGATAGAATTCTTCATTAAGGTGGAGAGTGAAATAATTGAATCAGAGACTAGAGTCCTGAATTTAAATAAAGGAAACTATGATGTTATGAGGCAGACAAAGGGATTAATTAATAGGGGGAAAATATAATATGAGAGTAAGCTTGCAGGGAACATCAAAACATACTGGAAAAGTCTTTATAGATATGCGAAGGGGAAAAGATTGGTGAAGTCAAGCGTAGGTCCCTTGCACTCAGAATCAGTGGAATTTATACTGGGGAACAAAGAAATGGCAAAACAATTAAATACATACTTTGGTTCTGTCTTCACAAAGGAGGACACAAATAACCTTCCAGAGATGTCGGGGAACATAGGTTTGAATGAGAGGGTGGAATTCAATGAAATCAGTATTTTTAGGGAAATTGTGTTAGGGAAATTGACGGCATTTAAGGCCAATAATTCCCCAGGGCTGGATAATCTACATCCTAGGCTACTTACAGAAGTGGCCCTAGAAATAGTAGATGCATTGCTGGTCATCTTCCAAAATTCTATAGACACTGGAATAGTTCCCATAGATTGGATGGCAGCTAAATTAACCCCACTATAAGAAAGGTGGTAGCGAGAAAACGGGGAATTATAGATCGGTAAGCCTGACATCGGTATTGGGGAAAATGCTAGAGTCCATTATAAAAGATGTAATAGCAGAGCACTTGTAAAATAGTGACAGGATCGGACAAAGTCAACATGGGTTTACAAAAGGTTAATCATGCTTGAATAATCTGCTGGAATTTTTTGAGGATGTATCTAGTAGAATATATAAGGGAGAACCAGTGGATGTGGTGCATTTGGACTAACAGAAGGCTTTCGATAAGGTCCCGCATAAGAGATCAGCTTGCTAATTTAAAGCACATGGCATTGGGGGGAATGTATTGAATTGAATAGAGAACCGGTTGACAGACAGGAAGCAAAGAGTTGGAATAAACGGGTCTTTTTCCCAGTGGCAGGCAGTGATTAGTCCGGTACCACAGGGATCGGTGCTAGGACCACAGCTGTTCACAATATACATTAATGATCTAGCCGAGGGAACTAGCTGTAATATCTGCACGTTTGCAGACGACACAAAGCTGGGTGGGGGAGTGTGCTTTGAGGAGGATGCAGTGAAACTCCAGTATGATATGGACAGGTTGGGTGATTGGGCAGATGCATGGCAGATGCAGTACAATGTGGGTAAATGTGAGGTTGTCAACATTGGTGACAAAAACAGGAAGACAGATTATTATCTGAAAGGCAACAGATTCGGAAAAGGGGAAGTACAAGGAGACCTGGGTGTCCTTGTGCACCAGTCGCTGAAGGTAAGCATGCAGGTGCAGCAGGCGGTTAAGAAGGCAACTGGTATGTTGGCCTTCACAGCGAGAGGATTCGAGTAAAGGAGTAAGGATGTCTTGCTGCAGTTGTACAGGGCCTTGGTGAGACCACACCTTGAGTAATGTGTGCAGTTTCCGTCGCCTTATCTGAGGAAGGATGTTCTTGCCATGGAGGGAGTGCAGCAAAGATTCACCAGACTGATACCTGGGATGGCAGGAATGACGTATGAATAGAGATTGGGTCAATGAGGCTTATATTCGCTGGAGTTTCGAATAATAAGGGGGGATCCATTGAAACTTATAGAATTCTAACAGGACTAGACAGACGAGATGCAGGAAGGGTGTTCCCGTTGGTGCAGGAGTCCAGAACCAGGGTTTACAGTCTAAGGATAAGGGGTAAGCCATTTAGGACTGAGATGAGGAGGAATTTCTTCACCCAGAGAGTGGTAAACCTGTGGAATTCTCTACCAGAGAAGGCAGATGTGGCCAAATTATTAAATATATTCAAGAAGGAGCTAGATATATTTCTTAAGGCTAAAGGGATCAAGGGATATCACAGAAAGCAGGGACCAGGTTCTGAATTTGGATGAGCAGCCATGATCTCATTAAATGGTGGGACAGGCTCGAGGGGCCGTATGTCCTACTCCTGCTCCTATCTTCTATGTTTCTTTGTTTGTATGTTTCTCAGAAGGATGTGAAGACACTTGAGAGGGTGCAGAGGAGATTTAACGGTGATGGGGGATCTTAGTTACAAGGACAGGTTGGAGAAGCTGGATTTTTATCATTACAGCAAAGGAGGTTGAGGTGTGACTTGATAGAGGTGATTATGACAGGTTTGCCTTGGCTACAAGGGGAAAGGCTCTTCCCAACAGCTGATGTTACAATGACTAGGGGACACAGATTTAACCTTTTGGGCAAAAGATACAGGTGGGATGTGCGGAAAAACGTTTTGATTGAGCGAGTGGTGACGATCTGGAAGTCGCTGCCGTTAGAAGAGGCTGGAAGTGGAGACACTCAAATTTTTCTAACGGAGACTGGATAGGCACTTGAGGGAATTAAAGTTGCAGGGCTACGGGGTAAGAGCGGGGGAATAGCACTGAGTGGATTTCTCTATAGACAGCTGGCAAGGACGCAATGGGCCGAATGACCTCCATCTGTGCCGTTATGATTCTATGACTATGTTTGAAACGATTGCTTTAAGGATTCAATGCCGCATGCTCCCGAGCGGAGATAATCGGCCACAGAAATGTCCTTATGACTGTGTAGGTATGAGGTTAATTTGGAACAAATTGTTTATACAATTAAGTTAATTCACATCTAAAAACAGGCTGTGCAGTGCGATTTTGAACTGAGTGCGTTTTAAACAGAGTAGTGCGAGTTGAGTGAATCAGGGAGTTAGGTGAGGAGTGGGAGGAGGAGTTCCCTTGCTTCGCCTTTGCTTTTCCTAACTTTTCACCCTGTAGGAATTGGTTCTTACTTTACACCAAGTAAAGAGCTCGAGAGCAGGAGCAGTCAAACAACAACTGCGAAACCACTAAAATGACGTCACAACCATGGAAGGAGCTGATTGCTAAGTAGGACCTGGTGACTATATGTACATTCCAGTCGTTAAAGTAAAAGTAAGGTCTATAGTTTAGAATAAGTAGTGTTTAAATAATATAAGGTCCCTAGTGTAATTAATGGCCCAGAAATTAGGGTCGGGGGCTTCCCGCGGGTGCAAGCCCCCGACCTACACTTACCTAGCATGCCGACATTTCAGACCTCGGCCTGTGTGGAAGTGTCTGTCGCCCGGTCTAGGTCCCAGCGCGCTGTGCTAGCGTGATCCAGCGACGTAGTTAGTTCGATGTGCCAGCTGGGATCACGTGAGTTCTGGGCAACTAATCGGAGGTTGCAAAAGTTCATTCATGAGTTTGATAGTAAGAACTGTCAAACTCATGAAAACTCCGGGCGCCCAAAACAGTACTTAAATTTAAAATAAAAGTTAAAAAAATCCCACTAATTAAATGAACTATTAATAACATTAAAAAACTATTTAAAAAATTATTCAAATTTCGGAAAACATTTTTTTTCACGAAATCGGGTCCAAAAATACACTTACCTTACTGTAAATTCTACTAAAATAATAAACCTGTGGAAAAAAAATTCTAACTTTAATTATTGGACCACTTACCTTTTAAAATGAAGTCCTTATGCCCAATTTTTACATTTCTAAAATCTAAAGACTTACCCTCACGGAAAAATCTGTAAAAAAAAACGTAAGTGCAAAGTGCACGCAGACACTCCCTTGCGCACACGTTCGTTCAGAGGTCCGGAAATGCCGGTTTCCCACGCATGCGCTAAGCATGAAGGAAACTGGCACTTCCATCGGGTCCACGCGTGGGTACTCCGTCCATACTCACGTGTTGGGACCCGAATTACTGGGCCATTATTCATTAATTTAAAGAAAGTAAAGGGAGTAAATTAAGAGTAGGGCATGGCAGGGCAGCTCGGCAGTGTGGAGTGCTCCTCCTGTGCTATGTGGGAAGTCAGGGACACTTTCTGTGTCCAGGGCGAACATGTGTGCAGGAAGTGTCTCCAGCTGCAGCTAGTCGAAATCCGTCTTTCGGATCTGGAGCTGTGGCTGGGGTCACTGCGGAGCATCCGCAAAGCTGAGATCTTCGTGGATAACATGTTCAACGAGGTGGTCACACCGCAGATAAACAGTGCACAGGCAGACAGGGAATGGGTGACCGCCAGACAGAGTAAAAGAACTAGGAAGGTAGTGCAGGAGTCCCCTGGGTCCATCTCCCTCACCAACATATTTTCTGCTTTGGATACTGATGGGGGAGATTGTTCTTCGGGAATGCAGCAAGAGCCAAGTCCGTGGCACTAGCAGTGGCTCAGCTGCACAGATGGGGAGGAAAAAGACTTGGTGAGCAATACTGATAGGTCATTCGAACGTATGGGGAACAGATAAACATTTCTGTGGCTGCAGACGTGACTCCGGGATGGTATTTTGCCTCCCTGCTGCCAGGGTCAATGATATCACTGAACGGCTGTAGGGCATTCTTGAGGGGGAGGGTGAAAATCGGAAGCCATGGTTCACATTGGTACCAAGGACATGGGTAGAAAGAGGGATGAGGTACTGTAATAAGAATTTAGGGAGCTAGGTAGCAGATTAAAAGCAGGATCTCAAAGTTTGTAATCTCTGGATTTCTCCTGGTGCCAAGTGCTAGTGAGTATAGGAATAGGAGGATAGAGCTGATGAATGTGTGGCTAAAGAGTTGGTGCAGGAGGGAGGGCTTAAGTTTCCTTGATCACTGGGTCTGCTTCTGCGGAAGGTGGGACCTGAACAAGTCGGAAGGGATGCTCCTGAACCGGAACGGGACCAAAATCCTTGTGGGGAAGTTTGCTAGTACTGTTGGGGGGGTGGTTTAAAATAACTTGACAGAAGAATGGGATACGGAGTGCAGCTATAGAAGGGGTTGCTGCACAGCCAAATATAGAGGAAAAAACAAGTCATCCTGTAAGGCAGAGCAAATATGTAATGGCACAAGGGTGTATGTCAAGGCTGGGTGTCATTTGTATTAAGGCGAGGAGTCTTGTGAGTAAGGCAGCTAAATTGAAGGTGTTGGTGCAACCATGGGGGTAGGAAATTGTTGCTATCACAGAGACATGGTTGAGGGAGGGGCAGGACTGGCAGCTCAATATTCCGGGGTATAGAATTTTCTGGCGAGACAGAGGGGTGTGTAAAAGAGGAGGGCTTGTCACATTATTAATCAAGGAGTCAATTACTGCTGTATGGAGGGATGATATCTTAGCAGGTTCCTCTAATGTGGCCATATGGGTAGAACTTACAAACGAGAATGGTGCCAGCACTTTGCTGGGAGTGTACTATAGGCCCCCAAACAATCAGGGGGAGATAGAGGAACAGATATGTAGGCAAATATCAGAAAAGTGTAGAAATATTAGGGCAATAATAGTAGGGGATTTCAGCTTACCCAATATTAACTGGGATAGACCGACTGTGAAAGGCTTAGAGGGGCGGAATTCTTAATGTGCATCCAGGAGAGCTTTTTCAGCCAGCATGTAGAAAGTCCACCAAGAGAGGGGGCGGTAACTGGACCTAAATCTAGGGAATGTAGCCGGGCAAGTGGTAGAAGTGTTAGTAGGAGAGCATTTTGGTGACAGTTTCCATAATTCGGTGAGATTCAAGGTAGTCATGGAAAAGCAGAAACATGGACCGGAAATAAAGATTATAAATTGGGGGAAGGCCGATTTTTATATGAAAAGGCAGGATCTGGCCAAAGTGGACTGATATCAGCTACTTGTAGGACAATCCACATCAGAGGAATGGGAGTCTTTCAGAAAGGAATTAAGGAGATTACAACGCCAACGTGTTCCCGTAAAGGTCAAGGGTGGGTTCAAAAAGCCAAATGAATCCTAGCTGTCAAGCGATATATAAGAATGGATTAGGAATTAAGGGGGGCTCTTGGTGGGTACAAAGTATAAAAACAGTGGAAGCTCTAGAGGAGTATAGAAAAGACAGGGGCCTACTTAAAAAAGAAATAAGGAGAGCAAAGAGGGGGCATGAAAAAACACTGGCGGGCAAAATAAAGGAAAATCCCAAGGTGTTTTTATAAGTATATTAAATGGAAGAGGATAACCAGGTAAAGAGTAGGGCCCATTAGGGACCAAAGTGGCAATCTGTGTAGAGAGCCGGAAGATGTAGTTGTGGTTTTAAATGAATATTTTGCATCTGTGTTCACTATGGAGAAGGGTGATGTAGGCATAGAAATTAGGCAGGGGGATTGTGATATACTTGAACAAATGAGTATTCAGAGGGAGGAGGTGCTAGCCATTTAAGCAGACATAAAAGTGGAGAAATCCCCAGGCCCTGAAGCGATGTATTCCAGGCTGCTGTGTGAGTAAAGGGAGGAGATTGCAGGGGGTCTGATAGAAATGGTCAGAACCTCTCTGGCCACAGGGGAGGTGCCAGAGGACTGGAGAACAGCTGACGTAGAACCATTGTTCAAGAAAGTTAGTGTGGATAAACCAGGGAATTACAGGCCAGTGAGCCCAACATCAGTGGTCGGGTAATTACTGGAAAAAATTCTGAGGGACAGAATTATTCTCCAATTGGAGAGGTAAGGGTTAATCAAGGATAGTCAGCATTGCTTTGTCAGGGGGAGATCATGTCTAACAATTTGATTGCATTTATCGAGGGTGTGACTAGGTGTGTGAATGAGGGTAGTGTAGTTGATGTAGTCTACATGAACTTCAGCAAGGCTGTTGAAAATGTCGCACATGGGAGAATGCTCAAGAAGATAAGAGACCATGGGATCCAGGGTGATTTGGCACATTGCATCCAAAATTGGATTAGTGGCAGGAGGCAGTCGATGATGGTCTAAGGTTGTTTTTGCGACTGGAAGCCTGTATCCAGTGGTGCACTGCAGGGATTGGCGCTGGGTACTTTGCTATTTGTTGTGTACATTAATGATTAAGATATGAAGGTAGGAGGTATGATCATTAAGTTCGCAAATGAAACGAAAATTGGTGGAGTTGTAAATAGTGAGGAGGGAAGCCTCAGGCTACAGGACGATATCGGCGGGTTGGTTAGATGGGCAGAACAGTGGCAAATGGAATTTATCGCTGAAACGTGTGAGGTGATGCATTTTGAGAATAATAATAAGGCATGGGAATACACAATGAATGGTAGGACCCTAGGAAGAACAGAGGATGAGATGGACCTTGGTGTGCATGTACATGGTGCATCCCTGAAGGCAGCAGGACTGGTAGATAAGGTTTTTAAAATGGCATATGGGTTACTTGCCTTCATTAGCCAAGGCATAGACTATAAGAGCAGGGAGGTTATGAAGGAGCTTTACGCTGGTTCGGCCACAGCTGGAATACTATGTGCAGTTCTGGTCACCACACTATCGGAAGGATGTGACTGCATTGGAGAGGTTGCAGAGGAGATTCACCAGGATGTTACCTCGACTGGAGAGCTTCAGCTATGAAGAGACATTGGACAGGCTGGCGTTGTTTTCGTTAGAGCAGAGAAGGCTGAGCGGGACATGTTGATGTGTACAAAATTATGAGGGGCATAGATAGGGTAGATATAAAACAACGTTCCCCCTTATTAGAGTGGTCGTTAACCAGCATGCATAGATTTAGGGTAAGTGGCAGGAGGTTCAGAGGGGATTTGAGGAAAAATATTTTCACCCACTGGTTGGTTGAAATCTGGAAATCACTGCCTGAAATGCTGGTAGATGCAGGAACTCTAAACATTCAAGAAACGTTTAGATGAGCACGTGAAACGCCATAGCATACAAGGCTATGGACCAGGTGCTGGAAAATGGGATTATTATAGACAGGGCTTGTTAACCGGCACGGACATGATGGGCTGAAGGGCCTCTTTCTGTGCTGTGTAACTCTATGTATTACTCTATTAATGCCATTACAACGACATCTGACCCTCAACCAGAAAACAGTGACATTGAAGCTGATATACATTCCTTTCTGGTGCAAAAGCACAAAAGGAAAAGAGGCACAGCCATGGCTTACAAAAGAAATGAAGGATTCTATTAAATCCAAAGTGAAGTCATATAAAGTTGCCAGAAAATCTAGCAAGCCTGAGGATTGGAAGCAGTTTAGAGTTCAGCAAAAATGTGTCAAGAGATTGATTAAGAGGGGAAAAATATAGTATGAGAATAAACTTGCAACGAACATAAAGGTGGATTGTAAAACTTCTGCAAGTCTGTAAAAAGAGAAAGATTAGTGAAGACAAATGTACGTCACTTACATTCAGAAATGGGAGTAATTATAATGGAGAACAAGGAAATGGCAGTGCAATTAAACAAATACTTTGGTTCTGTCTTCATGGAAGAGGACACAGTTAACTTTCCAGAAATGCGAGGGAACCAAGTGTCTAGTGAGAAGGAGGAATTAAAGGAACTTAGTAATAGTAAAAATAATAGAGCTGGAGAAATTAGTGGGAATGTAAGCTGATAACTCCCCTGTGTGACAATTATTCCTGTTTAACTTTCCTCTACCTCTCTCAGTTTCTGTCTCCATTTGTACAACAATTTCTCACAGCTTCCTCTTGCTCACAAACTCCTATCTTTCTCTTAAGTTGTGCTGAATGTGTGCTGCTTTCTTAATTTATATACATGTGCCTTTACTGTTCATGGCTTTCGTCCATGTAATTTCCCTCATTATATTGTTTTCTTTCTATTTTCCTCCATCTTATCTTTTGCCGGTTTCTCTTTCTGCCTTCTCAGTATGTCTGCCCAATAATTTCTCCCTCACTCGCTCTGTCTCTCTATTCTTCTTTCTCTCTTGTTTCACTATCCATTTCAGCATCTACATCACTTACTCTTTGCATCTTTACCTATATTGATTCGTCTCTTGCAGTGTTTACTTTCTTTACCGTGTTACCTCTGCCTCTCTACGCGCTGCAATCAGTTGAACAAAGACCCAGAAATGGAAAATCGGAGGAAATCCATCGTTTTGCTCTTCAGTATATCTGGCTGTTATATATTATTATGGACGCCCATTGTTGTTTATTTTCTAACTCTCCGTATGCCAGCCCTCTCTTCTTCCTCATCCTCCTGCTTCCCATTGAAACTTTCATTCCCAAATATGTGATCAGCTTTTACATGTACGTTGACAAAACCAGTTTTAATCCTCTGTCCCCTCTATCGCCACCCACTCCCCCCCACTTTGATGTCGGACTACATTTCCAATATCCTGTTTTGGATGAGCCATAATTTTCTCTAAACAAACATTGGCATGGCTAAATGCATCATCTTTAGTCGCAGCCACAAATATTGTATCCTAATCACCAATATCAATCCCTACATTGGGCGTTAGCTGCCAATGACCCTCAGCACCTCTCTGATCATAGGTTCTGCGTTATACACAATAGTCACTCTATAACAAAGTTCACCTAATTCCGCGTCAGTAGCATCGCCGCATCCATCTTGCCACACAGAGTTCAGGCCCAATCTACTGAACTCTCCCCTTAGTACATTCCTCCCATCGCATGGATCAATCTATTAAACCGCCATTGCACTGCCTTGAAGGCAAGTATACCCTTTCTGTATTAAATAGACCAACCCCGTGCGCAGTACTCCAGGTGAGGTCTCACAAAAGCCCTGTAGTACAATTGTAGTAAGAATTCCTTACTCTTGTACTCGACCCCATTGCACTAAAGGCAAACATACCATTTACCTTTCTAATTGTTTGCTGTACCTGAATGTACAACTGAATAGTCGTTCAAATTACACTTAAAAATGCTTACAACTCAAAGTTCCTGTTTTACTTGAGGGAGCCAAATGCCTCAAAATTCAGTTTTCTGTTTTCAGGCTTAATCAGATCCAGTCGAACCATATGCATTTGTTCAAAACTATCACGCTTATAACTTTTTCGCTTACCAATTATTGAGGATGAGATAACAGGGCACTTAGAAAATCATAATATGTTTAGGCAGAGTCAACATGGTTTTTTGAAAGGGAAATCGTGTTAAGGAAATTTATTGGAGAATATTGAGATGCAACTAGAAGGGTAGATGAAGAGGAAGCAGGTTATCTGGATGTAGATTATTTGGATTTCCAAAAAGCATTCCTCAAGGTGCCACTTACAAATGGTTATGGAAGATAAAGGCTTATTAGGTTGGTGTAAAACACTGGCATGGTTAGAGGATTGGATAACGGGCAGAAAACAGAGAGAAGGGAAAAACGGGTCATTTTGCAGTTGGCAGGCTCTTATTAGTGGGGTGCCGCAAGGGTTAGTGCTTGGACCACAAATATTTACAATCTTAATTAATGATTTACATGAAGGAACCTATTGTAAAGTATTCAATTTGATGCCGATGCAAAGCTAGGTGGGAAAGTCAATTGTGAGGGGGATACACAGATCCTGCAAAGGGATATAGACAGTTTGCGTGTTTGTACAATAAACTGTCAGATGTACTAAAATGTGAGCAAATGTGAGGTTATTCACTTTGGTATAAAGAATAGAAAAACAGAATATATTTAACTGGTGACAAAATATTAAATGTTGAATTTCAGAGAGAATTAGGCGTTATCGTACAGGAATATTAGTTGGTGGGTGAGTAGTTACAGCAGAACCCATGGGGGTTGAGGTTAATTTTTCCTTGTCTTTGCTTGTAGGCTAGTTCCCATGTTAGAATAAAGTTGCTCGAGTGAAACTGATCCAAAACCATACATGTTCCAACTGTGGTTTCATACCGCTTTCATTGATTGGGTGAAATCATATATTGGTAAGGGAATATCTGTCACAAGAGCCTTCAACTGCGTCTTAGAGTGTTCAGATCTTAGGACAATAAGAATTGCTGCTGAATGAAATGTCTAAGATATTGTGGAACGCCGTATCACAGTAAATTTCAGATATTGTTTGATGCAGTGAGAGGAAAGTGGCTCCAATTGTCAATCATGCTATTTACACGGCACTCTTACGGGCCATACTTGTGTCCAGTTTATTTGGCTGGCCTGGTAAGGTCTGTAAAATTATTCCCGCATGAACAACTTGCTGGAAATAGCAATCACTAGCAAGGTCACCCTCTGTGGAGCTGGGTCATGACATTCTTGGACCTCCTTACATTGGAGAGAAAATGGAAAATGGGCGATACGTTTCCAGGTTGCCGCGAGCAACCCATGAATTTAATATTATTTAAATTTATGTTTCGATGCCCGCAGTAGCCCTAACTACAGAAATGAATTGGTTATCTTGGCTCTTTCAGCTGTCGCAGCATCAGCGATGTCACCCACAGACGAGTACTGCTGAGGGGGTGCGAAAACGTCCGGTCTCAATATTTAATGAAGGTTTTCTGAGGAGAAGCAGGCTGGTTACTGGGGGAGTGACGCTGAGTGGTGGTGAAGGATTTTCAGGTCCATTTAGGCAGTACATCAGCCGTTGAGGTAAATTTAGCTGAGAAGAGACAATCTGGGTATTTCCCGTTGATTGAAAGTTACATTTATATTGAGTTAGTTACAGATGATTCAGGTGATGATGTGCAACGGTCCCCTTCTGATGGGAACAGTTGCTCCAATGATACACGTTGCTGCATCATCCTTCCAATTGGCCCTAAATCCACCCAATCAATCATCCTGTGTAACATTAATAATCACCTGGGCATGTTCAGTCAGCTTTTATTTAATTTTCACAGTGAATAACAGGATAACATTTAATATTATAATCATACCTGTGACAATACATAACACAGTTTGTTAAGGAGAATAGATTACAGTAACCATCGATTTGCAACTTTGCTTAAAATGTTGTACCAATATCGATTGATCCATTAAACACGTTTTGATCTTTGTTGCAATGGCCGATAAACATTGTATGGATAGACATCAGCTATTTCTATTATTTAAATAATTTTGCAATTAAATGCAGTGGATAGTTTACCCCATTCTTTAGCTCCTCTCTGAATTTACCCTGGGTCAGCACATAAATAAATGTGTTTGTGCAGCAATTGAGAACCTGAAGCATGAATGCCACAGATTCAATGTCATTATCATAATCATACTGAATGATGGTTGTACGGAGAGATAGATAATAAACAACAATGGTCATCCATAACAAAATAAAACTGCCCGATATACTGAACAGCAAAATGATGGATTTCCTTCGGTTCTCCATCTCTGGATCCTTGTGATTCTCTCCATTGCTGAGGCCCCGGAGTTCCCTGCGGACTCGACTGGACATTAAAATGTGTCTAGCGGTGAGAACATTGAGCAACAAAATCAGAACGAATGGGACACAAGGGATTAAAGTAAGATTAAAGATGTCAAACGCTGCCCACGTGGGTGCAGTAAAAAAGGTCAGTTTCCAGACACAACCCCGGGGTACGTTCTCCATTATATATTCAGGGTCAAATACAAAGTACCAGGGAATGTTTATTAAACAACCCAGTGCACTCACCACCCCGATAACAACGGCCGCCGTTTTCTCGGTGCAATACTTTGTTTTCAGCTTCGGACAACAAATGGCTACAAATCGATCGAAGGTGAAAACCACTGTGAACCAGACAGAGGCCGCCGTGGCTGCCCAACCCAGGACTGTATGTAAAGAGCACACGGGGGTAATCGTCAAGAATGAAACTGGGAAATAAATTTCAACAATGCACCCTAATATTACAATCGAACAAACAACCAGGAGATCGGCCATTGCCATGGCCACCAGGTAGCGAGTGATACATTTGGAGAGACCGCACTTTCCTCGGGACAGGATCACAATCGCCACCAAGTTAACTGCAAGAGATGCAAAGATCAGTGAGATTTGTTTCCACTCAGAGTCAATGTAAAAACATCATTATTACAATTATTTTGAGTCAGATTTCAGGTTGCTATTGCACTGATTAATGAGAAAACTTTTACGCTCTGTTGATTCCAATCTGCTCTACCTCTGAACTCGCAACGTTCTCCAATTTCTCTCGTATTTCCACTCATGCGCTCTCCGAGTTTAACTTGTATAGGAGTCCCACCTACTGCTCGGTCGAACCTATTTCCACTAAACTGCTGACCACCCAACTGCACTTACGGGCCCCCATCTTAGCTTATATTGTTAATAGTTCTCCCTCCTCACGTACTGACCCCGCCCCTTCAAACATGCTGTCACGAGCACCTGCTCCAAAACAACCCTTGAAGCCTCTGTCCTTGCCAACTACCGCCCTATCACCAACTTCCCTTTCCTTACCACGTGCTTGCTCGTGCTGTCTCCTCCCAAGCCGTGACTGTGACTGTGGTAACCAACCCACCTCTTACATTTCGAGCTGTCTGCAGCCTTCGTTTGGACAATCCACCTCCACCGCCTCTCCGGCGTCTTCCAGCTGGGTGGGACTGCACTCCTGGCTCTAATCGTATCTATATAATTGTAGCAACGGCTTCTGTGTCCGCTCCCACACCGTTACCTCTGGCCCCCTCATATTATCATCTACATGCTGCTCATCAGCGACATCATCCGAAAACACAACGTCTGGACCAAAGGCACGAAGAGGACACCCAGCTCCATCTCACTGCCACCTCTCCCATCATGTCCCTTTTCCTTAATATGTCACACTGCTTGTCAAGAATTTTCTACAACCAATTATTGGGAAGACCGAAGTCGTTGTATTCATCCCCGCTATAAACTCCATTCACAGCCAACGACTCCATCCCTCCCTGGCAACTTTATGGGGCTGGACCAGACCATGCACAACATTGGCATTGTAATTGACCCCGAGTTGAGCCTCCGACCGCATATCTGCTCCATCAGAATGACTGCCTACTTCCACCTCCGTTACATCACGCGACTCAGCCACTGCCTCAGCTCAACTGCTGCTGAATCACTCATCCATGCAGCTGTGGCCTCTAGGATTGCTTACTCCAACACTCTCCTGACCAGCCTCTCATCTTCCAACATCCTTAAGCTTGAGCTCATCCAAATCTCTGCTGCCCGTATCCCAACTCACACCAAGTCCCGTTCATGCAGCATCACCTGAGCTCATTGATTTTCATTGGCTCCCGCTCCGTCAATGCCTAAATTTTAATATTCTCATTCTTGTTTTCCAATCTCACCCTGGCCTCGCCCCTCACTATCTCTGAAATTTCTTCCAGGCCTGCAATCATTTGATGTCCCTGCCTTCAATTATGGCCTCTTGGGAATCCTGGATTTCAATTGCTCCAACATTGGCGGCCGTGCCTTCCACTGCCAAAGAAATATAGACTGGGCGTGGTGAAGGTGCAATAGGATTGGGCATGCTGAACGTTCAATGGAAGTGGGCGGAGTGAAGTTGCAATGTTGACTGGGTGTGGTGTAGGTGGATTATGGCCTAGAAAGGGTAATGTTCAATGGAAGTGGGCAGGGTGGTGGTGCAATGGGAAAGAAGCTCGGTGATGGTGAAATGGGGTCTGGGAAGCGTGCTGCTGTAATAGGGACTGGGCCGTGTGATGCAGCAATAGGGAATGGGCAGGGGGAAGGTGCAATAGGGCCTGGGCAGGGTGAATGTTCAATGGAAGTCGCAGAGTGGATCTGCAATGGGGAGCGGGCTAGATGATGGTGCAATGAAAACTCGGCGATATGAATGTGCAATATGGTCTGGGCGGGGTGAATATTCAATGGAAGTGGGTCGGGTGGACGTGCAATGGGTAAGGGGGCTAGGAGAACGTATAATGGAGAACGGGCTAGGTGAAGGTGCAATGTGTATCGGTCTGGGTGCAGTTGCAATAGGGACTGGGCAGGCTGAAGTTTCAATGGAAGTGGGTGGGGTGAAGGTGAAACATGCAATGAGCTGGGTGAAGTTGCAAAGGGGACGGGGCGGGGTGAAAGAGCAATAGGGATCGGGCGTGGTGAAGGTGCAATAGGGACTGGGCAGGCTGAAGTTTCAATGGATGTGGGCGGGGTGAAGGTGCAATGGGGAGCAGGCTGGGTGGAAGTGAAATGGGGAACGAGCTGGGTGAAGGCGCAAAGGTGGAATAGCAATCGGGCGTGGTGAAGCTGCAATAGGGACTGTGCAGGCTGAAGGTTCAATGGAAGTGGGCGGGATGAAGGTGCAATGTGATACAGGCTGGGTGAAGATGCAATGGGAAACATGTTGGGTGAAGTTGCAATGGTGACTGAGCAGAGTGACGATGAAATTGGGACTGCGGTGCGACGGTCAATCGCCAACAAAAAGTGTTCTCGGCTAAATAAAGAGAAAAAGCAAACTTAAAACTAAAGAAAAAGGCATACACTGAGTGCAGTACAAAGCCAATAAAGGAGAGGAAGGCAAATGCCAATAAGATGTTAGGAAAGATGTGAATATACAATTAGGAACTCCAAGACAAATTACGAAATTACATTATCAACCAGTATAAAAATAAATATTTCAGTATTTGATAAACACAGGAATAGGAAAATAGGGATATGGCCACTAAGGAATGAACAAGGTAAACGCTAAATTAAAAGCAGTGAAATGAAATAAATATTGAACAGTTTTTTTCCTCAGTTTTTACCAGGGTCACAAACATGGTGGGTGTGAAATTAGCCAAGGAATTCAAAATGGATACCAAGGCTTCTAAGATAGATGGGAGCAAGATCATTGATTAGAAGTGCATGTAACAAGGGCAGTACGGTTAACATGGGGGACTTTAATCTACATATAGACTGGGCAAATCAAATACCACTAATGGTGTGGAGGACGAATTCTTGGAATGCATGTGAGATGCTTTCCTGGATCAGTATGTGGAGGAACCAACCAGAGAACAGGCTATTCAGTATTTGGTACTGTGTAATGAGAAAGGGCTAATGATTAATCTTGTGGTAAAGGGTCATTTAAGGATAAGTGACTGTAACATGATTGAATTTTATATTCAGTTTGAGAGTGATGTAGTCCAATCTGAAACTGAGGTCTTCAATCTAAACAGAGGAAACTACAAGGCTATGAGGGGCAAGTTGGTCATGGTAGATTGGGAGACTACTAAAAGGTATACATTAGATAAACATTGGCTAACATTCAAGGAAATAATGCATAATTTGAAACAAACATGTATTCCTCTAGGGAATAAAAACCCAAAATGTAAAGAGATCCAACCATGGCTAACAAAAGGAATTAAAGCTTGTATTAAGTAAAAGAAGGAAGCTTGTAAAGTTGCCACATAAAGCGGCCAGCCTGAGGATTGGGAATTTTTAGAAAGCAACAAGGGGGGACCAAAAATTTGATAAAGAAAACGAAAATGTAATATGAGCACAAACTAGAGACAAATATAAAAATTGATTTTAAAAACTTCTCTAAGTATGTGAAAAGGAAAAGACTGGCTTAGGTAAGTGTAAGACCTTTACAGTCAGAGACGGGAGAATTTATAATGGGGATGAGGAAATGGAGAACAAATTAAATAATTACTTAGTTTCTGTCTTCACGAAGGAAGACACAAAAAAGCTCCCAGAAATACGAGAAAAGCAAGGGTGTGCCGAAAATAAGGATCTGAAAGAAATTATTATTAGTAAAAAAAAACAGCAAAATCAATGGGACTGAATGTCGGTAAATCTCAAGGACCGGAATCCCTACCTCCTAGGGTTTTGAAAGAGGTGGCCATTGGGACAGTGGACGCATTGGTTGTCATCTTCCAAAATTCGATAGATTCCGGAACGGTTCATGCAGATTGGAGGATAGCAAATATATCCCCTCTATTTAAGTAAGGAAGGAGAGAGATAGCGGGGAACTACAGACATGTTAGCCTCACATCGGTCGTTGGAAAAATGCTGGCATATGTTATAAAGGATGCAATAACTCGGGACTAAGAAGCTAATAGTAAGATTGGGCAGAGCCATAGTGGATTTATGAAAGGGAAATCCTGTTTAACAAACCTATTGGAGTTCTTTGAGGATGTAATTCGTGCAATTGACAAAGGAATACGGGTAGATGAGTTGTAGTTGGATGTTCAGAAGGCCTTTGATATGGTCCCACACAAGCAGTTAGTGATCAAAGTTAGGGAACATGAAATTGCGGGTAATATAATAGCAGGTACTGAGAATTGCTTAACAGACAGAAAACAAAGAGTAGAGATAAACGTGTCTTTTTCAGCATGGCTGGCTGTGACTAGTGGGGTACTGCAAGGATCGGTGTTTGGGACCCAGCTTTTCACAAACTGTATCAATGATTTGAATGAGGGGACTAAATGTAACATTTCAAAATTTGCTGGTGTCACTATGTTAGGTTGCAGTGTCTGTTGCGAAAAGGATGGGAAGAGGCTTCAAGAGGATCTCGACAGGCTCAGTGAGTGGGCGAGAATATGGCAGATGGATTACAATGTGGATAAATGTGAAGTTATCCACTTTGGTTGAAAAATCAGACAGGCTGAATATTTCCTAAATCTTGAAAAATTGGGGAATGCAGATGCTCAAAGGGACCTTGGTGTCCTTTTACATGAGTCACTGAAAGTGAATGTGCAGGTGCAGCAGGCCATTGGGAAGGCATGTGGCATGCTGGCCTTCATTATAAGAGTATTTGAGTAAAGGAGTAAAGTAGTTTGCTCCAATTATATAGGGCCTTAGTGAGACCACACCTGGAGTACTGTGTACAATGTTGGTCTCCTTACCTAAGGAAGGATATACTTGCCATAGAGGGAGTCCAACGAAGGTTCACGAGATTGATTCCTGGGATGCCAGGACTGTCGTATGAGAAGAGATGAAGTAAACTAGGCCTGTATTCTATTGAATTTAGAACAATGAGAGGGGAAATCATTGAAACAAACAAAATTTATTACAGGGGTTGATAGGGAGAATGCTGGGAGAAAGTTTCCCTTGGTTAGGGTTCTAGAACCAAGGGCCAAAGCCTCAGGGTAAAGGGTAGGCCATTCAGGACTGAGATGTGAAGACATTTCTTCACACAGAGGATGGTGAATCTTTGGAATTCTCTACCCCAGAGGGTTGTGGCGGCTCAGTCATTGGGTATAATGAACATAGAAGGCGATACATTTCTGACTAATAAGGGCATCAAATGATATGGCGCTAAAGCTGGTGAATGGAATTTGGGCTGAAGATCAGCCATGATCTCATTGAATGGTGGAGCAGGCTCGAGGTGCTGAATGGCCTAATCCTGCTCCTGTTTCTTACGTTCTTATGATAAACTAAACATATGTGTAGACGATAAAACCCCGTGTCTGGAATGACTTTTTCCACTCATAGTCAAAGCTAAGGAAGAGATAGCACAGGCACTGTATATAAATGTAAGTATAAATTCTGAGAACGTTCATCCAGTGTGCTTAACATCGGTGAGAGGAAAGGTATTAGAATCTTCACTCAAACATAAAAAGGAAATTCCTTTTGAAACGGAAAACTTAATAAAGACTAGTCAGCACAGAATTCAAAAGGGAAGGTCCTACTTGACCAAAATTATTGCATTAATTGAAAAACTAGCAGAGAGAGTAGATAAGGATAAGGTAGTGAATGAAATATACATAGACATTTAAAAGAGCTTCCACCGCCATAGCAGACTCGAGACTAAGATCTGAGCCCGTACACTCAGTGGAAAGGTAGCCGAATGGATAGTAAACTGGCTGCTCAATAGAAAACAGGCGTAGAGGTTTAAGGTAGTTGCTCAGACTGGTGAAATGTGGGAAGTATGTTCCACAGGGGCCGCTGTTGTTTATAATTTATAGTAGAGGGTTGGGCTTGGGAATCAGAAGTATAGTATCAAAATTTGCGGATGGCACCAGTTATGTGGTATAGTTAATACAGAGGAAGTCTGTGACAAAATTCAAGAAGATATTAGCAAAGTGGGATCATGGAGAGTCACTGGTAAACTGAATATTAAATAAATATAAATGTAAGGGGGTCGATTTTGGTCGGTGGAATAAGGAGGCCACCTGAGCCTTGGAAAATAAGAATCCAAATGGGGAGAGAAGAATTGGAATTTCGGGCTACAAATTAACAAGAATTTCAAGGAAGCCAGAAGACGTGCAGACAAAGCAATGGAGTTCATTTCAAGAGGAATAGAATGCAATAACAGAGGAGATATGTTAAACGTATATAGAACCTTGGGGAGACCAAAATTAGACTGTTGTGAACAGTTATGATCTGCTTTGTACAATTAGTATATAGAAGCAATGTATGAAGCGCAAAACATGTTAGAATGTGGAAGTCGTTACCATTCAATAAGATCATGACTGATCTGATCTTGGCCTCAAATCCACTTTCTTGCCCGCTCCCCATAAACTTTGATTCCACTATAGTCCACAGCTGTCTGCAGTAGAGAATTCCATGGATTCACGACCCGCTGAGAGAAGAATTTCCTCCTCATCTCCATTTTAAATGGGTGGCCCCTTATTCTGAAATTGTGCCCCCGAGATCTAGATTCCCATACGGGGGGAAACATTCTCTCTGCATCTACTCTGTCAAGCCCCCGCAGAATTATATATATTTCAATAAGTTCACTTCTCAATATTATAAACTCCAATGAGTATATACCCAACCTGCTCAAACTTTCTTCATAAGACAGCCCCCGAGGGAAATGTGAATGACTGAATTGCTCTACAGAGAACCGGCACGCACTCGATGGGCCAGCTGGTCTCCTTCTGTGTGGTTAACTCTATGGCACAGAGTGTTTGTGGAGTTTTGCATAGATGCATGTAAGTGGCAGCTAGATAACTACAGGTAGCAAATATGAATAAATGGATATGTTAGTGGAGTTAGAAGAAGAAATGCGGGAGATGGCTCGTGTGGAACATAAACACCGACATAGATCTGTTGGGAAGGATTGCCTGGTTCTGTGCTGCAAAATTTTATATTATTCTATTCTGTGTAATGGGGAACCTGTGGAGTGAAGTACAATGGAAACTGGGCAGGGGGAAGGTGCATCAGGTGTGGGCAGGTGAAATTGCAATGGGGACCCCGCGTGGTGATGCTGCAATGGGTTCTGCCCCTGGGGAAGGAGAATTGGGGACTGGAAGGTGTAAAGCTGCATGGGGACTTGGCGGGAAAAAGGTACAATTCGGACACGTGGTTCCTCCAGTTTAAAACCGAGCTTGCTCTATGGTAGAGATGTGAGAAAGAAGTAATGACTTCTTGAATGTGTTGAATCATTGTGATATATTTAGATGTGGTCCCAATAAGAGATAGGATGCAGCAAGAGGACATGAATAGCGACCACTGAAGGGAAGCCAGGAGCAGATATTGGGCACAAATTGCATGCACCTGATACGAGGATAGGTGTGTTTTCATAGATAGAAGCCGAGAAACCTTCGACATTCACATGTGGGCAGGAACTGAATATGGTGCTGGGTGTCGACGCCCCACTGCTGTCGGTCTGATATCAATTATGTTGCTGCTGTTAACCAGAGAGTCTTAATTTAGCAAAGTTATAAAAACGGCGGATAACACACCCGATAATTTGAAGCAGAATTCCTTCCCTCCCACCAGACTACGCCACCAGACCGAATGAAGAATTGAGTTTCATTTAAAGTGGGATTAAATTTGTAAAGTGAGAACTAATATTATGACAACGAAAAGCAGATACATCGACAGAACGTTCATTGCTTCTGCAATTTCGAGAAATTATCCTAATGGAATGTATATATATTTATCCCATAAATTATAGCATAATTATCTATTGAATTATCCAGTGCACTAAACATTGAAGGAATTAGATAATTGTCACTCTAAAACATCGACTCAATCAGCTACCAAATTAAATATTGAAATATACAAATAATTATCCAAACGATTGTCAACAGAATTATCAAAATAGTTATTTATTGAGTTAGCCACCGAATTAAGAACTGAGTTATGAACAGAATTGCCAACTCACTTATCCAATCAATCATCTACCGAAATAAACACTGAAATATCGAAATAATTATCCTCTCAATTATCTATAAAATGAAGCACTGAAATATACAAGGATTTATCCACTCAATTATCAATTTAATTAAACACTTGAAATATCCAAAGAATTATCCACTCAATTATCCATCGGTTAAACACTGAAATATCCAAAGAATTATCCTCTCAATTTTCAATCGAATTAAAGACTGAAATATCGATTGAATTATCCTCTCAATTATCAATCGAAATAAACACTGACATATCCAAAGAATTATCCTCTCAATTATCAATCGAATTAAACACTGAAATATCCAAAGAATTATCCACAACATTATCCATTGGTTAAACACTGAAATATCCAAAGAATTATCCACACAATTATCCATCGATTAAACACTGAATATCCAAATAATTATCCTCTCAATTACCCATCGAATTAAACACTGAATTATTCAAAGTATTATCCTCTCAATTATCCATCGAATTAAACACTTAAGTATCAAAAAAATTATCATCTCAATTTTCCATCGAATTAAACACTGAAATATCCAAAGAATTATCCTCTCAATTATCAATTGAATTAAACACTGAAATATCCATGAATTATCCACACAATTATCCATTGGTTAAACACTGAAATATCCAAAGAAATATCCACTCAATTATCCATCGAATTAAATACTGAAATATCCAAATAATTATCCACACAATTATCCATCGGTTGAACACTGAAATATCCAAAGAATTATCCTCTCAATTATCCATCGAATTAAACCCTGAAATATCCAAAGAATTATCCTCTCAATTATCAATTGAATTAAACACTGAAATAGCCAATGAATTATCCTCTCAATTATCCATCGAATTAAACACTGAAATATCCAAAGAAATATCCACTCAATTATCCATCGAATTAAATATTGAAATATCCAAGAATTAATCTCCCAATTTTCCATCGAATTAAATACTGAAATATCCAAGAATTATCCGCTCAATTATCCATCGAATTAAATACTGAAATATCCAAGAATTATCCGCTCAATTATCCATCGAATTAAATACTGAAATGTCCAAGAATTATCCTCTCAATTATATACAGAATTAAACACTGAAATATCAAAATAATTATGCTCCCAATTATCCATCGCATTAAACATTGAAATATACAACGAATTATCCTCTCAATTATCTATAGAATTCAACTCTGAAATATCCAATGTATTATCCACAAATATCAAGCGAATGACACATTACATTATACAAAGAAGTACGCACTCGATTATCCACTGAATTATCTACCGAATTAAATGCTGCAATATCCAATGAATTATGCTCTGAATTACCTACTGTTTTTTTCCAAATGCAACCTATTTTTGAGCTCCTATTGATTTGTAGTATGGTAAATATATCAGATCAGCAGACATACGTTTCAGTTTCCTGGAGTTCACTCTTGTAATGAGACTACTTTGTTTAACCCTATTGCTGTTAAAGATGCTTTTTGTATTTCTTCTTCCACATCTGTTCAGCAGCAATGCGCGTTTCACAATATAAACAGAGACTAGCAATTTGAAACGGCATTCGACAAAGTCCCAAAGCACCCATGAAGTTCTGAAGCACTGTCCCGTTTGTTGTAGCCAAATCAGCAACGAGCAAGATCCAATGAACACATTTTTCGGTGGCGCTGGTTTAAAGTAGGCACGCTGGCCACAGAAAGGGGAGAACTGGGAGAGCAGTCCCTCCTGCAAAGGGTCCTGGTTTAAAAGTGGAATCAGCAATCCCACTTTCTGAAGTGGCAATTTATGTTTCACAGTGAAGGACGGGTAGTTGACAAGTTGTAGCCTCGAACCATACACTTCCCAAGGTAATTCAGTTATAGTTTAAAGAACGTTGCAAAGTAAAACACCATATCAGGAAATATAGAACAAAATGGGACTGTACTGAATCGTGAGATCCGCGGATTTGCTCAAGGTAAATATATGAAGGAATATTGCTTCAATAGATTAATAAACGCAGTCACTGAAATGCCTTTAACATTTATAACTTGGTGCATTATAAAACATTCCTGAAGTGTTCGCTGTATAACTTTCAAAAGAAAAATCACTAAAATAGCAAGAATGTTATTGGGTAGTGCATCCCTTCTTTACTATACTGTAACACCTCTGAGCATCAATAAATACACTATTTATTAGGTGAAAGTTACTTTTCTAGAAGGCGAGCATTGTGGCATGATTCAGTTCTTTTTAGATATTAACGAGTTGCAGATTTAAGTCAGGCGACCCTATTTCTCAATGATTTAGCGTCCTTTGATCCGGAGTCCAGATTGCATGCCAGTCTTTTTAGAAGAATCACGGTATCATCACTGGAGACTACAGTGTGAAGGAAGACACCACATTAATTAAGCAGAGAACATTCGGGTTAATCTGACACCACACCTCACATAACTGTGCTACAGAGGGAATAGGAAAAGCGGCTCTTTGCCAGACACGCAGCACGAGAAGCTTTGTAGTTAAGATACTTTTTTATAAGATTCATGTCTTTGTTCATCACTCACCAGGAACACCAACAGCTGCGAGAATAGGGCAGTAATAGGCTGTTATCTGATGAAGTATCGGGACTTCCATTTAGTGTGAGAATCGATGATTCCTGTAGTGATGGACACACCAGGCCCGGTAGAAACTGAGAAGTGATGCATTGAAAGCAGCCTTTATTTATACAGCAGGAATATCTCCAGGGTACAGTTCTGTCCCGGGGCAACTGATATTAGTTACAGTCATTTGAACAAACAGGTTGCGTCAGCCGCTTCACTCCCAGGTTAATACTGTTATGGGAATAAACATTTCAAAGTGACACGTCAAACACTGGAATAATTTCTTCGATCAAATGGATAACAAATAGGCCTAATGGTAGAATTCTACGGATAAATGTTACAGGCTTTATACCAGGGTGGGAAAGTACTGAGTGGGGTTGCTATCGATCGGTGCTGAGATAGGTTTTGTTGCAAATTTAACTCAATCATAAAACCTATGGACCTCAATGTTAATTTGTCAGTCTTGCAAATATTTTCAAATGAGGGAGGATTCTGTAGGTGGAGTTCACAGCTCAGAAACAGCACAACGCTTTGGGCAAAACCTTCTAAAGGGACAATAATGGTCGTTGTGATTTTATGCTGAAACTTGTAAAATATTACACATGATAAATTGAATGGGATGTCCACCTACTATTTGAATAGTGTTCATAGAGCTGAGGATAACACAGAAATAGCCTTCGGACTTTAATTTGAATTGACACTTAACAAGGGCAAAAAGGGTAAAACAGCAATCAAAACAGCAATAACATATTCACCTACAGATCCAAGTCAATAGAGCAAAAGTCAGCGAAAGTCATTCGGTTACTGTGTGCAGCTCTGCTCCGTCCGAAGCTTAAGAAATCTCTCCACCTTTGGTCACTGAGACACAAGGGAGACATTCAATTACTTGAGGCAGTGCAGAAAACGGCCTCATGGGTGATGCCCAATGTGAAAGCCCCAGTTAATATAAAGGAGGCTAAGAGGTGACGAGGCTATTTGGAAGATAATTGATGTTATGGAAAAGATAAATTAAAACTAAATATTCAATCGAAGTTGGCAGAGTTGGACAAGTGAACCGTAATCCAAACTGGCAACAGGCCGATTTCGGAACGCATCAGAAAGTTATAGTCATTGAGTCATAACAGCAAGAAGAACGCCATTCGGCCCATCGAGTCCATGACAGCTCTCTGTAGAGCAATCCAATCTGCCACATTCCCCCACTCTATCCTCATAGCCCTGCAGGTTTATTTCCCTCAAGTGCCAATCCAGTCTCTCCTTGAATACATTGATTGTCTCCGCTTGCCCAACTTCCGTCGGCAGAAAGTTCCAGGACCTCACCACTCGCTGCATAATAAAGTTTTTCCTCACATCCACCCTCTTTCTTTTGCCCAAAACCTTAAATCTGTGTCCGATAGTCCTGGTAACATCAACTAGTGGGAACAGCCTTTCCCTGTGTCGCCGATTCAAACTCTTCAATACCTTGTAAACATCCATCACATCATTCCACAATCTCCTTTGCTCTAAATAAAACAGATTCAGCTTCTCCAACCAGACCTTGCAGCTAAGATCCCCATTCCTGGAACCATTCTTGTAAATCTAGTCTGCACCATCTCAAGGGCCGTCACATACTTCCTAAAGTGCATTTCTAAAAACAGTGAGCTGGCAAACAAGGGGCTAGCTCAAAGTGTCGGACAGAGTGTGAAATACTCAGAAGTGTTCATAAACACAATGAGCTGAAAGAGCAGCAGAGCACGCAAATTGTTGGAGATGGCGTGAATTAAACAGAAGGTTATAGAACAACAGTGAGCTGACACACCAGAGGCGAGCTAAGAGTGTTGGACACGGAGTGAATTAAACTGAAGTGTTTACAAACACAGTGAGCTGTGACAAAGCAGGGGAGAGCTCACAGTGTTGTACACGGATTGAATTACACTGAAGTGTTTATAAATACAGTGAGCTGACACACCAGGGGAGAGCTCACAGCGTTGGACACGGAGTGAATTACACATGGATTGTTTATAAACACAGTGAGCTGACACACCAGGGGAGAGCTCACATTGTTGGACACGGAGAGAATTACATTGAAGTGTTGATAAACACAGTGAGCTGACATACCAGGGGAGAGCTCACAGTGTCGGACACGGAGTGAATTACACTGAAGTGTTTATAAACACAGTGAGCTGACACACCAGGGGAGAGCTCAGAATGTTGGACACGGAGTGAATTACACTGAAGTGTTTATAAACACAGTGAGCTGACACACCAGGGAAGAACTCACAGCGTTGGATACGGAGTGAATTACACATGGATTGTTTATAAACACAGTGAGCTGACACACCAGGGGAGAGCTCACATTGTTGGACACGGAGTGAATTCCACTGAAGTGTTTATAAACACAGTGAGCTGACATACCAGGGGAGAGCTCACAGTGTTGGACACGGAGTGAATTACACTGAAGTGTTTATAAACACAGTGAGCTGACACACCAGGTGAGAGCTCACAGCGTTGGACACGGAGTGAATTACACATGGATTGTTTATAAACACAGTGAGCTGACACACCAGGGGAGAGCTCACAGTGTTGGACACGGAGTGAATTACACTGTAGTGTTTATATACACCGTGAGCTGCCACACCAGGGGAGAGCTCACAGTGTTGGACACGGAGTGAATTACACTGAAGTGTTTATAATCTCAGTGAGCTGACACACCAGGTGAGAGCTCACAGTGTTGGACACCGAGTGAATTATACTGAAGTGTTTATAAACACAGTGAGCTGACACACCAGGGGAGAGCTCACAGTGTTGGACACGGAGTGAATTACACTGAAGTGTTTATAAACACAGTGAGCTGACACACCAGGGGAGAGCTCACCGTGTTGGGCACGGTGTGAATTACACTGTAGTGTATATAAACACATTCTGCTGACACACCAGGAGAGAGCTCACAGTGTTGGGCAGGGACTAACTTAAACTGAAGTGTTTATAAACAAAGTGAGCTTATAAACCAGGGGAGAGCACACAGTGTCGGACACGAAGTGAATTACAATGCGGTGCTAATAAACATACGGATCTGTAACAACAGGGGAGATCTCACAGTGTTGGACATGGAGTGAGTTACACTGACGTGTGTATACACACAGGGAGCTGAAAAAGTGGAGATTTCAGAGTTTGGACCCGGAGTGAAGTACAGTGAAATGTTTATAAACACAGTGAGCTGACACACCAGGTGAGAGCTCACAGTGTTGGACACAGAGTGAATTACACTAAAGATTTATAAACACAGTGAGCTGACACACCAGGGGAGAGATCACCGTGTTGGACACGGAGTGAATTACACTGAAGTGTTTATAAACACAGAGAGCTGACACACCAGGGGAGAGCTCACAGTGTTGGATATGGAGTGAAGTACACTGAAGTGTTTATAAACACAGTGAGCTGAAACACCAGGGGAGAGCTCACAGTTTTGGACACGGAGTGAATTACACTGAAGTGTTTATAAACACAGTGAGCTGACACACCAGTGGAGAGCTCACAGTGTTGGACACCGAGTGAATTACACTGAAGTGTTTATAAACACAGTGAGCTGAAACACCAGGGGAGAGCTCACAGTTTTGGACACGGAGTGAATTACACTGAAGTGTTTATAAACACAGTGAGCTGACACACCAGGGGAGAGCTCACAGTGTTGGACAGGGAGTGAATTACACTGAAGTGTTTATAAACACAGTGAGCTGACACACCAGGGGGGAGCTCACAGTTTTGGACACGGAGTGAATTACACTGAAGTGTTTATAAACACAGTGAGCTGACACACCAGTGGAGAGCTCACAGTTTTGGACACGGAGTGAATTACACTGAAGTGTTTATAAACACTGTGAGGTGACACGCCAGGGGAGAGCTCGCAGTGTTAGACACAGAGTGAATTACACTGATGTGTTTATAAACACAGTGAGCTGACACACCAGGGGAGAGCTCAGTGTCCGACACGGAGTGAATTACACTGAAATGTTTTTTAACACAGAGAGCTGACACACCAGGGGAGAGCTCACAGTGTTGGAAACGTAGTGACTTGCATTGAAGTGTTTATAAACACAGTGAGTTGACACACCACGGGAAGCTCACAATGTTGGACACGTAGTGATTTACACTGAAATGTTTATAAACGCAGTAATCGGACAGACCAGGTGAGAGCTCACAGTGTTGGACAGGGAGTGAATTACACTGGAGTGTTTATAAACACAGTGAGCTGACACACCAGGGGAGAGCTCACAGTGTTGGACAGGGAGTGAATTACACTGAAGTGATTATAAACACAGTGAGCTGACACACCAGGGGAGAGCTCACAGTGTTAGTCACGTTGTGAATTACACAGAACGATTTATTAACACTGTGAGATGACACAGCAGGGGAGAGTTCACAGTGTTGGACATGGAGTGAATTACACTGAACGATTTATTAACACTGTGAGATGGCACACCAGGGGAGAGCTCACAGTGCTGGGCAGGCACTAACTTAAACTGAAGTGTTTATAAAGACAGTGAACTTAAAAAGCAGGGGAGATCTCACAGGGTCGGACACGGAGTGAATTACAGTGAAGTGTTTATAAACACAGTGAGCTGATACTTCAGGGGGGAGCTCACAGTGTTGCACACGGCGTGAATTACACTGAATTTTTTATAAACACAGTGAGCTGACACACCAGGGGAGAGCTCACAGTGTTGCACACAGAGTGAATTACACTGAAGTGTTTATAAACACAGAGAGCTGAAACACCAGGGGAGAGCTCACAGTGTTGTACACGGAGTGACTTAAACAGAAGTGTTTATAAGCACCATTACTGACACAGTAGGGGAGAGCTCACAGTGTTAGTCACGGTGTGAATTACACTGAACAATTTATTAACACTGTGAGCTGACACACCAGGGGAGAGCTCACACTGTCGGATACGGAGTGAATTACACTGAAATGTTTATAAACACAGTGAGCTGACATACCAGGGGAGAGCTCACAGTGTTAGTCATGGTGTGAATTACACAGAACGATTTAATAACACTGTCAGATGACACAGCAGGGGAGAGTTCACAGTGTTGGACACGGAGTGAATTACAATGAAATGTTTATAAACACAGTGAGCTGACATACCAGGGGAGAGCTCCCAAGGACGGACACGGAGTGAATTACACTGAAGTGTTTATAAACACTGTGAGCTGACACACCAGGGTAGAGCTCGCAGTGTTAGACACAGAGTGAATTATACTGATGTAATTATAAACACAGTGAGCTGACACACCAGGGGAGAGATCACAGTGTTCGACACGGAGTGAATTACACTGAAGTGTTTATAAACACAGTGATTTGACACACTGGGGGAAGCTCACAGTGTTGGAAACGTAGTGATTTACACTGAAGTGATTATTAACACAGTGAGCTGACACACTAGGGGAGAGCGCACAGTGTTGGACACGGAGTGTATTACACTGAAATATTTATAAACTCAGTGAGCTGACACACCAGGGGAGAGCTCACAGTGTTGGACACGGAGTGAATTACACTGAAGTGTTTATAAACACAGTGACCTTACACACCATGGGAGAGCTCACAGTGTTGGTCAGGGAGTGAATTACACTGAAGTGTATATAAACACAGTGAGCTGACACACCAGGGGAGAGCTCACAGTGTTAGTCACAGTGTGAATTACACAGAACGATTTAATAACACTGTGAGATGACACAGCAGGGGAGAGTTCACAGTGTTGGACACGGAGTGAATTACAATGAAATGTTTCAGATGTCAAAGAGCTGACACAACAGGGGAGAGCGCATAGTGTTGGACCCAAAGTGAATTAAAATGTGGTGCTAATAAACACACTGATCTGGCACACCAGGGGAGAGCTCACAGTTTTGGACACGGAGTGAATTACACTGAAGTGTTTATAAACACAGTGAGCTGACACACCAGAGGAAAGCTCACTGTGTTGAGCACGGAGTGAATACACTGACGTTTCTATAAATATAGTGAGTTGACGCACCAGGGGAGACCTCACAGTGTCGGAAACGGAGTGAATTACACTGACGTTTTTATA
Organism: Somniosus microcephalus; assembly: GCF_052327205.1. NCBI lineage: Eukaryota > Metazoa > Chordata > Chondrichthyes > Squaliformes > Somniosidae > Somniosus > Somniosus microcephalus. The sequence goes on from NW_028225183.1 coordinate 36,846,034, forward strand.
AACACAGTGAGCTGACACACCAGGGGAGAGCTGACAGTGTTCGGCACGGTGTGAATTACACTGAAGTTTTTATAAACACAGTGAGATGACACACCAAGGGAGAGCTCACAGTGTTGGACACGGAGTGAATTACACTGAAGTGCTTATAAACACAGTGAGCTTAGACACCAGGGGAGAGTTCAAAGTGTTAGACACAGAGTGAATTACACTGATGTGTTTATAAACACAGTGAGCTGACACACCAGGGGAGAGCTCACAGTGCTGGACACGGAGTGAATTACACTGAATTGTTTATAAACACAGTGAACTAACACACCAGTGGAGAGCTCACAGTATTGTACATGGAGTGACTTAAACAGAAGTGTTTATAAACACCATTACCTGACACAGTAGGGGAGAGCTCACATTGTTAGTCACGGTGTGAATTACACTGAACGACTTATTAACACTGTGAGCTGACACAACGGGGGAGAGCTCACAGTGTCGGATACGGAGTGATTTACACTGAAATGTATATAAACACAGTGAGCTGACACACCAGGGGAGAGCTCGCAGTGTTAGACACAGAGTGAATTACACTGACGTTTTTATGAACACAGTGAGCTGACACACCAGGGGAGAGCTCACAGTGTTCAACACGGAGTGAATTACATTGGAGTGTTTATAAACACAGAGAGCTGACACACCAGGGGAGAGCTCACAGTGTTGGACACGTAGTGAATTACACTGAAGTGTTTATAAACACAGTGAGCTGACACACCAGGGGAAGCTCACAGTGTTGGAAACGTAGTGATTTACACTGAAGTGTTTATAAACACAGTGAGCTGACACACCAGGGGAGAGCACACAGTGTTGGACACGGAGTGAATTACACTGAAGTGTTTATAAACACAGTGAGCTGACACACCAGGGGAGAGCTCACAGTGTTAGTCACGGTGTGAGTTACACAGGACGATTTATTAACACAGTGAGATGCCACAGCAGGAGAGAGTACACAGTGTTGGACATGGAGTGAATTACACTGAACGATTTAGTAACACTGTGAGATGACGCACCAGGGGAGAGCTCACAGTGCTGGGCAGGGACTAACTTAAACTGAAGTGTTTATAAACACAGTGAGCTTATAAACCAGGGGAGTGTTCACAGTGTCGGACACAGAGTGAATTACACTGAATGATTTAGTAACACTGTGAGATGACGCACCAGGGGAGACCTCACAGTGCTGGGCAAGGACTAACTTAAACTGAAGTGCTTATAAACACAGTGAGCTTATAAACCAGGGGAGAGTTCACAGTGTCGGACACGGAGTGAATTACAATGAAATGTTTCTGATGACAAAGAGCTGACATAATAGGGGAGAGCGCATAGTGTTGGACCCAAAGTGAATTACAATGCGGTGCTAATAAACACACTGTTCTGAAACAATAGGGGAGATCTCACAGTGTTGGACTCGGAGTGACTTACACTGACTTGTGTATGCACACAGGGAGCTGACACACCAGGGTAGAGCTCACAGTTTTGGACAGGCAGTGAATTATACTGAAGTGTTTATACACACAGTGAGCTGAAAAACCATGACAGAGGTCAAAGTGTTGGACACGGAGTGAATTAAACTGAAGTGTTTATAAATACAGTGAACTGACACACCAGGGGAGAGCTCACAGTGTCGGAAACAAAGTGAATTACACTGAAGTGTTTATAAACACAGTGAGCTGACACACCAGTGGAAAGCTCACAGCGTTGGGCATGGAGTGAATTACACTGAAGTGTTTATAAACGCAGTGAGCTGACACACCAAGGGAGAGCTCACAGTGTTGGACACGGAGTGAATTACACAGAATTGTTTTTAATATACAGCGAGCTGACACACCAGGTGAGAGCTCACAGCGCTGTACACGGAGTGAATTACACTGAATTGTTTTTAATATACAGAGAGCTGACACACCAGGGGAGAGCTCACAGTGCTGGACACGGAGTGAATTGCACTGAATTGTTTATAAACACAGTGATCTAACACACCAGTGGAGAGCTCACAGTGTTGTACAGGGAGTGACTTAAACAGAAGTGTTTATAAACACCATTACCTGACAAAGTAGGAGAGAGCTCACAGTGTTAATCACGGTGTGAATTACACTGAACGATTTATTAACACTGTGAGCTCACACACCAAGGGAGAGCTCACAGTGTCGGATACGGAATGAATTACACTGAAGTGTTTATAAAAAGAGTGAGCTGACACACCAGGGGAGCGCTCCCAAGGACGGACACGGAGTGAATTACATTGAAGTGTTTATAAACACAGTGAGCTGACACACCAGGGGAGAGCTCACAGTGTCAGACACGGAGTGAATTACACTGCAGTTTTTATAAACACAGTGAGCTGACACACCAGTGGAGAGCTCAAAGTGTTGGACATGGTGTGCATTGCATTGAAGTGTTTATAAACACAGTGAGCTGACACACCAGGGGAGAGCTCACAGTGTTGGACACGGAGTGAATTACACTGAAGTGTTTATAAACACAGTGACCTTACACACCATGGGAGAGCTCACAGTGTTGGTCAGGGAGTGAATTACACTGAAGTGTATATAAACACAGTGAGCTGACACACCAGGGGAGAGCTCACAGTGTTAGTCACAGTGTGAATTACACAGAACGATTTAATAACACTGTGAGATGACACAGCAGGGGAGAGTTCACAGTGTTGGACACGGAGTGAATTACAATGAAATGTTTCAGATGTCAAAGAGCTGACACAACAGGGGAGAGCGCATAGTGTTGGACCCAAAGTGAATTAAAATGTGGTGCTAATAAACACACTGATCTGGCACACCAGGGGAGAGCTCACAGTTTTGGACACGGAGTGAATTACACTGAAGTGTTTATAAACACAGTGAGCTGACACACCAGAGGAAAGCTCACTGTGTTGAGCACGGAGTGAATACACTGACGTTTCTATAAATATAGTGAGTTGACGCACCAGGGGAGACCTCACAGTGTCGGAAACGGAGTGAATTACACTGACGTTTTTATAAACACAGTGAGCTGACACACCAGGGGAGAGCTGACAGTGTTCGGCATGGTGTGAATTACACTGAAGTTTTTATAAACACAGTGAGATGACACACCAAGGGAGAGCTCACAGTGTTGGACACGGAGTGAATTACACTGAAGTGCTTATAAACACAGTGAGCTTAGACACCAGGGGAGAGTTCAAAGTGTTAGACACAGAGTGAATTACACTGATGTGTTTATAAACACAGTGAGCTGACACACCAGGGGAGAGCTCACAGTGCTGGACACGGAGTGAATTACACTGAATTGTTTATAAACACAGTGAACTAACACACCAGTGGAGAGCTCACAGTATTGTACATGGAGTGACTTAAACAGAAGTGTTTATAAACACCATTACCTGACACAGTAGGGGAGAGCTCACATTGTTAGTCACGGTGTGAATTACACTGAACGACTTATTAACACTGTGAGCTGACACAACGGGGGAGAGCTCACAGTGTCGGATACGGAGTGATTTACACTGAAATGTATATAAACACAGTGAGCTGACACACCAGGGGAGAGCTCGCAGTGTTAGACACAGAGTGAATTACACTGACGTTTTTATGAACACAGTGAGCTGACACACCAGGGGAGAGCTCACAGTGTTCAACACGGAGTGAATTACATTGGAGTGTTTATAAACACAGAGAGCTGACACACCAGGGGAGAGCTCACAGTGTTGGACACGTAGTGAATTACACTGAAGTGTTTATAAACACAGTGAGCTGACACACCAGGGGAAGCTCACAGTGTTGGAAACGTAGTGATTTACACTGAAGTGTTTATAAACACAGTGAGCTGACACACCAGGGGAGAGCACACAGTGTTGGACACGGAGTGAATTACACTGAAGTGTTTATAAACACAGTGAGCTGACACACCAGGGGAGAGCTCACAGTGTTAGTCACGGTGTGAGTTACACAGGACGATTTATTAACACAGTGAGATGCCACAGCAGGAGAGAGTACACAGTGTTGGACATGGAGTGAATTACACTGAACGATTTAGTAACACTGTGAGATGACGCACCAGGGGAGAGCTCACAGTGCTGGGCAGGGACTAACTTAAACTGAAGTGTTTATAAACACAGTGAGCTTATAAACCAGGGGAGTGTTCACAGTGTCGGACACAGAGTGAATTACACTGAATGATTTAGTAACACTGTGAGATGACGCACCAGGGGAGACCTCACAGTGCTGGGCAAGGACTAACTTAAACTGAAGTGCTTATAAACACAGTGAGCTTATAAACCAGGGGAGAGTTCACAGTGTCGGACACGGAGTGAATTACAATGAAATGTTTCTGATGACAAAGAGCTGACATAATAGGGGAGAGCGCATAGTGTTGGACCCAAAGTGAATTACAATGCGGTGCTAATAAACACACTGTTCTGAAACAATAGGGGAGATCTCACAGTGTTGGACTCGGAGTGACTTACACTGACTTGTGTATGCACACAGGGAGCTGACACACCAGGGTAGAGCTCACAGTTTTGGACAGGCAGTGAATTATACTGAAGTGTTTATACACACAGTGAGCTGAAAAACCATGACAGAGGTCAAAGTGTTGGACACGGAGTGAATTAAACTGAAGTGTTTATAAATACAGTGAACTGACACACCAGGGGAGAGCTCACAGTGTCGGAAACAAAGTGAATTACACTGAAGTGTTTATAAACACAGTGAGCTGACACACCAGTGGAAAGCTCACAGCGTTGGGCATGGAGTGAATTACACTGAAGTGTTTATAAACGCAGTGAGCTGACACACCAAGGGAGAGCTCACAGTGTTGGACACGGAGTGAATTACACAGAATTGTTTTTAATATACAGCGAGCTGACACACCAGGTGAGAGCTCACAGCGCTGTACACGGAGTGAATTACACTGAATTGTTTTTAATATACAGAGAGCTGACACACCAGGGGAGAGCTCACAGTGCTGGACACGGAGTGAATTGCACTGAATTGTTTATAAACACAGTGATCTAACACACCAGTGGAGAGCTCACAGTGTTGTACAGGGAGTGACTTAAACAGAAGTGTTTATAAACACCATTACCTGACAAAGTAGGAGAGAGCTCACAGTGTTAATCACGGTGTGAATTACACTGAACGATTTATTAACACTGTGAGCTCACACACCAAGGGAGAGCTCACAGTGTCGGATACGGAATGAATTACACTGAAGTGTTTATAAAAAGAGTGAGCTGACACACCAGGGGAGCGCTCCCAAGGACGGACACGGAGTGAATTACATTGAAGTGTTTATAAACACAGTGAGCTGACACACCAGGGGAGAGCTCACAGTGTCAGACACGGAGTGAATTACACTGCAGTTTTTATAAACACAGTGAGCTGACACACCAGTGGAGAGCTCAAAGTGTTGGACATGGTGTGCATTGCATTGAAGTGTTTATAAACACAGTGAGCTGACACACCAGGGGAGAGCTGACCGTGTTGGACACGGAGGGAATTACACTGAAGTGTTTATAAACACAATGAGCTGACACACCAGGGGAGAATACACAGTGTTGGACACAAAGCGAATTAAACTGAAGTGTTTATAAACACAGTGAGCTGACACATCAGGGGAGAGCACACAGTGTTGGACACGGTGTGAATTACACTGAAGTGTTTATAAACACATTGAGCTGCCACACCAGGGGAGAGCTCACAGTGTTGGACACGGAGTGAATTACACTGAAGTGTTTATAAACACAGCGAGCTGACACACCAGGGGAGAGCTCATAGTGTTGGACATGGAGTGATTTACACTGAAGTGTTTATAAACACAGTGCGCTGTCACACCAGGGGAGAGCTCACAGTGTTGGACACGGAGTGAATTACAATGAAGTGTTTATAAAGACAGTGAGTTGACACACCAGGGGAGAGTTCACAGTGTCGGACAATGAGTGAATTACACTGAAGTGTTTATAAACACAGCGAGCTGAGACTCCAGGGGGGAGCTCACAGTGTTGGACACTGAGTGAATTACACTGACTTGTTTTTAATACACAGTGAGCTGACACACCAGGGGAGAGCTGAAAGTGTTTGACACAGAGTGAATTACACTTAAGTGTTTATAAACACAGAGAGCTGACACACCAGGGGAGAGCTCACAGTGCTGGAAACGGAGTGAATTACACTGAATTGTTTATAAACACTGTGAACTAACACACCAGTGGAGAGCTCACAGTGTTGTACAGGGAGTGACTTACAGAGAAGTGTTTATAAACACAATTACCTGACACAGTAGGAGAGAGCTCACAGTGTTAATCACGGTGTGAATTGCACTGAACGATTTTTTATCACTGTGAGCTGACACACCAGGGGCGAGCTCACAGTGTCCGATACGGAGTGAATTACACTGAAGTGTTTATAAACACATTGAGCTGACATACCAGGGGAGAGCTCCCAAGGACGGACACGGAGTGAATTACACTGAAGTGCTTATAAACACAGTGAGCTGACACACCAGGGGAGAGCTCACAGTGTTGGACACATAGTGATTTAAACTGAAGTGTTTTAAAGCACAGTGAGCTGACACACCACGGGAGAGCTCACAGTGTTGGACACGGAGTGAATTTCACGGAAGTGTTTATAAACACAGTGAGCTGACACACCAGGCGAGAGCTCACAGTATTGGACACGGAGTGAATTACACTGAAGTGTTTATAAACACAGTGAGATGACACACCAGGGGAGAGCTCACAATGTTGCACACGAAGTGTATTGCACTGAAGTGTTTATAAGCACAGTGAGCTGACACACCAGAGGAGAGCTGACCGTGTTGGACACGGAGTGAATTACACTGAAGTGTTTAAAAGCATAGGGAACTGACACACCAGGGGAGAGCTGACCGTGTTGGACACGGAGTGAATTACACTGAAGTGTTTATAAACACAATGAGCTGACATACCAGAGGAGAGCTCCCAAGGACGGACACGGAGTGAATTAAACTGAAGTGTTTATAAACACAGTGAGATGGCACACCAGGGGAGTGCTCCCAAGGACGGACACGGAGTGAATTAAACTGAAGTGTTTATAAACACACTGAGCTGACACATCAGGGGAGAGCTCACAGTGTTGGACACGCTGCGAATAACACTGAAGTGTTTATAAACACAGTGAGCTGCCACACCAGGGGAGAGCTCATAGTGTTGGACATGGAGTGATTTACACTGAAGTGTTTATAAACACAGTGAGCTGACACACCAGGGGAGAGCTCATAGTGTTGGACATGGAGTGATTTACACTGAAGTGTTTATAAACACAGTGAGCTGACACACCAGGGGAGATCTCACTTTGTCGGACACGGAGTGAATTAAACTGAAGTGCTTATAAACAAAGTGAGCTGACACAACAGGGGAGAGCTGACAAAGATGGGCACGGTGTGAATTACACTGAAGTGTTTATAAACACAGTGAGCAGACACACCAGGGGAGATCTCACTTTGTCGGACACGGAGTGAAATAAACTGAAGTGCTTATAAACACAGTGAGCTGACACAACAGGGGAGAGCTTACAAAGATGGGCACGGTGTGAATTACACTGAAGTGTTTATAAACACAGTGAGCAGACACACCAAGGGAGAGCTCACAGTGTTGGACAGGGAGTGAATTACACTGAAGTGTTTATAAACACAGTGAGATAACACACCAGGGGAGATCTCACTTTGTCGGACACGGAGTCAATTAAACTGAAGTGCTTATAAACACAGTGAGCTGACACAACAGGGGAGAGCTGACAATGTTGGGCATGGTGTGAATTACACTGAAGTGTTTATAAACACAGTGAGCAGACACACCAAGGGAGAGCTCACAGTGTTGGACACTGAGTGAATTACACTGAAGTGTTTATAAACACAGTGAGCTGACACACCAGGGGAGAGCTCACAGTGTTGGAAACGGAGTGAATTACACTGAAGTGTTTATAAACACAGTGAGCTAACACACCAGGGGAGAGTTCACAGTGTCGGACACGGAGTGAATTACGCTGAAGTGTTTATAAACACAGTGAGCTGACACTCCAGGTGGGAGCTCACAGTTTTCGACACGGAGTGAATTACAATGAATTGTTTATAAACACAGTGAGCTGACACACCAGGGGAGAGCTCACAGTGTTGGACACAGAGTGAATTAAACTGAAGTGTTTATAAACACAGAGAGCTGACACAGCAGGGGAGAGCTCACAGTGCTGGACACGGAGTGAATTACACTGAATTGTTTATAAACACAGTGAACTTACACACCAGTGGAGAGCTCACAATATTTTAGAGGGAGTGACTTGAACAGAAGTGTTTATAAACACCGTTACCTGACACAGTAGGGGAGAGCTCACAGTGTTAGTCACTATGTGAATTACACTGAACGATTTATTAACACAGTGAGCTGACACAGCAGGGGAGAGAGCACAGTGTCGGATACTGAGTGAATTACACTGAAGTGTTTATAAACACAGTGAGCTGACAAACTAGGGGAGAGCAGATAGTGTTGGACCCGAAGTGAATTATACTGAAGTGTTTATAAACACAGTGTGCTGACACACCAGGGGAGTGCTCACAGTGTCGGACACGGAGTGAATTACACTGATGTGTTTATAAAGACAGTGAGCTGACACACCAGGGGAGAGCTCACAGTGTTGGACGCGGAGTGAATTACACTGAATTGTTTAAATACACAGTGAGCTGACACACCAGGTGAGAGCTCACAATGTTGGACACGGAGTGATTTGCACTGAAGTGTTTATAAACGCAGTGAGCTGACACACCAGGGGAGAGCTGACCGTGTTGGACATGGAGTGAATTACACTGAAGTGTTTAGAAACACTGTGACATGACAAACCAGGGGAGAACTGACCGTGTTGGACACAGAGTGAATTATACTGAAGTGTTTATAAACACAGTGAGCAGACACACCAGGGGAGAGCTCAAAGTGTTGGACACCGAGTGAATTACACTGAAGTGTTTATAAACACAGTGAGCTGACACACCAGGGGAGAGTTCACAGTGTCGGACACGGAGTGAATTATGCTGAAGTGTTTAAAAACACAGTGAGCTGACACTCCAGGTGGGAGCTCACAGTGTTCGACACGGAGTGAATTACACTGAATTGTTTATAAACACAGTGAGCTGACACACCAGGGGAGAGCTCACAGTGTTGGACACAGAGTGAATTAAACTGAAGTGTTTGTAAACACAGAGAGCTGACACAGCAGGGGAGAGCTCACAGTGCTGGACACGGAGTGAATTACACTGAATTGTTTATAAACACAGTGAACTAACACACCAGTGGAGAGCTCACAATATTTTAGAGGGAGTGACTTGAACAGAAGTGTTTATAAACACCGTTACCTGACACAGTAGGGGAGAGCTCACAGTGTTAGTCACTATGTGAATTACAGTGAACGATTTATTAACACTGTGAGCTGACACAGCAGGGGAGAGAGCACAGTGTCGGATACTGAGTGAATTACACTGAAGTGTTTATAAACACAGTGAGCTGACAAACAAGGGGAGAGCAGATAGTGTTGGACCCGAAGTGAATTATACTGAAGTGTTTATAAACACAGTGTGCTGACACACCAGGGGAGTGCTCACAGTGTCGGACACAGATTGAATTACACTGATGTGTTTATAAAGACAGTGAGCTGACACACCAGGGGAGAGCTCACAGTGTTGGACGCGGAGTGAATTACACTGAATTGTTTAAATACACAGTGAGCTGACACACCAGGTGAGAGCTCACAATGTTGGACACGGAGTGATTTGCTCTGAAGTGTTTATAAACGCAGTGAGCTGACACACCAGGGGAGAGCTGACCGTGTTGGACATGGAGTGAATTACACTGAAGTGTTTAGAAACACTGTGACATGACAAACCAGGGGAGAGCTGACCGTGTTGGACACAGAGTGAATTACACTGACGTGTTTATAAACACAATGAGCTGACACACCAGGGGAGCGTACACAGTGTTGGACATGGAGCGAATAAAACTGAAGTGTTTATAAACACAGTCAGCTGACACACCAGTGGAGAGCACACAGTGTTGGACACGGTGTGAATTACACTGAAGTATTTATAAACACAGTGAGCTGACACACCATGGGAGAGCTCATAGTGTTGGGCATGGAGTGATTTACACTGAAGTGTTTATATACACAGTGAGCTGACACACCAGGGGAGATCTCACTTTGTCAGACACGGATTGAATTAAACTGAAGTGTTTATAAGCACAGTGAGCTTACATACCAGCAGAGAGCACACAGTGTCGGACACAGAGTGAATTACACTGAATTGTTTATGTACACAGTGAGCTGACACACCAGGGGGGAGCTGACAGTGTTTGACATGGAATGAATTATACTGAACTGTTTATAAACACAGTGAGCTGACACACCAGCGGAGAGCTCACAGTGTCGGACATGGAGTGAATTACACTGAAGTTTTTATAAACACAGTGAGCTGACACACCAATTCTGAGCCCATGGTGTCGGACACGGAGTGAATTACAGTGACGTTTTTATAAACAAGGTGAGCTGACACACGAGGGGAGAGCTCACCATGTCGGACATGGAGTAACTAAGATTATTTAAGAATATATGTTCAAATCCGATCTCGGATTAATTGAATAAATCTGGCATTTTCAAAACTAGTTTCATTAATGATAACCATGGAGCTACTAAATTGTTGTGAAAACCCATCTCTTTCACTGATGTCCTTTAGCTGAGGTAATCTGCCATCCTTACCCGGTCAGGCCTTTCTGTGACTCCAGACACAGAGCTATGTGGTTTACCATTAACTGCCCTCTGAAATGCCCATAAAGTAACTCAGTTGTATAACGCAGCTCACCACCAATTCTCAAGGGCAATTAGGGATCGGCAATAAGTCCTGGCATTGGTAGTGCTGCCCATATCCCATGAATGAATAAAAAAAACTGCCTGTTTTAAATATGAGCCATGCTGACCTTCGACTTATCAGTTCTGGTCCCTGCCTCACCCTCTGGCTCGCAGCCTCCACCCATCTCGGAGATATTGATCACCGTCCCAGATGCCTCGCCTTTGCCCAAAGAATGCTCTTGGACAGAGCAATGGTAAAGGAAGACAAACTCAGCGTCTCGTCATTGGTGGTGAAGCAAAATAGCCGTTTTCCCTCCTCTCGCCATCCATCTACCTGCGGGTTAAAATATTCAGCACTGCGCTATTTTGTATGAAATGACCTGGAACTGAAACAAGTTGAATGTGAAAGTTGGAGAAACAAACTGGATCAGGCAGATGTTGGGGGCAGAATCAGAATATCACAAACAATCAAGCCGAGCAAAGAGGAGCCGGTTTCCACCATCTCTGGGCCATCGTTTGTTCCTTCACTTGTCACGTTACCACCCCGTTTTGCCCCACACCATCAGCCCTTTTGTTATTTAATCACTCCAGCCCTGCACACTATCACAAACCTTCAATTTTCCCTTTCCTGTCCCCATTTCCCTGGTTCAGCACTTGTTTAGCAGCAGCTTATCACCAACACCTTCCAGTTCTGATGGCAGTTCATCGACCTGAGACGTTAACTCTACCTCTCTCCACAGATGCTGCCTGACCTGCTGAGTCTTTCCAGCATTTCCGATTTCTGTTTCAGAACAGCTGCTGTCCTGTGCGATCCGTGATCTTATTTGAAATTGCCATAATTTTGCCTGAAGCACCAGTGTGCAATTCTTCTGGAATTTCGACATGATTTCCGCCAGGATAACAGTTTAGAAAACGCGAAATTAAATCATAATTCAAAAGAACGCTGAGTTTTAATTACAAGGGGTTGCACCCATAACTACAGGAAGCCTAATTATCAGCAAGCAACAGACGCTTCGCCGGACAGGTCCCCGCCCACAGACTTGGGTACGCCCCCATGTTGGAAATGCAATTTTCCACCCATTTCGCTCGTTTACGGGCATCTCACCTTGCGCTCAGATATCATAGGAACCGGCACCTGTAGTTAATCTGGTGTTAATCAGCTGACAGGAAGTGACCAGTAGTCAATTGAAGCCCCGGCCGGATCTGCTGCTGCAGAATCAGCAATTGGTTTCAAAGGTTAAAAAATTGTTCATTTCCTCGTAATTCCACTCATCACCATGTTTGTGAGCACAGTTTGAATTGTGAGTCCAGGCCGCTCCACCTCAATTTCCGCCTTTAAGAGGCTCCTTTAAACCCACATCTTTGAACAAGCTTTCCTTCATCTGCCCCAGTATCTCCTTATGTGTCTCGGTGTCAAAATGTTTTTGTTAATGTATATGTGCAGCGCCGTACGACGTTTTACTATGTTAAAGGTGCTATACAAATGCAAGTGGTTGATATATTTCGGTTACGACAGATTTGAGACTGTTAGAAATGATTGGGTGTCAAACAGTTCTGGCCCAAGTAGGACACATTTTAACACCGTGTGCAAAAATGATTGCGTTAACTCTTACCAGCAATCTTCTGATAACATCAAGATCAACACCGAATTAAAACACATTATCCATTCATAAGAACATAAGAACATAAGAAGTAGGAGCAGGGGTAGGCCATATGGCCCCTCGGGCCTGCTCGGCCATTCAATAGGGTCATGGCTGTTCAGAATCGAGACTCACGTCCACTTCCATGCTCTCTCCCCGAAACCCCTAATTCCCTTATCTGCTAGGAAAATGTCCATCTCCATTTTAAATGTATTTAATGTTGCAGCTTCCACAGCTCTCTGCGGAAGCAAATTCGATAGATTGATTACCCACTGAGTGAAGAAGTTTCTCCTCATCTCAGTTTTGAAAGGGCAACACCTTATTCTTAGATTATGCCCCCTAGTTCTAATCTCACCCATCAGTGGAAACATCCTCACCGCATCCACCCGATCAAGCCCCCTCACAATCTTATATGTTTCGATAAGATCGCCTCTCATTCTTCTGAACTCCAACGAGTAGAGTCCCAACCTACTCAACCTTTCCTCATACGTCAACTCCCTCATCTCGAGAATCAACCGAGTGAAACTTCTCGGAACTGCCTCGAGAGCAAGTATATCTTTTCTAAAATATGGAAACCAAAACTGCACGCAGTATTGCAGGTGTGGCCTCACCAATACCCTGTATAACTGCAGCAAGACTTCTCTGTTTTTATACTCCATCCCCCTTGCAATAAAAGCCAAGATTCCATTGGCCTTTCTGATCACCTGCTGCACCTGCATACGAACTTTATGTGTTTCATGCACCAGAATCCCCAGATCACTTTGTACTGGAGCACTTTGCAGTTTCTCTCCATTTAGATAATAACTTGCTCTTTGATTTTTTCTGCCAAAGTGCATAACCTCACACTTTCCATCATTATATTGCATCTGCCAAATCTCTGCCCACTCACTTAGCCTCTCTATGTCCTTTTGCATGTTTTTATGTCCTCCTCACTCACTTTTTCCCCTCCAATCTTTGTATCATCGGCAAACTTGGATATGTTGCACGCGGTCCCTTCCTACAAATCGTTAATATAGATTGTAAAGAGTTGGGGTCCCAGCATTGACCCCTGCGGAACACTACTAGTTACTGATTGCCAGCCCGAGAACGAACCATTTATCCCCACTCTTTGTTTTCTGTTAGATAGCCAATCTTCCACCCATGCCAGTATATTACCCCCAATCCCGTGATTTTTTATCTTGATCAGTCATCTTTTCCTTGTCAAATGCCTTTTGGAAGTCCAAAGACACTACATCCACTGGTTCCCCTTTATCCACCCTGTAATTTACATCCTCAAAGAAATCGAGCAAATTTGTCAAACATGACTTCCCCTTCGTAATACCATGCTGACTCTGTCCTATTAAATTATGTTTATCCAAATACTCTGTTACTGTTTCCTTAATAATGGACTCCAACATTATGCCAACCACAGATGTTAGGCTAACTGGTCTATAGTTTCCAGCTTTTTGTCTACTTCCCTTCTTAAATAAGGGTGTTACATTAGCAGTTTTCCAATCTGCCGGGACTTTCCTAAGTCCAGGGATTTCTGGAAAATGATCACCAATGCATCGACAATCCCTACTGCCATTTCTCTCAAGACCCTTGGATGTAGACCATCAGGTCCGGGGGATTTATCCACCTTAAGTCCCATTATTTTACTGAGTAACATCTCCTTAGTGATTTTAATCGGGTATAGCTCCTCCACCCCCATTGCCCCCTGTTCCGCCAAATGATCTTTAACCAGAGCAGAGGCGATGGAAGACTCGGCCTGTATCTGTCTCTACCTTACACTTTCTGCACGATGTTCATTAATTTTTTCTCTCTCTGCTTTTAGCAAGCTTGCCTTTCAGAAAACTGAAAAGTGAAACTCCGCTGGGTCTCTGAGCAATCTACAGTCAAAGGCAACAAGGTTCAAATCCTTGATTTAAATATTTAGCTGCCATACCCAACGTCTTTCACACTGTGCCTGTAATATATGAAGAGACGCAATGCAAAAAAAGACAAATTGGTCAATTATAATTCAACACAGAGCAACACAGAACGGAGAGAGTGAACAGACTTCCCTATCTCAGCCCGCCAGCCAGAGTGGCCTCTGCCTGTCCTATAACATTCCAACCTTTTCATATTCTGCTAGGTGAGCTTTAAATTTTTCACAAGGTTTCTTGCTTTCAACTCACTAAAAGCGGAGACGTATGTTAACCGGCGATAAACACGTACTCAATGCATTGAGATCATTTGTAGAGTGATAGAATCCAAAGCAGAGAAGGTATGTCAAACTTGCATCGAACATTGCTCAGACCAGACTTGGAGCAATGTGTGGAGTTATGGTCCCCATATTATAAAAGGGAATGGAGGCAATGTTGAAAATGCAAGACAGATTTACAAGGATGAAACGAGAAAAGGTTTTCAGAGGATCGCTGGGGCCGATTAGGGACCAACATGGAAATCTATTGGTAGAAGCATATGACAAGGCTGAGGAAATAAATGAATACTATGCATCAGTGCTTAACAAGGAAGAGGACATTGCAAAAGCTACATTAAAAGAGGAGGTTGGTGTGATACTGGATAAAAATAGATAAAGAGGAGGAACTGGAAAGGCTACCAGTACTTAAAGTGCAGAAGTCACGATCTGCAGACGGGATGCATCATATGTTGCTATGGAAGAAATGGTTGAAATAATGGGCGTTCTGTTTCCCAGCCCCTTTAGATACAGGGCTGGTGCCGGAGCACCGAAATATTTCAAATGTCACACCCTTGCACAAAGAAGGGGAGAACGTTAAACCTGGTAATTAAAGTCAGTCAGTTTACCATTGGTGGTGGAGAACGTTTTAGAATCAATAATACGGAAGAAATTAATAGCCACTTGGACAAGAATGGACGAATAAAGGAGAACCAGCACGGATTTGTTAAGGGCAAATCCTGCATCACTAGTTTGGTTGAGTTTTTTCGATGAGTTAATGAGGACAGTACAGTTGTTATTGTGTGAAGGGATTTCAAAAGGCATTTGATAAATTACCACGTACTAGGCTTGTTCGCTAAATTGAAGCCCATGGGATAAAAGTGGCAGCAGCAGCATGGATACACAATCGGCTAAGAGATACAACACGGAGCGCTGTGATGTATGGCTGTTTTTCATAATGGAGGGAAGAATGCAGTGTTTTTTCCAGAGTTCAGAATTAGAACCACTGCTGTTTTTGATATACATTAATGATTTGGACTAGGGTGTAGAGGACACAATTGCGAAATTTGCAGATGAGACAAAACGTCGAAATGTAGTGAACAGTGAGGAACATAGTAAGAGGCTTCAAGTGGATATAGACACGCATTTGGAATGACTGGGCACACGGAAGATTAAAATTTAATGCAGCAAAGTGTGAATTGAGATATTATGGTTGGAGGAATGAGGAGAGACAATAGCTGTTAAATGGTACAGTGTTAAAGGAGGTGCAAGAAGAGAGAGACCTTGGGATGTTTGTGTGCAATTCTTTGAAGATGACAGGACAGATTATCACAGCAGCCAATACAGCACATGAGATCCTGGGCTTTATAAATAGAGGCACAGAGAACAATGTTATACTGACCACAAATTAAACAATAGCTGAAGGTTCAATAATGAGCGAGCACAGTTTTAAAATGGTTGGCAAAAGAACCACAGGCGCCATGAGGGAAACCTGCTTTCCACACCAAGTGGTTAGGATTTGGAGCACACGGCCTGATATGTGGTGAAAACAGATTCAATCATAGTTTTCATATGGAAATGGCATAGATAATTGAAGGGGGGCAATTGTCCGGATATGTGGAAAGAGCGGGGGATCGACTAACTGATTTATTCTTCGAAAGAGCCGGCACAGACACGAGGGGCCGAATAGCCTACTTCTGTGCTGTACTGTTCTATGATTCTACAACTGAGGAGATATACATTCTCACCACTCTCTTGGGAAACAAACGTCCTCTTGTAGAAAGGACATAGTTATTTCAGGGGAACATTATTTCACCTGAGAGTGGTAAGAATGTGGAACTCGCTACTAATAGGAGTATATGTGGAGAATAGTAGCGATGGTTTTAAGGGGAAGCTCATAAACACATGTGGGAGAAAGGTAAAGAATGTTATGCTGATAGTGTTAGATGAAGAGTGATGGGGGATGGAGGCTTGAGTGCACAATAAGCAGCAGCATTGACCAGTTGAGCACAATGGTCCGTTACTGTGCTGTTGATTCTACGTAACACAACAAATGCTTGTTAATCTGCGTTTAATCTCGGTGGTGCATATTTTTGGACCTTAGCAATATTCATCTTGCAGTAAATTAATTAATTGGATTTCCTTTAACCAACAATGAGAGGACAGTGTTTTGGAAGTTGCCGTTTGACTTCTGCTGAAAATTGGTGGGAAGTAGGAAACAGAAAGCGGGGTGACGAGGATGTTCTCTGATTTGTGCGACGTTAAAAGTGGTGTTCCGCAGGAATTCGTTCTCTTGTCTAAACTTTTCACTATACATATTAATGACTTGTATGATGGAATATATGTTGTGTCTCCAAGTTTACAGATGAGACTAAGTTAGCAGGGACAGTGAGTAGTACAGATGGACGCAGAACACTAAAATGGGAGATGCAAAAATGGTGTTTCTCTGGTGCTGCGATCAAGAACAGTGATCGAAAATTTACAATTAGAGTGAGGCCTTTGAGGAGCGAAATCAACAATTACTCATCCGGAAGAAGTGTACTCGGAATGTTGGCGTTCTCTCCCCACAAATTTGGATTATGGGCCAAATGGAGCTTTCAGATTGCGATCCACAGATATTTGTTAGGTGAGGATGTCACGGGATATGGAGCAACGGTGCGATCATGGAGTTGAATAGCAGATTAACCATGATTTAATTGAATGACGGAGCAGGCCCAAGGGGCAGAATGACCTGCTTGTGTTCCTAATGATCCTCTATTCCTCAGTCTAATCTTCTATACTATTACATAATGATCAAAATGAAAAGGTGCAGAATAGATAGAATGGATAGTAATAGAAAATAATAAACTAAGCAGAAACTCCTATCCCCAACGTCGCAAAGTGAATTTGTGGAGGAATTGGATTTCCGTGGAGATTCTGCTCCCTACTTGTCAGAAGCTATTTCAATATAGTACAGGTCCCGATACCGCGTTTAGCGCTCATTAAACAGAAAGGTATTTTATCATCATCTGTAACCTTTAATGATCATAATTTCTGCCAAACAGAGGTTATTTCAAGACCTCTCTATGGCTACATTATTGTACTTGCGATCTGAGTTTTATTTTATTACATCTGTTCGTGCAAATCCCGACATCGTCCTGTCCTAAGGGCATGTACTCGTAATTGAATTGTGAGGCTAAACTCCAAGATTGAGCGGATGTGTTTCCATGGCCGGGCGCAGTATAAACCCTTGAGAGTTGTTGGAGAATGCGTGGAATTCAATTCTTGCATCGATGGAGTGAACCGGGTCACACAACAGAATAAAAACTGAAGCTGCTTTTGTTTACCATGTTGCAGTGATGCGGTCAGAGTCCGGCTTTCAGTATATTGTTAGATAGATATGTGAACAAACGATTATTCCAAACTATGGGCCATCTGATTTCTAAAAACTTGCAATATCAATTTGTATAACATTGGCAAAGCACAAACATTTCAGTGAAGGCCATTGGCAGGCTCTCCAAATGAATGGAAGTATTATCAATGATCCTGCTGTTTCCTGGTCCCACGAGACGTTTCCCTCAATTATAAATAAGGGCTTTTGCTCATTATCTCAGAACACAGAGTCAGTTGGAGCGCTGTTTCCAGCGTTAAGAGTCATCATCACTTCTCAGGCAGAATGGGGTTTCCATTCACCGTTTATCTATTTGCCGTGTTAGCGCCAGTTATACAGATGGTAATGATTTACTATCCGATTATAGCATTCGCTGGAATCCCCGCTATGTGATTCTATTCAGTTACTACAGGTTATAACCAGGGCTCAACTATATTGCTGTTTTCCTTCTGTTTCCAAGTCTCTTCAACTGGAGAAATACATTGCATGTATTTCCCATTTACCGGGTTCCTTGACTGATCATTTTATTGACGTTAGAATGTTAAATTTAATGGGCCAGAAATTCGGGTCCCCACTTGTGAGTACGCGCTGTGTACTCTCGCGAAGTACCAACGGAAGTGCCGGTTTCGTGCATGCACTGTGCATGCGCTGGAAACCGGAACTTCTGTTCCCTTAAAGAAAGGGGTTCACAGGTCAGACGCATGCACTGGAGAGTCAGCGCGTACACCTGGAACATCGTTTTTTTTTACAGGTTTCTCCGAGAGGGTAAATCTCTAGCAGCTGTGCATTCAATAAGCAGCCGGAAGGCCTGGTAAGTGTTGAATTAATTAAAATTAAAAAAAAAAATTCCAAATGTTTATTATTTGTAAATAGTTTAAAGAAAGTTAAGTATATTTTCAGCCCCGTTAAGAACTATAATTATTATTCACCATAATTTAAATTATTGTTTAAAATATTTATTTTATGTACTTTATAGTTATTTTAAAAATGTGATTGTTTAAAAAGTTTATTTGAAGTTTTATTTAGGTTTTGCTGCCGATCTCTAATCATCGATTAATCTATGGAGAGAGAGTCCCTGATACGATTGGCTCTCCATGGCCCACGTGATCCCAGGGGAAGCTTCCAACTAACTGCGCCCCTGGGAAACACAACCACTGCTCGCCAGCAGCTGGAGGTGGCCCAGGATCAGAATCACACACGGGACAACGTCAGGCGCAGTAGGTAAGGGCAGGTCGGGGGATTGCACCCACGGGAAGCCTCCGACCCGAATTTCTGGGCCAATATGCATGAAAAGATGCAGATTATTTTCTTCATTTAAACTCTTTAAAATTGGTCCCATTTTAACTGAGAATTCGTGCAGCATATGAGACAATGGATTTATTTTAAATTTCACGTTATTTTCCATGGTCCCAACAGACAGCGTCTGCTCGCCCTCCTTCTCCTGATGCAACACACTTTAATTTCTGAAGCAGAGTACATTTTAACATAGGTCCACTGTAGTTTAAATTGCCCCAGTTCCTCCCCAACTGCTTCCCGCTGGCGTAGATCTGCTGACAGCTGCTCTACAGCCAGTCCAACGGCTGCTCGTTACAAATTCACATTTAGCTGAAAACTCATTTTCATCCATCTGCCCTGTGTTTCATATTCATGGACACCATAATGCACTTATAATATCGAGCAAAGCCTCCAACAAGATTTCTTCAATGATGCAAGTTTAATTGGAAATGCCTGAAGTTCACGCTGTTTATCACAATAATCTCAATTTGTATTACAGTGTCAGTTCTTTTCCTGTCATCAAACCCCGAACCAGGACCATTTCTAAAGGAAGAGTTACATTAATTGCGTCCATTTTCAGTGTTGCAGTAACCACCAGAGGTACTAATGACGCTTGATGTTATTGTTGCCGTCCTTAGAGATTCCTACAAGTCCTTGTAACCGGTTAGTAATTGTACAAATCTCTGCCCAATGTGTTCCTGATTTGCTTTCCGGTCTGGTAATTTGCTCTGTTTTTCCAAAAGTTTTTATTTTTTGCTGAATTCGGTTCAATATCTGGAATTCTTAAATGACACGTCCGCCCTTTACTCCATCAATATTGTGCGGTATGTGCATTGGTACTTTATTTTTTTAAGTCTTCCACTAAACATCCAGATATTTTCTACATTGAATGCCTCATGTTGATGCGGTTCGAAATGACATTGTGAGCAATGTAGACAGCGTGGGAGTTGTTAGATTATGAACTGGTTCCATTTAATCTGTGACAGCGACAGGGACCGGTGCTCTGCTGGGATAATCCAGTTAACATTCTCCTGCCTACAGTCTCTGGTTAACTCCTCCCCCTGCCATTTAACTGGAACAGAGATTAACTGTAGGTCATTACAAAGTGAAACGTTATAGTGCAAGGTCTACTGGGCAATGGCAGTAACGATCTTCGGACAGACAATGTCGGCCCAAATTAACAATGTTAGAGAGTGATTTACAGGTGTTATATTGCACTGTATTTCTGGGAAATGGAAGAAATTCCATATTAGGTGTAGGTCACTGTTAACAATTTGGCGTTAGAAAATATTTAGCCGGTTCCACCACTGAATGAGATCATGGCTGATCTGTGACCTCAATCCATGTGTCCATATTTGCCCCAAACCTCTTAATACTTTTCATTAACAAAAACCTAGCAATCGCGGAATTAAAATTAACCTTTGACATTGCATGTTTGCAGAACAGAGTACCAAACTTCTACCACCATTTGCGTGTAGAAATAATCCCTAAGTAGGCATCCGAAATAACAGTCTATATTTTTGTCTATGTCCATTATTCATAAAATACCAACCAGCGGAACTAGTTTATCTCTATCTACTCTATCCGTTCCCCTTAACATATTGTAAACTGCAATCAAATTACTGCAGAACCTTGTAAATTCCAGGGAGGACAAGCAAAATTTATGTAAACTCTCAATGCAGTTAAACGGGTGGAGTCCAGGTGTCTTTCTGGGTAATCTATGGTGCACTCCCTCCAAGGTCAATATATCTTTCCAAAGGTGTGGTGCCCAAAACCTAACTCAAAACTGCAGGTGTAGTCTAACTGGGGCATAGTATAGCTGCAGCGTAAATTCTACCCCTTGCATTCTAGTCCTTCAGATATAAAGGCCAGACTTCCATTATCCTTTTGATTAATCTCTATATATTCCCATGGCATTTGAATGATTATGTGCAAGGGCCAAAATACCTTTGGACCTCCACGCTCTCTAGCTTCTCACCAGTTAGTAAGTACTCTGATCTATCCTCTTTAGTTCCAAATGAATAATCTCACAGTTACTTATATTGAAATCCATTTGCCACGGTTTTGCTCATTCACTTAATCCACTATAAACTCGATGTAATTTTACAGTTCTCTGTACAAAGTTGCCATTTTTTGTGACATTGGCAAATTTTATATGTGGCTCGCTATACATTATTTCATTTGTAAATAAATACTGTGAGTAGTTGAGTCCCCAACACAGATCCTGTGGGACACCACCAGTCACATCCTGCCTGTTAGATTACATGCCCATTACACTCCTCACTGTCTCCTGCCACTTAGCCGGTTTTCTAATCAGGTCAATAATTTGCCTAAAATAGTGTGAGCTTCAGCTTTAACTAATATTCTCTTATGAGGAACTTTCTCAAACGCCTTCAGGAAGTGCAGATAGATTACATCTATAGACACTCCTGTTAACTATTTTGTATTATCAAGTAGCTCCTGAAAGTAATTAAAGTTATGCTTTCTGAGTAAGTATGGTTATGGACTATGGCCGCAACATTCCATGATTATCAGTTTGCAGACAGTTTGCATATTTTTGATGCGCTATCAATTACTCAAAAGACTGAGGTTAAGCGAGTAACTAACAGGCTTTTATTAACAAGAGAATAAAGGTGTGCCTCGAGTGGTCGACCAGTCCAGAATACAGAGGGACTGTGGAGCAGTCACCTTTATACCTGGACTCGTGGGAGGAGCCAGCCGAGGCATGTACAGACATGTACACAGTGGAATACAAACAGTGGTTTACCACATTCACCCCTTGTTTAAAAATGAGTCCGGCGGGGTGAAGTGTATTAAAAGTTTGTGTATTGGAGTCTTTCCGGTGGTCTTGTCTGCCACTGTGATTGACGTGGCGACGGCAGGGGTAGTGAAGCTTCCGGCGTCGAGTCCCGCGTAGGCTGGGGCACTGGTGTGTAGTCCTCGTGGGTGTCGAGCGGGTCGTGGGGCCCAGGCGTGCCGTCTGCTGGGGTTGGATATTGGATCATGGGGAGGGGGGGTAGTGGGTAGTGGGTTACTGGGGCCCCCGAGGGTGCGAGGTCTCGTATGGAGGCTGTGTCCTCCCGCCCATCCGGGTACGCAATGTAAGCATACTGGGGGTTGGCGAGGAGGTGGTCGACCCTCTCGAACAGGGGGTCCGTTTTATGGGTCCTCACATGTCTTCTCAGTAGGACCGGCCCTAGGGACGTCAGCCATGGTGGTAGCGAAGTCCCCGATGTGGACTTCCTTGGGAAGACAAACATTTTCTCATGAGGGGTGGTGTTAGTGGCAGTGCAGAGCAGTGGCCGAATAGAGTGGAGTGCATCGGGGAGCAAATCCTGCCAGCAGGAGGTCGGAAGGCCCCTAGACTTTAAGGCTAGCAGGGCGGCCTTCCAAACTGTCGCATTCTCTCTTTCCACCTGTCCGTTCCCCCGGGGGTTGTAACTGGTGGTCCTGCTTGTGGCAATACCCCTCGCGAGCAGGTACTGGTGGAGTTCGTCGCTCATAAACGATGAGCCCCGGTCGCTATGGATATAGCTGGGGAAACCGAACAGGGTGAAGAGGTCGTTTAGACATTTAATGACCGTGGCACTGGTCATGTCCGGGCAGGGGATGGCGAACGGGAAACGGGAGTACTCATCAATAATGTTGAGGAAGCACACATTGCGGTCGGAGGAGGGGAGAGGCCCTTTAAAATCAACGCTCAGGCGCTCGAAGGGGCGAGTCGCTTTTATCAGGTGAGCCCTGTCTGGTGTATAAAAGTGTGGTTTGCACTCAGCGCAGACTTGGCTGTTCCTGGTCATGGTCCTGACCTCCTCAATGGAGTAAAGCAGGTTGCGGGCCTTGATGAAGTGGAAGAACCTGGTGGCCCCCGGGTGGCAGAGGTCATTGTGGAGCGCCCGCAGTCTATCGATCAGCGCGCTGGCGCAGGTGCCACATGATAGAGCATCCGGGGGTTCATTGAGCTTCCCGGGCCAGTACAAGATCTCGTAATTGTAGGTGGAAAGTTCGATTCTCCACCTCAAAATCTTGTCGTTTTTGATTTTGCCCCTCTGCTTGTTGTTAAACATAAAAGCAACTGAACGCTGGTCAGTGAGCAGGGTAAATCATTTTCCGGCCAGGTAGTGCCTCCAATGACGCACAGCCTCCACAATAGCCTGGGACTCCTTCTCAACAGCGGAGTGTCTGGTCTCCGGGCCCTGGAGGGTTCTTGAAAAGAAGGCCACGTGTCTCCCCGCCTGATTAAGGGTAGCAGACATGGCAAAGTCGGACGCATCGCTTTCCACCTGGAAGGGGATGTGTTTGTCCACTGCGTGCATGGTGGCTTTGGCAATGTCTTCATTGATACGGTGGAAGGCTAGGCGGGCCTCTGCCGTCACGGGAAAAGAGGTGGACTTGATCAGCAGACGGGCCTTGGCAGCATAGTAAGGGACCCACTGGGCATAATAGGAGAAAAACCCTAGGCACCTCTTCAGGGCCTTGAGGCAGTGGGGCAGAGGGAGTTCCATAAGGGGACGCATCCGGCCGGGGTCGGGACCGATGACTCCGTGTTCCACAACACAGCCAAGGATGGCGAGGCGGGTTGTGCGGAATATGCACTTCTCAATGTTATACGTCAGGTTCAGGAGTCGGGCGGTGCAGAGGAATTTTTCGAGGCTTGCGTCATGATCCTGCAAGTCATGGCCGCAGATGGTCACATTGTCCTGATATGGGAAAGTGGCCTGCAACGCATTTTGATCGACCATCCGGTCCATCTCCCTTTGAAAGACGGAGACCCCGTTGGTGACGCCAAAGGGAACCCTAAGGAAGTGAGAGAGGCGGCCGTTTGCCTCAAAGGCAGTATACTGGCGGTCCTCAGGGCGGATAGGGAGCTGGTGGTACGCTGATTTCAGGTCAACGGTCGAGAAGACGCGGTACTGTGCGATCTGGTTGACCATATTTGCTATGCGGGAGAGTGGGTAAGCGTCCAGCAGGGTGTAGCGATTTATTGTCTGGCTGTAGTCGATGACCAGGCGCTGCTTCTCGCCGGTCTTAACGACCACAACCTGGGCTCGCCAGGGACTGGTGCTGCCCTCAATAATCCCTTCCTTCAGGAGCCGCTCCACTTCGGTTTTAATGAAAACCCTGTCCCCGGCACTGTATCGCCTGCTCTTTGTGGCGATGGGCTTACAGTCGGGGATGAGGTTAGCAAACAGTGGGGGGGTGGTGACTCTGAGTGTGGAGAGGTTGCAGCTGGTGCGCGGCGGGCAATTTGGAAGCTGCTGGCTGCGGACTGCGAGTGGGGGGAGGGGTCCACTGTACGCAATCGTAACACTTTTATGGTGGCACTGAATATCTAACCCAAGTAGAACGGCAGCGCAGAGGTGGGGCAGGACCAGAAGTTTAAAATTATCGTACACAGTCCCGTCTACTAAGAGTGTCACCACGCAGTAGCCGCCAATATCCGCCGACTGGGACTCGGAGGCCATAGAAATCCTCTGGTGCGCAGGCAGGACTGGGAGAGAGCAACGCCGCACCATGTCGGGGTGGATGAAGCTCTCCGTGCTCCCAGAGTAAAAAAGGCAGATTGTTTCATGACCATTTACCTTAATGACCATTGTGGACCGGGCCAGTTGGTGCGGTCTCGCTTGGTCCAACATAACGGAGGCCAGCTTAGGGGTCGGTGTGTCGTTGCGGGTATCAGAGGAGGTGGTGTTGGGGGCCTGCTGTGTCCCGGCTGGCATCCAAGATGGCGGCGTCCATGATCCCCATGTGGCTGGAGGCGTCCAAAATGGCTGCTGTTCCGGTGGTTCGCACATGGCTGGGGAGGCCCAAGATGGCGGCCCGCACGGCCCACACGCGTCGCTGCTGGGGTTCGGGGTGGCTTTGGCCCTGCAGATGCTAGCGTATTCTCCCTTCTTCCCGCAGCCCGAGCAGATCGCATTTTTCGCCGTGCAGCTTGCTCTGGGATGTTTGGCCTTGCCACAGAAGTAGCATTTCTGGCCTTGGGACACTGCTGCGGTAGTTGGGCCGTTGCTGGGATGTGGCTGGGGTGGCACAGCACTATGAGACGGTCCTACCGTGTCCCAGGCTGTCGTTCCCCACGGCGCCCACGGTGCAGAGGAGTAGGCATCCATGCCCCGGTTGGCTGCATTCCAATGATAGTGCGAGTTCAGAGGGCTTGTTGAGGTCGAGGTCACTCTGCTCCAACAGTCGCTGTCTGCTGTAATTGGACCTGTGGCCCACTACAAAAGCGTCCCGGATAAGTTCCTCTGTGTATACGGCGGCCTTTACATTCTTACAACCACAGGCCCGGCCAAGCACAGACAGTGCCTGAAGGTATTCCTCGGTCGATTCCCCAGGTTGTTGTTTACGACTCCCCAGGTGGTGCCTGGCGTACACCTCGTTCACTGGGCACGTGTACTGGTCCAGGAGGAGCTTGATAGCAGCCGTGTACGAGGTCGCGTCCTGGATGACCGAGTACACTCGGTGGTTCACTTTGGAGGTCACGGCATCCAGTTTGTCCTCATCCGATTCGACCGTTGCAGCGGAGGCGGTCAGGAATTTTTCAAAGCACCTAAGCCAGTGAGCAAACTTGGTGGATGCGTCCGCCTCCCGATGGTCTAATTCCAGGAATACTGGTATGAGGATCTTCTCCATTATAAAAAATCTTGTTAATAAAATTGATGCGCTATCAATTACTCAAAAGACTGAGGTTAAGCGAGTAACTAACAGGCTTTTATTAACAAGAGAATGAAGGTGTGCCTCGAGTGCTCGACCAGTCCAGAATACAGAGGGAGTGTGGAGCAGTCACCTTTATACCTGGACTCGTGGGAGGAGTCAGCCGAGGCATGTACAGACATGTACACAGTGGAATACAAACAGTGGTTTACCACAATATTACAACGTGAATATCCGAGACATTGTATGGTCAGTGATCCCTGAGACTGAAGGGATGGAGAGATTTAAAACATAATCATTAAAGCATATAATAAGATGTATCTGGCAATATTGGTGGTTGGATTACGTGAGTGAGGTAATTTGATTGTTAATCTCGCACCATCGTATAACACTTGAAAGGAGAAAGAAATGCATTTGACTGTAATCGTTTTATAATAGGACTAGCTGGGGGTGCCCGGCCTTGCCAGGGCTTCATTGGGCCTGGTTGATGTGTAGGCCGGGAGCCTGGGACTGGATTTGAGCTGTCGGAAGTTGGAGAAGCCTAGGACCCAGGGGTTCGGATATTTTCCACTGTTTTGTAACCTAAACATTTGTAGGTTGTAATACCTTCAAAGATGAAAGTTAAAGTACTTCTAAAACATTACTGGCAAATGTTAATATTTTTGAAGAAGATACTGACCTCGATTACCATAGTTTTAGCTTCAGGCCCGGCTGATGTATAATGGCTGCCAGATCCCTGAGCTGAGAATGATTAGTACTGTTCACACAAACACCGATTGGTGATCCATCAGGTGACTGAACTGCAGGATTGTTCAAGCAGCACGTGTCACTCAAGGCTAATGAGAGGTAGGATTGGTCAAACGCTAATGAGTTGATTTTTGAGTATTATTGAAAGTTTTTTGTACACTTTGCAAACAATTTTTGTGTGAGGAAAAAGTAAATACACCTACAAGAGTGCCCTAACGATAAGCTTTGATTGGATATAACATACATGTAGGTATGGTGCATAATTTTCGATTGTATAGCCGGACAGGCAAATGCAATGTACCATTTTATATATAAACTAGCTGAAGCGCCCTTCAGTACCGAGGTTTTTTTTGAGGGCATGTTGTTGTTGGAAGAGAGAGAGAGAGCGACTGGGGGGAAGAGAAAGAGCGACTGGGGGGAAGAGAGAGAGCGACTGGGGGGGAGAGAGAGAGCGACTGGGTGGAAGAGAGAGAGCCATTGGGGGGGAAGTGAGAGAGAGACTGGGGGGGAAGAGAGAGAGCGACTGGGGGGAAGAGAGAGAGCGACTGGGGGGGGAAGAGAGAGAGCGACTGGGGGGGAAGAGAGAGAGCGACTTGGGGGGATGAGAGAGAGCGACTGGGGGGGAACAGAGAGAGCGACTGGGGGAAGATGGAGTGCGACTGGGGGGAAGGGAGAGAGCGACTGGGGGGAAGAGAGAGAGTGACTGGGGGTAGAGAGAGAGTGACTGGGGGGAAAGAGAGGGAGCGAGTGGGGGGAAGAGCGAGAGCGAATGGGAGGGAAGAGAGGGAGCGACTGGGGGGGAAGAGAGAGCGACTGGGGGGGAAGAGAGAGAGCGACGGGGGGAAGAGAGAGAGCGACTGGGGGGAAGAGAGAGAGCGACTCGGGGGGAAGAGAGAGAGCGACTGGGGGGAAGAGAGAGAGCGACGGGGGAGGAGTGCGAGCGAATGGGGGGGAAGAGAGAGAGCGACTGGGGGGAAGAGAGAGAGCGACTGTGAGGGAAGAGAGAGAGCGACGGGGGGGGAAGAGAGAGAGCGACTGGGGTGAAGAGAGAGAGCGACTGGGGGGAAAGAGAGTGACTGGGGGGAAGAGAGAGAGCGACGGGGGAAGAGTGCGAGCGAATGGGGGGGAACAGAGAGAGCGACTGGGGGGAAGAGAGAGAGCGACTGTGAGTGAAGAGAGAGAGCGACGGGGGGGAAGAGAGAGAGCGACTGGGGGAAGAGAGAGAGCGACTGGGGGGAAGAGAGAGCGACTGGGGGGAAGAAATAGAGCGGCTAGGGGGGAAGAGAGAGCGACTGAGGGGGAAGAGAGAGAGCGACTGGGGGGAAGAGAGATAGCGACTGGGGGGAAGAGAGAGCGACTAGGGGGGATAGAGAGAGAGCGACTGGGGGGGAAGTGAGAGAGCGACGGGGGTAGGGGGAGAGCGACTGGGGGGAAAGAGAGAGAGCGACTGGGGGGAAGAGAGAGAGCGACTGGGGGGGAAGAGAGAGAGCGACTGGGGGGGAAGAGAGAGAGCGACGGGGGGTAGGGAGAGAGCGACTGGGGGGAAAGAGAGAGAGCGACTGGGGGGAAGAGAGAGAGCGACTGGGGGGGAAGAGAGAGAGCGACTGGGGGGAAGAGAGAGAGCGACTGGGGGTAGGGAGAGAGCGACGGGGGGAAAGAGAGGGAGCGACTGGGGGGAAGAGAGAGAATGAATGGGGGGAAGAGAGAGATCGACTGGGGGGAAGAGAGAGAACGACTGGGGGGGAAGAGAGAGCGACTGGGGGAAAGAGAGAGAGCGACTGCGGGGGAAGAGAGAGAGCGAATGGGGGGAAGTGAGGGAGCGACTGGGGGGAAGAGAGTGAGCGACGAGGGGGGATAGACAGAGAGCAACTGGGGGGGAAGTGAGAGAGCGATGGGGGGAAGAGTGCGAGCGACTGAGGGGGAAGAGAGAGAGACTGGGGGGGAAGAGAGAGAGCGACTGGGGGGAAGAGAGAGAGCGACTGGGGGGAAGAGAGAGAGCGACTGGGGGGAAGAGAGAGAGCGACTGGGGGGGAAGAGAGAGAGCGACTGGGGGAAGAGGGAGAGCGACTGGGGGGGGAAGAGAGAGAGCGACTCGGGGGAAGAGAGAGAGCGACGGGGGGAAGAGAGTGACGGGGGAAAAGAGAGAGCGACTGTGGGGGAAGACAGAGAGCGACTGGGGGTAGAGAGAGAGCGACTGGGGGAAAGAGAGAGAGCGACTGCGGGGGAAGAGAGAGAGCGAATGGGGGGAAGTGAGGGAGCGACTGGGGGGAAGAGAGAGAGCGACTGGTGGGGAAGAGAGAGATTGACTGGGGGGAAGAGAGAGAACGACTGGGGGGAAGAGAGCGAGCGACTGGGGGGAAGATAGAGAGCGACTGGGGGTAGAGAGAGAGCGACTGGGGGGAAAGAGAAAGCGCGACTGGGGGTGAAGAGAGAGAGCGAATGGCGGGGAAGAGAGAGAGCGACTGGGGGGAAGAAAGAGAGTGACTGGGGGGGAAGAGAGAGAGCGACTGGGGGGAAGAGAGAGAGCGACCGGGGGGGAAGAGAGAGAGCGACTAGGGGGGACGAGAGACAGCGACTGGGGGGGAACTGAGAGAGCGACGGGGGGGAAGAGTGCGAGTGACTGGGGGGGAAGAGAGTGAGCGACTGGGGGGGAAGAGAGAGAGCGACTCGGAGGAAGAGAGAGAGCGACTGGGGGGAAGAGAGAGCGACTGGGGGGAAGAGAGAGAGCGACTGGGGGGAAGAGAGAGAGCGACTGGGGGGAAAGAGAGTGACGGGTGGAAGAGAGAGCGCGACTGGGGGAAGAGGGAGAGCGACTGGGGGGAAGAGAGAGAGCGACTGGGGGAAGAGGGAGAGCGACTGGGGGGAAGAGAGAGAGCGACTGGGGGGAAGAGAGAGAGCGACTGGGGGGAAAGAGAGTGAATGGGGGGAAGAGAGAGCGCGACTGGGGGGGAAGAGAGAGAGTGACTGGGGGTAGAGAGAGAGCGGCTGGGGGGAAAGAGAGAGAGCGACTGGGGGGAAGAGAGAGAGCGAATGGGGGGAAGAGCGGGAGCGACTGGGGGGGAAGAGAGAGACCGACTGGGGGGAAAGAGAGAGAGCGACTGGGGGGAAGAGAGAGAGCGACTGGGGGGAAGAGAGAGAGCGACTAGGGGGAAGGGAGAGAGCGACTGGGGGGGAAGAGAGAGAGCGACGGGGGGGAAGTGTGCGAGCGAATAGGGGGGTAAAGAGTGAGCTACTGGGGGCAAGAGAGAGAGTGACTGGGGAGAAGAGTGAGAGCGACTGGGGGAAGAGAGCGAGCGACTGGGGGGGAAGAGAGAGAGCGACGGGGGGGAAGAGAGAGAGCGACTGGGGGAAGAGAGAGAGCGACTGGGGTGAAGAGAGAGAGCGACTGATGGGAAGAGAGAGAGCGACTGGGGGGAAAGAGAGTGATTGGGGTGAAGAGAGAGAGCGACTGGTGGGAAGAAATAGAGCAACTGGGGGGAAGAGAGAGCGACTGGGGTGGAAGAGAGAGAGCGACTGGGGGTAGAGAGAGAGCGACTGGGGGGAAAGAGAGAGAGCGACTGGGGGGGAAGAGAGAGAGCGAATGGGGGGGAAGAGAGGGAGCGACTGGGGGGAAGAGAGAGAACGACTGGGGGGAAGAGAGAGAGCGACTGGGGGGAAGAGAGAGAGCGACTGGGGGTAAGAGACAGAGCGACTGTGGGGAAGAGAGAGAGTGACTGGGGGGAAGAGAGAGAGCGACTGGTGGGGAAGAGAGAGAGCGACTGGGGGGAAAGAGAGAGAGCGTCTGGGGGAAGAGAGAGAGACTGGGGGGAAGAGACAGAGCCACTGGGGGGGGAAGAGCGAGAGAGAGCGACTTTGGAAAAGAGTGAGAGCGACTGGGGGGGGGAAGAGTGAAAGCGACTGGGAGGGAAGAGTGAGAGCGACTGGGGTGGAAGAGAAAGAGCAACTGGGGGGGAAGAGAGAGAGCGACTGGGGTGGAAGAGAGAGAGCGACTGGGGGGAAGAGAGACAGTGACTGGGGGGGAAGAGACAGAGCGATTAAGTGGGAAGAGAGTGAGCGAGTGGGGGGGAAGAGTGAGAGCGACTGGGGGGGAAGAGAGAGAGCGACTGGGGCGGCAAGAGAGAGGGCGACTGGGGGAAGAGAGAGATAGAGCGACTGGGGGGAAGAGAGAGAGTGACTGGGAGGCAGAGAGAGAGCGACCGGGGGGAAGAGAGAGAGCGACTGGTGGAAGAGTTAGCGCGACAGAGCGGAAGAGAAAGAGCGATTGGGGGGGAAGAGAGAGAGCGACTGGGGGGTGTGGGGAGTGGGGGATGGGGGGTGGGAAGGTGGGTGAAACGGGGGAAGGGGGTTGGGACGGGGGTGGGTGATGTGGGGGGAATGGGGGGAAGGGGTTTGGAGGGGGAGGGGGTGGGGGTTGTGGGGGGAAGGGGATGTGGGGCGAAGTGGTTGGGGGGTGTGGAGGGGTGGTGGGGGGGAAGTGTGTGTGGGGGGGTGGGTGGGAAGGGGGTGTGGGGGGAAGGGGGGAAGGTGGTAGGAGGGGGTGGGGGGGGTGGGGTTGAAGGGGGGTGGTGAGGGGGGTAAGGGGATGTGGGGTGGAGGGGGGAAGGGGGTGGGAGGGGGGTCGGGGGAAGGGGGAGAAGGGGCTGTGGGTGTGGGAGAGGGGTGGTGGTGTGGGGGGGAAAGTGGTGTGGGGGGAGGTTGGTGGGGTGTGGAGGAGGGGTGGGGGGAAGGGGGTGTGGGGTGGGTGGGAGTTGGGGGGGAGGGAGTTGGAGGTTGGAAAGGGAGGGGGGAGATAAACTTAACGTACAGGAAACTTTGTGCTATCCGGCACCCACGGGACCGAGCTGCTGCCTTGCCTCAAAACTGCCATACTCTCCAGAGTTAATGGGCCAGAAATCCGTGACCAAATGCGTGAGTACGGTCTGGGTGCTCACGCATCTGGCCGTTGGAAATGCCGGCGTTCAGCATGCACAGCGCAT
Source organism: Somniosus microcephalus (assembly GCF_052327205.1). NCBI lineage: Eukaryota > Metazoa > Chordata > Chondrichthyes > Squaliformes > Somniosidae > Somniosus > Somniosus microcephalus. The sequence continues at coordinate 36,877,752 of NW_028225183.1, forward strand.
GCGGGGAACGCCGGCATTTCCAGTCCTCAGAACGAAGGGGTTCATAGGCA
>NW_028225183.1:36878301-36905263 GCF_052327205.1 Somniosus microcephalus
AAATTTTTTTGAAGGGTTAAAGAACTATGGATCTTGGTGGACTAAGGAGGGAGATCAAGCAGAACACCCACATTTCTTTATACAGATCATGTTTGAAGCAATTGAAAGTGGCCATTCTTTATTTATGACACGGGACAATGGGAGGGAGGCATCGTTGAACAAGCTCCCATCCACACATGAGCTTTGCTTTCCATCAGGGTCACTGATCCAGAGCAGGGTCCCAGGTTCCTTTCTCCCCTTCCTAGCCTGAGGACATTAAGGCCACGCTAGCTGAGATCAGTTAACACAGCACAGGCCAGGCACTGGATGTGGGACCTTGCTGATCTATCCTGCTCAGTACCCATTGAGTCCCAGAAACAGGACCTCTTCAAAACTTCATAAGCCAAGTTATTCACAATATATATTAATGATCTTGACGAGGGGACTAGATGTAATATCTCCAAGTTTGCAGATGACACAAAGTTGGGTGGGCGTGTGTGCTGTGAGGAGGAAGCAGAGAAACTCCAGTATGATTTGGACAGGTTGGGTGATTGGGCAGATGCATGGCAGATGCAGTATAATGTGGATAAATGCGAGGTTATCCTCTTCGGTGGCAAAAACAGGAGGCAGATTATTATCTGAACATTGGGAAAGGGGGAAGTGCAATGAGACCTGGGTGTCCTTGTGCACCAGTCGCTGAAGGTAAGCATGCAGGTGCAGCAGGCGGTTAAGAAGGCAAATGGTATGTTGGCCTTTGTAGCGAGAGGGTTTGAGTACAGGAGCAAGGATGTCTTGCTGCAGTTGTACAGGGCCTTGGTGAGACCACACCTTGAGTATTGTGTGCAGTTTGGTCGCCTTATCTGAGGAAGGACGTTCTTGCCATGGAGGGAGTGCAGCGAAGATTCACCAGACTGATACCTGGGATGGCAGGAATGACGTATGAAGAGAGATTGGGTCGATTGGGCTTGTATTTGCTAGAGTTTAGAAGAATGAGAGGGGATCTCATTGAAACTTATAAAATTCTAACAGGACTAGACAGACTAGATGCAGGAAGGATGTTCCTGATGGCGGGGGAGTCCAGAACCAGGGGTCACAGTCTAAGGATAAGGGGTAAGCCATTTAGGACTGAGATGAGGAGGAATTTCTTCACCCAGAGAGAGGTGAACCTGTGGAATTCTCTACCACACAAGGCAGTTGAGGCCAATTCATTAAATATATTCAAGAAGGAGTTAGATATATTTCTTAAAGCTAAAGGGATCAGGATATGGGGAGAAAGCAGGGACAGGGTACTGAATTTGGATGATCAGCCATGATCTCATTAAATGGCGGAACAGGCTCGAGGGCTGAATGGCCTACTCCTGCTCCTATCTTCTATGTTCTATGTTTCTATGGTACAGTACATCATCGGCCTAGTAAAGGAGGAAGATCTTCTAACATAATAGCAGGTGGCTTCCCAAAGTAACGTCAAATCTCTCAGAAATGGAGGTAGACCACACAGACCCATCGACAGCAGTGAGCTTTCTTTTGACAGTTGCTGCATTAGGTCTCAAGTTGCAAAAACCTATTGGGCAAATTGAAGCCACTGTAGCTGTCATCCATTCGTTGGAACATCGCTAATCCTGGAGCTGCAGGTCATGGTGCAAGCAAAGGCTTTCACATTGACAGCCCATCACCTCCAGAGAAAGTAACTAACACAGAGGAACTATTGGAAGGTGGGCGTTAGAAGCCTGAAGAAGCATCTGTCAGTGAGATTACACTGGCATTTAAACATAATTAGGATGGGACTTCAGTTTGAGAAGGTAACGGACAGGTAGTGTGCAACTAATTAAGAAATACATGCCAAGATGTCAGAAGGCAAAAATCCAGACAGAGAGAGATGGGGGGAGAAAGAGTAGAGGGCAGAAAGTGAGATTGAGGAAAAGGAGGGAAAAAGAAAAGGGAGAGGCAATAATAGAAAGAGATAGAAAGGGTGAGAGACAGGGGAGAGAAAGAGAGAGAGGTGTAAAGAGAGAGAAAAAAAGAGCAAAATACAGTGTGGAGGAGAGCGGAGAGAAAGGAAGATGGGGAGCGAGTTAGCCACAGGTAGACAGGCATGCAGAGAGAGAGTGAGAGAGATAGAGGGGGAGGGAGCGGGGGGTGGGGAGAGCGGGGGGGAGAGCGGGGGGGTGGGGAGAGCGGGGGGGTGGGGGAGAGCGGGGGGTGGGGAGAGCGGGGGGGGTGGGGAGAGCGGGGGGAGGGGAGAGCGGGGGGAGGGGAGAGCGGGGGAGGGGAGGAGAGCGGGGGAGGGAAGAGCGGGGGAGGGGAGAGCGGGGGAGGGGAGTGCGGGGGAGGGAGAGCGGGGGAGGGGAGAGCGGGGGAGGGGAGTGCGGGGGAGGGGAGTGCGGGGGAGGGAGAGCGGGGGAGGGGAGCGCGGGGAGGGGAGAGCGGGGGAGGGGAGCGCGGGGGAGGGGGAGCGCGGGGGAGGGGAGCGCGGGGGAGTGGAGAGCGGGGGAGGGGAGAGCGGGGAGGGGAGAGCGGGGGTGGGGAGAGCGGGGGTGGGAGAACGGGGGAGGGGAGAGCGGGGGGAGGGGAGAGCGGGGGTGGGGAGAGCGGGGGGTGGGGAGAGCGGGGGGTGGGGAGAGCGGGGGAGGGGGAGAGCGGGGGAGGGGAGAGCGGGGAGGGGAGAGCGGGGGAGGGGGAGTGCGGGGGAGGGGAGACGGGGGAGGGGAGAGCGGGGGAGGGGAGCGCGGGGGAGGGGAGCGCGGGGGAGGGGAGAGCGGGGGAGGGGAGAGCGGGGGAGGGGAGCGCGGGGGAGGGGGAGAGCGGGGGAGGGGAGAGCGGGGGAGGGGAGTGCGGGGGGGAGGGCGATGAACAAAGGGGAGAAAGAGACACAGACTGAGAACTATTTATTAAAATACCGGCTTATCTTTCAGTCTACCATTCTGACAAAGGATTTTACCCAAAACATTAACCCGCCATTTCTCTTTACAGATGCTGAGCGTCCAGCTGTGTAATAATTGTGCATTTTCTGTTTCCATTTCAGGTCTCCAGCTGTTGCAGGGGTTTTTCTCAGTAGACACGCGCTGTGGAAACCGCCACGCTGGCGGGCTCTGTTTACCTGACTATACTCCATTCTGGTTCAATCTTAACGATGGTGGGATCCTCCATGTAGTTGAATTGCAGTTCCTTCTCGATCCTCGCCTTGTCTACTCCCACCACCACGCTGATGTTACCCGGGCCTTTGTGGTGCAGTGGTGGAATTACAAACAATTCCCCCAGCAAACCTCCTGACAGGCAGAGAAAGAGAGAAATAATCAAACTACAACAACTTGTATTTATATAGCGCCTTTAATGTAGTAAAATGTCCCAAGGCGCTTCACAGGAGCGATTATCAAACAAAATTTGCCACCAAGCAACGTAAGGAGGTATTAGGACAGATGACTTGGTCAAAGAGGTAGGTTTCAAGGAGCATTTTAAAGGAGGAGAGAGGGGTAGTGAGGCGGAGAGGTTTAGGGAGGAAATTCCAGAGTTTAGGGCCCTGGCAGCTGAAAGCACGGCCGCCAATGGTGGAGTCTTTAAAATGGGGGATGCTCAAGAGGTCAGAGTTGGAGGAGCACAGAGATCTTGGAGAGTTGTAGGGATGGAGGAGGTTACAGAGATAGGGAGGGGCAAAATCATGGAGAGAGTTGAAAACAAGGATGAGAGTCCTTAAATTGAGCTGTTTAAAACTACAGCAAAAGTTCCGCTCGCTGCCCTTTGCAACACAGCTTACCAACCCCCGCGTTCTCTCCCATAATTTCCCGCCTCAAGATCAATTAGTCACGACTGAGCCATTTACAGATCGAGAGCGCATGTCGCACAAGGGGCCACATATCTTCAATTATACAATACTGTATATACACACACTCATTCAGACACACTCTCGCACACTGTCACGCACGCAAACTCTCACACGCGCACAAACTCTCACACGCATGCCCTCACTCACTCTTGCTCACACTCACTCACACGCACAATCACTGAGGCAAAAACAATAATGCTCTCCAGACCTACAGCCAGCTCACACTGTTAACCAATTTGGCCAAAACTTTAGCAAAACTTGCCTGCATCAATATTACCAAAACAACTACCACTCTAACTTAACACTCCAACAAATTTAGGGCTGACTGACCGACTGTTGCATTTCTCAGGCAGCCCGTACCTGTCAAACACGCAAGGCTGTTGTCCAAACATAATGGAAACGTTGCTTCCGGCGTCCAGGTTTCTGCCCCTGACGGTGGACCGTCGTGCCCCCGGACACTGGGCCTTTGTTGGGTGTCAGGTCCGTCAGAGTTGGGAGCTGAAATGAATTCAAATCAAAATCACATCGAGATAAGATACAATCAACCAAACGTGTGCAGACAATTACTCAGGAGCTGAGATACTTGTAAGATGAATAACTGCTTCGATACCTAAAAGCAATGGGCGGGTAAGTGAGAGGAAGAAACCGGTGGAATGACAACAGGCTTCAATCGCAGTGAGCTCGGTAGGCCCTTGCTCGTTCCTGTTCTTATGTTCAAATTATTTGCAGTCTAAATTCTGGCATTTTACTTCCAATTGGATTTTTTTTTAGCAATATTTTTAGCAATTAAATTTGCACACATTTCAACTGAGGAAAATTTCTCTTTGATATTCATAAGCAATGGCCAACAGAACTACTCTGGTGAAATCCAATTTCCAAGGCACAACTTCATGCATCCTTTTGTATGGTGGGGTGTTACTTATCTGCGCTCTGTAATAGAATTATTATAGCTGCAAATTTGTCCCATTAGAGCTGATAAATTGAAGGATTAGATTTTTCAGGTTTAACAATCCCCTTTGTTAATGACTAAATGATGAATTAATACAAGGTCATAAGATCAGCTCCGCCATGTGTTCTTTAGCACATTGGTTAATGTGCATCCGGAAGATTCCTCTGCGTTCCATTTTAATGCAATCATTAACCCACGGAGAGTAACACCGTGTTAGGCACTGGCGTCCACAACAGTTCACCTGCGGAGAGCTGCCAAGTGGATTCCACGCGGTTCCCCACAGGAGAAGAAGGCAAGCCACTCTCACCTGTCTCCTAGCAACCGGGTCAGTGGCCCACCTGCCCTCTTGGCCACACGTAGCGTGGCGAGACCAGCAAGGGCAGTAAATAGAGGCAAAACTAGAGCGTAACACACCCTAAAACAAAAGAGATCTCTGGTGACACCTCACGAATACTAAGGTCACACGCAAACCCTGCTGGGAGAGATATCAAGAAAAAAAAAGACTTGCATTGATATAGCCTCTTTCACACCTCAGGACGTCCCAAAGCGCTTTACAGTCAATTAAGTACTTTTTGAAGTGCAGTCACTGTTGTAATGTGGGAAACGCGGCAGCCACTTTGTGCACAGCAAGCTCCCAGAAACAGCAATGTGATAATGACCAGATTATTTTTTTTTTAGTGATGTTGATTGATGGATAAATATTGGCCAGGGCACCCGGGAGAACTTCCTTGCTCTTCTTCGAAATAGCGCCACGGGATCTTTTTTGTCCACCTGAGAGAGCAGACGGGGCCTCGATTTATCGTATCATCGGAAAGACGCCACCTCTGACAGTGCAGCACTCCCTCAGCACTGCACTGGACTTCCAGCCTGCATTTCGTGCTCAAGTTCCTGGAGTGGGACTTGAACCCACAACCTTCTGAATCAGAAGCAAGAGTGCGACCCACTGAGCCATGGTTGACACTCAAGAGGTGTAAAGAAGCATACTGGTTCATCGTCTTCTATCGCTGTCTCCCTGCTGCTGGGAATTGGAACGGAGTTAGACGATGAGAAGGCGGAGCAGCCCAGCACGCAGTCCTGTGGGCGAAAGGGTTTAGTGCCGAGTGTGTGTGTCTATGACCTGTTAGACTATATAATGCATTCAGTGCAGAAGCACAGCCGGACGACACTCCTCTTCAGTCCCAAAGCTCACTCACCACAAAGCTGTAGAGCTGTGTTGACTTTGCCATGAACTCCTGCTTGCATTCCTCCACACAGATCTCCACGAAGCCAGCGTATTGATTGTGCCGGGCCACCCCCATCTTGCACATGATCCTTTGAGGAAACAGAGGCCGAATTAAGGCTGCCCATTCCATCACTGGCATGTCCCAATACATCAATACGCATCACCATACTCAAAGCCCACAATAGTGATAACGGTGTACAGTGGATTGCCACCATATTAGATCCTGAATCGGTGTGGCAACAACTAATCGCAAATAAAAACAGAAAATGCTGGAAATACTCATTTCCTGCAAGGTCATCGACCTGAAACGTTAACTCTGTTTCTCTCTCCACAGAGGCTGCCTGACCTGCTGAGTATTTCCAGCATTTTCAGTTTATATTTCAGATTTCCAGCAACCGCAGTATTTTAGCTTTTGTGATAATTAATTGCAAATTGGTCTTTTGATATCCCGGCAGAAACATCAGCCTTTAAGATTTTCTCTTAAAGATGTATTTATCCTAAAGTGGCACAGGGGGTGCTGTACAGTGGAGCGCCACCATGTTAGATCCTGAAGTGATGCAGCAGGAAAGTGGGTTCATTCCTCTGCTCCATTTCTTTTATGTCCTTGGTTCTTTCAATCATTAAGGCAGATCAGGTTTTGGTTTGTATTTCAAAAACGGTAACGCCTTATTTACTGCCTCGGTTTTTTTTATATGTTGGCTCACTCACTGCTTTCCCAGCTCTACACTGGCTGGAGTTTAATGTGGGAAAATGCGAGGTTATCCATTTTGGTAGGAATAATAAAAAAGCAAATTATTATTTAAATGGGGAGAGATTACAAAATGCTGAGGTACAGAGGGATCTGAGGGTCCTTGTACATGAATCACAAAAAGTTAGCATGCAGGTACAGCAAGTAATTAGGAAGGCAAATGGAATGTTGGCCTTTATTGCAAAGGGAATGGAATATAAAAGTAGGGAAGTCCTGCTACAACTGTACAGGGCATTGGTGAGACCACACCTGGAGTACTGCGTCCAGTTTTGTCTCCTTATTTAAGGAAGGATATACTTGCACTGGAGGCAGCTCAGAGAAGGTTCACGAGGTTGATTCCGGAGATGAAGGGGTTGTCTTATGAAAAAAGGTTGAGCAGGTTGGGCCTATACTCATTGGAGTTTAGAAGAATGAGAGGGGATCTTACTGAAACATAAGATTCTGAGGGGACTTGACAGGGTAGATGCAGGGAGGATGTTTCCCCTCGTGGGGGAATCTAGAACTAGGGGGCATAGTTTCAGAATAAGGGGGAACTCTTTTAAATTGGAAATGAGGAGGAATTTCTTCTCTCAGAGGGTCGTGAATCTGTGGAGTTCACTTCCCCAGAGAGCTGTGGAGGCTGGGTCAGTGAATATATTTAAGGTGGAGATAGACAGATTTTTGAACGATAAGGGAGTCGAGGGTTATGGGGAGTGGGCAGGGAAGTGGAGTTGAGGCCAAGATCAGATCAGTCATGATCTTATTGAATGGCGGAGCAGGCTCGAGGGGCCAAATGATCTACTCCTGGCTCCTACGTCTTATGTTCTTATATACCTGTATGAACAAAAATAAAAACAGGAAATGCTGGAAATACTCAGCAGGTCGGGCAGCATCTGTGGAGAGAGAAACCGAGTCAACGTTTCAGGTCGATGACCCTTCGTCAGAACTGGAAAAAGTTAGAGATGGAACAGATTTTAAGCAAGTGCAGGGGCAGGAAAGGGGGGAGGGGAGGAAAGAACAAAAGGGAAGGTCTGTGATAGGGTGGAAGGCAGGAGAGATTAAATGACAAAAGGGATAATGGTGCAAGGCAAAAGGAGATGGTAATGGGACAAGTTAAGAAACAAAAGATGAGTCTAGATGAGGTGTAAATGGGAATGGAAAAATCATCAACAGCTGCCATGTGAAAAAAAAAATAGGGGCCGAGGTTATGATCTGAAATTGTTGAACTCTATGTTGAGTCCAGAAGGCTGTAAAGTGCCTAATCGAAAGATGAGGTGCTGCTCCTCGAGCTTACCTTGAGCTTCGTTGGAACAATGTAAGAGACCGAGGACGGTGAGGACAGAGAGATCAGAGTGGGAGTGGAGCGGTGAATTAAAGTGACAGGCGACCGGAAGCTCGGGGTCCCCCTTACGGACTGAACGGAGGTGTTCCGCAAAGCGGTCACCCAATCTGCGTTTGGTCTCCCCAATGTAGGGGAGACCGCATCGTGAGCAGCGAATACAGTATATTAAATTGCAAGAAGTACAAGTAAATCGCTGTTTCACCTGGAAGGAGTGTTTGGGGCCCTGGACAGTGGGAAGGGAGGAGATAAAAGGATGTTGCATCTCCTGCGCTTGCATGGGAAGGTACCATGGGGAGGGGAGGGGCTGTTGGAGGCGATTGAGGAGTGGACCAGGGTGCTGCGGAGGGAGCGGTCCCTTCGTAATGCTGAAAGGGGAGGGGAGGGGAGGGGAGGGGAAGATGTGTTTGGTGGTGGGATCACGCTGGAGGTGAGGAAAATGGCGGAAGTTGATTTGCTGAATGTGAAGGCTGGTGGGGTGAAAGGTGAGGACAAAGGGAGCCATATCGTGGTTCCGGGAGGGAGGGGAAGGGGTGAGAGCAGAAGTGCAGGAAATAGAAATGACACAGTCAAGGGCCATGTCAACCACGGTAGAGGGGAATCCTCAGTCGAGGAAAAAGGAAGACATATCGAAAGCACTGGTATGGAAGGTGGAATCGTCCAAGCAGATGCGACGGAGATGGAGAAACTGGGAGAATGGAATAGAGTCCTTACAGGAAGCGGGGTGGGAGGAAGTGTAGTCCAGGTAGCTGTGGGAGTCAGTGGGCTTAAAGTGAATGTTTGTCAATAGCCTATCCCCAGAGATGGAGATAGAGAAGTCGAGGAAGGGAAGGGAAGAATCAGAGATGGACCATGTGAAGGTGAGGGAAGGGTGGAAATTGGAAGCAAAGTGAATGAAATTTTCTAGTTCAGGGCGAGAGCAGGAAACGGCACCGATACAGTCATCGATGTACCGGAAAAAGAGGTGAGGGAGGGGACCTGAGTAGGACTGGAACAAAGAATGTTCCACATATCCCACAAAAAGGCAGGCATAGTTAGGGCCCATGCGGGTTCCCATAGCAACAGCTTTAATTTGGAGGACGTGAGTGGAGTCAAAGGAGAAATTGTTCATGAACATATTGGTAATTACTCAGCCTGTTCGCTAGGTGGCAATGTTCTCGGAGTTGGTACCTTAGTTTCCAATGTTTTGCCTGGTGCCAAATGGCAGCTGCACATTCCCCCACAAGGACAAAAGAAAAAGGGGATGAGAAGTGTCCATCAGGGGATTTTCGCACACACCCCCCAGTAGTAGCCCAAGGGTAGTGAGGAAGGCCGTGTCAGAGCAGGCATCTACCCTGCCCTCTCGACCACTGAAAGTGGGAGCTTGGGAGGGAAGAGAACGAGGAATAAAGAGGATGGATGTCCTTATCTGACAGCACAATCCTTTAAAACTAAACAAAAAAAAAACACTTGCTCTTTAGTTCACTTTAGCTTCTCTGAGGAACAGCATGAAAAAGAAAAGAAAGATTTGCACTTATATAGCCGCCTTTCACAACCTCAGAACATCCCAAAGCGCTTTACAGCCAATGAATTACTTTTTGAAGTATTGTCACTGTTGTAATGTAGGAAACGAGGCAGCCAATTTGTGCACAGATAATCTGTTTTAGTGATGTTGGTTGAGGGATAATTATTGGTCAGGACACCGGGGATAACTCCCTTGTTCTTCTTCAAATAGGTACCATGGGATCTTTTGCATCCACCCAAGAGGAAAGACGGGGCCTCGGTTTAACGTCTCATCCGAAAGATGGCACCTCTGACAGTGCAGCACTCTCTCTCAGTACCGCACTGGAGTGTCAGTCTGGATTTTGTGCTCAAGTCTCTGGGGTGGGACTTGAACCCACAACCTTCTGACTCAGAGAGGAGAGTGCTGCCCACCGAGCCACGGCTGACCAAACAGGCCAACTCCACCAAAGCATCCCTCCAGGGTCGAGAGTCCCCACCGTAACTACAAAGTAAATAACAGGGGGTTCAAAGGGATGGTGTTCAATCCTCCGGTGGCATTCATTGCTGGGGAGCAATGGCTGTCATCGGATGCATGGATGCTGCTTACAAACGGCTGGAAATCCTACAAAATCTGAGCCGTTCATTATCTGGTATTTAAAATTATGAAGGGGTTCGATAGGGAAGACGTAGCAAATTTGTCCAAAACTAGGGACCATAAGTATAAGATAGTCACTAATAAATCCAATAGGGAATTCAGTAGAAACTTCTTTACCCAGAGAGTGTAACTCGCTACCACCAGAGAGTAGTTGAGGTGATTAGCATAGATGCATTTAAGGAGAAGTTAGGTAAACACACGAGGGAGATATGTTGATAGGGCGAGATGAAGTAGGGTGGGAGGAGGCTCGTGTGGAGCATAAACACCGGCATAAAAAACGGCAACTGACCTGTTTCTGTGCTGTAAATTCTATGTAGTGTTTGATGTAAGAAAACTACTAGGCATTTGGTCTGAGTATTAAACAAGGCTTTAATCAACTGTTTTTCAACATGGAGATCTAGTTGTGTCCTTCACTAGTTCCTGTTAAAGAATGTCCTGAGCAAGCTGGGCCCATGCCCGAGTATTTATACTCTCCCTGGACAGCGCCACCAGCAGGCCGCCCAGTATCATTTCATAAGTCATTTCCACATGAATGGCGAGATTCATGTCAGTGTTATTGCTGGTGGCACGCTCACTACTATGGTGGTTTTACCAGCAACAACCTGCCCATTACTACAACGTTACGTTTTAATCTGCCGCTGGAACAGCACTTTCCCGGAGAATCCTTGCTGCTGACCCTCGTTTTGTCGGGATCGTGAACTACAGAGTGGCAAACATGACGGGCTCTCAATTCTATCCAGCCGGGAGCAGGCAGGACACAGAACGCCTAGCCAAAGAGTCAACCCGCCAGCCCTCCGGGAAAGTGATGTTTAAACGTGGCTTACTGTTCCGCTGGGATGTATCCGTCTGGCAGTGGGATACAATCGACTCCAGCCACACGCACAAAGTTTTCGATCTCCCAGAAACTCAGGCCCAGGTTCTCCCCGTAGATCGTCACTTTTGTCCCACCTTCCCTGGGCCCTCGTATTGGTGATATCTGTGAATATATAAAGACAGGAGTGTTTCATTGTATATAAATGTACAAGAGAAGGCTGCTGCCTTGATGGAACTCTGACATATCATAAATTTCACTTAAATGTACATTTATCATAAACAGGCAATTATACTTCACGGAGTTAAGTGTTAACCAATCAGAACATTCATTAGCATGTCTTGTCTAAATCTGTGTGTGAGTGTGGGGTGTGTCTGTGCGAGTGATGAGTGTGAGTGTGTGTGTGTCTGAGAGAGAGTGTGAGAGTGTGTGTGTGAGAGAGAGTGTGAGTGTGAGAGAGTGTGAGTGTGTGTGTGAAAGAGAGTGTGAGTGTGTGTCTGAGAGAGAGTGTGAGTGTGTGAGAGTGTGAGAGTGTGTGTGTGAGAGAGTGTGAGAGTGTGTGTGTGAGAGAGTGTGAGTGTGTGTCTGAGAGAGAGTGTGAGTGTGTGAGAGTGTGAGAGTGTGTCTGAGAGAGTGTGAGTGTGTGTGTGTATGTGTCTGAGAGAGAGAGAGTGTGAGTGTGTGTGTGTCTGAGAGTGTGAGTGTGTGTGTGTGTCAGAGAGTGTGAGAGTGTGTGCGTATGTGTCTGAGAGAGTGTGAGTGTGTGTGTGTGTCTGAGAGAGAGTGTGAGAGTGTGTGTGTGTGTCTGAGAGAGAGTGTGAGTGTGTGTGTGTGTGTCTGAGAGAGAGTGTGAGAGTGTGTGTGTGTGTCTGAGAGAGAGTGTGAGAGTGTGTGTGTCTGAGAGAGAGTGAGAGTGTGAGTGTGTGTCTGAGAGAGTGTGAGTGTGTGTGTGTGTGTGTCTGAGAGAGAGTGAGTGTGAGTATGAGAGTGTGTGTGTGTGTCTGAGGGAGTGTGAGTGTGTGAGAGAGTGTGAGTGTGAGAGAGGGAGAATGAGTGCGTGTGTGAGAGAGAATGAGTGCGTATGTGAGAGAGAGAGTGTGTGTGTGTGTGTGTGTGTGTGTGTGTGTGTGTGTCTGTGTGTGAGTGAATCTGGCCGTTTGTGTGTGTCTATATAGAATTTCCTTCCAAACCTGTCTACCTCTCTCACCTCCTTTAAGACGTTCTCTTCCTGCTCCCGCATCGTTACCTCTGGTGTCCCCCAAGGATCTATCCTTGGCCCCCTCCTATTTCTCATCTACATGTTGCCTCTTGGCGACATCGCCCGAAAACACAGCATCAGTTTCCACATGTACGCTGACGACACCCAGCTCTACCTCACTACCTCTTCTCTCGACCCCTCCACGGTCTCTAAATTGTCAGACTGCTTGTCCGGCATACAGTTCTGGATGAGCCATAATTTTCTCCAACTAAATATTGGGAAGACCGAAGCCATTGTTTTCGGTCCCCGCCACTGGCTCCATCCCTAGCCACTGACTCCATCCCTCTCCCTAGTATCTGTCTGAGGCTGAACCACACTGTTCGCAACCTTGGTGTCATATTGGATTCTGAAATTAGCTTCCGACCACATATCCGCAGCATAACAAAGACCGCCTACTTCCACCACCATAACATCGCCTGTCTCCGCCCCTGTCTCAGCTCATCCGCTGCTGAAACCCTCATCCATGCCTTTGTTACCTCTAGACTTGACTATTCCAACACACTCCTGTCTGGCCTCTCACATTTCACCCTACGTAAACCTGAGGTCATCCAAAACTCGGCTGCCCGTGTCCTAACTCGAAGGTTGATTTTGTGACTGGAAGCCTGTGTCCAGTGGTGTACCGCAGGGATCGGTGTTGGGTCCTTTGCTGTTTGTAGTGCACATTAATGATTTAGATATGAATGTAGGAGGTGTGATCAGTAAGTTCGCAGATGACACGAAAATTGGTGGAGTGGTAAATAGCGAAGAGGGAAGCCTCAGGCTACAGGACGATATAGATGGGTTGGTCAGATGGGCAGAACAGTGGCAAATGGAATTTAACCCTGAAAAGTATGAGGTGGTGCATTTTGGGAGGACTAACAAGGCAAGGGAATCGAGGCATCTGTGTAAACAGTAACCTGGGGAAGGTATTCTGTAGCATCATAAACAAAAGACTTATAAACTTCCTTGAGGAGCACAATGTCTTGAGTAAAAGCCAAATTGGATTCCTGCCAAACTATAGAACATCAGATCATATCTTCACCCTACAGACCCTAATTGACAAACACGTTCATCAAAACAAAAGCAAAATCTACGCATGCTTTATAGATTTCCAGAAGGCTTTCGACTCCATCTGGCATGACGGTTTATTCCTGAAACTTATCGAGAGCGGGGTAGGGGGAAAAACATATGATGTAATTAAATCAATGTATACAAACAACAAATGTGCAGTTAAAATTGGAGACAAACAAACAAAATACTTCCCACAGGGGTGGGGGGTGACGCAGGGCTCGCCAATCTCACCGACACTCTTTAATATTTACATAAATGAATTGGCAAAACTACTTGAACAATCTACAGCACCCGGCCTCACCCTATATGAATCCAAGGTTAAATTCCTCCTCTATGCAGACGACCTGGTTCTGCTGTCACCAACTAAGGAGGGTCTACAGCAGAACCTGGATCTGCTGGAGTCGTACTGCCAGACTTGGGCCCTGACAATAAATCCCCAAAAAACCAAAGTCCTTGTGTTCCAGCAAAGATCCAGACATCAGGGACCCAAAATAAATTTCACACTAGGAACAACCAAAATTGAACAAACCACTAACTGCACATACTTGGGCTTAAAAATCAGTTCTACGGGAAATTTCAAACTGGCTGTGAATGAACTGAAAGAGAAAGCAAGAAGGGCTTTCTATGCCATTAAAAAATCAATCCAAATAGAAATCCCAATTAGCATTTGGCTCAAAATGTTCAAATCAGTAATTGAACCAATTGCACTCTATGGCAGTGAGGTGTGGGGACCGCTAACACAACAAGAATTTGCAAAATGGGACAAACACCCAATTGAGATCCTACATGCAGAATTCTGTAAAAGTATCCTCCGGACTCAAAGGAAAACCGTAAACAATGCATGCAGGGCAGAACTAGGCCAATTTCCATTAATAATCACTAACACCTAGAAATGAGCAACCCCCAATGCTATCATTACGAAGCCCTGAAATGCCAAGAGAGGACCATAAAGAAGAATACCCTCAGTCAACTAGTCCTGGGACTCAGTGAAGTAACTACTAACACTACTAACAATAACCAGCCCCAGGACAGTGACAGCGTAACACAAAGAATTCGACCCAACACAATCGTCGCTAAGCAAAAGGAAAAATCTCTGTCATATTGGGCAGAAACAACAAAAACCCAAAGCAAACTCAATTGCTACTTGGCCCTAAACAGACAATACAACATGGCTGATTACCTGACCATGGTAAAGGATAGCAAACTGAGAAAAACTTTGACAATGTACAGACTTAGTGAACATAACCTGGCGGTCGAAAAAGGTAGACACAGGCAGACCCGGCTACCAAGAGAGGACAGGATATGCTCTCACTGCAGTCAGGGAGTGGTGGAGACGGAGATGCACTTCCTCACAGCTTGTAGAAAATATCAGGGCATAAGGGAGAATTTCTACCCAAAATTCACAAAAATATGCCCGGAATTCAGAAACTTGAATGACGACCAAAAACTCCCATACCTACTAGGGGAAGAGAGAAATTGTGTAACACTAGCAGCACACTATGTTACAGCTTGCCATAAACAGAGGGACAACCACTAAATATAAGAAAAGAGTATATATAAATTATATGAAAGTATATTTATACACTCAGGGATATATCTGTTTATACACTGTATGGATAGATCTGTATTTTTGTGAACAAACATGAATGTTTTTCAATGCTTTGGCAACATAAGATGTAACTTGTCATGCCAATAAAGCGATTTGAACTGAATTGAATTGAGAGAGGGAGAGGGGAGAGAGGGAAGAGAGGAAAGAGAGAGAGGGAAGAGAGAGAGGGGAGAGAGAGAGGGGAGAGAGGGGAGAGAGAGAGGGGAGAGAGGGGAGAGAAAGAGGAAAGAGAGAGAGGGAAGAGAGGGGAGAGAGAGAGGGGAGAGAAAGAGGAAAGAGAGAGGGAAGAGAGAGAGAGAAAAGAGAGAGAGAGAAAAGGGGAGAGGGGAAGAAAAGAGAGGGGGAGAAAATGCACAGAAAAAAACGACAGAAAATATTAATAACATAAGGGTGTGGTTTCTCCACCACCAGCCCCCCCCCCGCCGTTCTTCCAGTCCAGCACTGTGTGTCGGCCCGTACGGTAGTGCACCGTCCCACAGGTGTGTCTCAGTATGAAAGCTCCACATTATTCACTAATCCTGGTGGGGGGGGTTTTCCTCTTAACTCATGCGGAAGGAAGTGGCCGGGTCCATGACTGCAATTTAAAACAGGGATTAAGCTGGGCGAGTACAAAGCACATCTCAACTGTCAAGTTTACAAACCTTCTACTTCACTGCAAACGCATGCCAATGAGTCTCTCTCTCGCTCCCTCTTGGGGATTATAAAACCACACAGGTGCTGTGTGAAACAAGTCGGCCACTGTCAATGCCTCCCACCACCCCCCCCCCCCCTGCACAGAGCGAGACTCTGATCTTCCATCAGTGGCGTTCTAAGTGGCTGTTCTGTTTACACTGGCTTGTGAAGGGCAGCCCCAGAGGATTCGTGACTGAGCTGGATGGGACGCGAGTCAGCACAGGGTGCGGCTTGGCGGATGAATAGGTGAATGGGACCATCGAGCTGGAGCTCACCCTGAACAACCATTTGAATTAGGGCTTGTAGCATCAGAACTTTCTCAAATCCTCCACTGCACCTGCTCGTGACTGATGAGCCTGGTAAGGCAAGCTTAGGCTTTTCTGCACTGGTCACAGCATTGGGTTGATCCAATAACTGAAATCACCTGTATCTTCTGAAGGGCATGAAGATCCTTCCTATGACTAGATGACTTCTAGTTCCTCCTCCTCGCCTCATCCGACCCCATGTGATCTCCTCCAGCTGTACATTCCCACATGCCCCACTATACCTTATCTGAGGAAGGATGTCCTTAACTGAGGAAGGATGTTCTTATCTGAGGAAGGATGTTCTTGCCATGGAGGGAGTGCAGCGAAGATTCACCAGGCTGATACCTGGGATGGCAGGAATGACGTATGAGGAGAGATTGGGTTGATTGGGCTTATACTCGCTGGAGTTTAGAAGAATGAGAGGGGATCTCATTGAAACTTATAACATTCTAACAGGCCTAGACAGACTAGATGCAGGAAGGATGTTCCCAATGGCGGGGGAGTCCAGAACCAGGGGTCACAGTCTAAAGATAAGAGGTAAGCCATTTAGGACAGAGATGAGGAGGAATTTCTTCACCCAGAGAGTGGTGAACCTGTGGAATTCTCTGCCACAAAAGGCAGTTGAGGCCAATTCATTAAATATATTCAAGAAGGAGTTAGATATATTTCTTAAGGCTAAAGGGATCAAAGGATATGGGGAGAAAGCAGGGACAGGGTACTGAATTTGGATGATCAGCCATGATCTCATTAAATGGCGGAACAAGCTCGAGGGGCCGAATGGCCTACTCCTGCTCCTATCATCTATGTTTCTATGTACCCTCTGCGCACTGGTACTCCACCTGTAAATCGCTCCGCTTTGTCACCTTCCTCCACTTTGTCTTGCTCTTTGTTTGTTTTCTTTAGCCCCGCTCTAGCTTTGTTTCCATTATCCCCTCCTCGGCAACTACTCTATCCCACCGTCCTATAGGTGAGGACAGATATAGAAATGCAAGTAACTGGTATGACCAGTATGGGTACATGAGTGTCATAGTTACGGAATTCAGCCAGTGCCTTACACAGCAAGAATGAGGCCTCTTTTGATTTGTACTCTAACCCTCTGCTCGGTATCAGTCGTGGCTCAGTTGATAGCACTCTCACCTCTGTGGGTTCAAGTCCCACTCCAGAAACTTAAACACATAATCTAGGCTGTTATTTGCAGTGGAGTACTGAGGGAGCGCTGCACTGTCGGAGGTGCTGTCTTTCGGATGAGACGTTAAACAGAGGCCACCGTCTGCCCCTCTCAGGTGGACGTAAAAGATCCCACGGCCACTATTTCGAAGAAGAGCAGGGGAGCTCTCCCCGATGTCCTGGTCAATATTTATCCCTCAACCAACCTTCACCAAAGCAGATTATCTGGTCATTATCACGCGGCTGTTTGAGGGATCTTGCTGTGCGCAAATTGGCTGCCGCTTTTCCAACATTACAACAGTGACTGCACTTCAGAAAAGTACTTTATTGGCTGTAAAGCGTTTTGGGACATCCCAAGGTCATGAAAGACTCTATATAAATGCAAGTCTTTCTTTTGTCATTCTGCTAGTGCGACCTCAGCGCCTCAACTGGTCCATATTTAATCACAGTTGAATTAGCCGTCCTTACAGCACCCAGAAAACTGTTACCTTCCCGGGATGGACCACAGCCAATAGTATCAGATTATTCCAAGTGGATCAGTGGTCTGATAAATCCTTTGGATTGCTGCCAATTAGGGATTTTGATGTTGCATTATAGATAAACCATGGGGGGATTCCTCAGCTCTAATGGTCGGGAAAAGAGCTTTTCAGGAAACATCAATGAATAATACATTAGAATATTTCACAGACCAAAATTGCACAGATTTGTAACTTTTTTTTTTAAACTTCTAGTTGGTTTAAGGATATACATTCTCAGCATAAACGGCCGCTTCTGTTACTCTGTGTCCTGACACTGCAGTGATGCAGAAACCAGGTCAGAAGCCAAGTCCTTCAGCTTCACCTAGCTTGGCTGTGCACAGAGCCAGCTACAAGGCTGGCAGAAATATCGGGAGTTCTAGTTAGCGTTGGTCAGGGTATTGCCATCCCATCAGGATAGCACAAGGGTAAACAGAAAGTCTCCAATTTTTCAGATGCAGAAATTAAAGTAAACAAAGAACTTGCATTTGTATAGTGCCTTTCACAACCTCAGGAAACGCTTCACAACCAACGAAGTAACTTTGAAGTGTAGTCACCGTTGAAATGTAGGGAAATGTGGTTCTAATTTGCGCACAGCAAGAACCCACAAAGAGCAATGAGATAAATGACCAGACAATCTGTTTCAAGTGGTGTTGAGCAAAGGATAAATATTGTCCAGGGCACTACTCTTCTTTGAATAGTTCCGTGGACTTTTTAACGTCCATCTGAGATGGCAGGCGGGGCTGCGGCCTAACTTCTCATCTAAAAGACGGCAGCTCTGACCGTGCAGCACTCCCTCAGTACTGCACTGAAGTATTAGCCTAGATTATGTGCTCAATTCTCTGGAGTGGGGCTTAAACCCATGACCCTTCTGACTCAGAGGTGAGAGTGCTACCCAATCAGCTGAGACCGACACCGTAAGTAAAAGGTCAAGGCATCAAGGTTGCGAAGAGGACAGAAGATGAGATAAGACAGAAGTGGCGGTTAGGTGACACCAAGCTTTCGTTTTAAAGACCCGCAGACAACGTTCCTCCTAATTTTTTGGGGGGTGCGCGGTCCCTTTAATGGGCTACGCGGCCCGTTCAAAATTTTGCGCATGCAGTTACCTCAGTGATACGGGGGTTGGTACATTTCCTATTCGTTCCCGATGGCTCCAGCCACTGTTCCCCCGAGGCGGGACAGTCATGCCTGAGGGTGCACCTTCCGTCGCCCCTGCACCAGCCACACTCGAAGTCAGGGTCCGCCTTCAGGCACAGGCCGCAGCTCTCCCGCATCACCCCGCACTTGTACAGGTGAACTGTGAGAGGAGGAAAAGGAAAAAAAAAAGTGAATGAAACCAGGAGGAAAAATAAGACGAGACCGAATCGCAACTCATTTCAAACGGAATTCAGACGGATTTGTTCTCGAAGGCTTGGGTGAGAAACTGAGAGAGTTGGCTGGCTTGGGAGAGATTGCTTTCGGCTCACCTTTGTTGTGCGCTGGGTTGTCGATGCTGAAGTCCCCGTTCCAGACAACAGAGAGATCCACGGGAAGATTGTTGATCGCCATCCCCTCGTAGGAGTACTGAAACGAGACGAGCAACGTAACGACGTGTCTAAAACGGACGGTGTTTCACAAACTGTCCGCCACTGAGGCAGCTCAGAACACCACCTTCATTCCTCATCACTAAGTTAATTCAATACACTTGAGGAGGAAGAATGTCAAGACCTTGGAGAGGGTGCAGAGGAGATTTACTAGAATAGTACCGGGGATGCAGGACTTCAGCTATGTGGAGAGTCTTAGAGAAGCTGGGGTTGTTCTCCTTAGAGTAGAGAAGGTTAAGGGGAGATTTAATTCAAGTGTTCAAAATTATAAGGGGTTTTGGTAGAGTAAATAGGGAGAAACTGTTCTCACCAACAAGAGGGCCAGTAACCAGAGGACACAGATAATTGTCAAAAAAGCCAGGGGAAAGATGAGGAGAATTTTTTTTTTACTCAGCTAGTTATGATGATCTGGAATACACTGCCTGAAAGGGTGGTGGAAGCAGATTCAATAATAACTTTCAAAAGGGAATTGGAGAAATACTTGAAAAGGATAAATCTGCAGGCCTTGGAGGAAAGAGTGAGGGAGTGGGACTAATTGGTAGCTCTTTCGGAGAGTCGGCACAGGCACCACGGACCGAGTGATGACCTCCTTTGCTGGAAGATTCTATGAATTTCAGGCCTCTCCCAAGTGCTGCTGGCACTAATGTATTGAGTCTCCAGTTAGATGTGGTACCAATTGTGTTTATGCTCAAAATGAAACATGAACGTGCTGGGCTTTGTGCTGACCGCACCCAGCACATGCCAGGACAGGCATGGCATAGCATAGCTGACAAGTGTGGTGCTGTTGTTGTTTGGCGAACCGACCTCTACTGTGCGGAGGCTGAACGCCAATTCTCTGACACCTCCCCCTGGACCATGACCCCACTACCGAACATCAAGCCATTGTTTCCAAGATTGTCACTGACCTCATCTCCTCTGGAGATCTTCCGTCCATGGCTGTCAACCTCATAGTCCCCCAACTCCACACAACCCGATTCTACCTCCTTCCCAAGATCCACAAACAGAACTGCCCTGGTAGACCCATCGTTTCAGCCTGTTCTTGCCCCACGGAACTGATTTCTTCCTATCTCGACTCTATTTTTTCTCCCCTTGCCCATCCACCCCGCCTTTCCCCACCTCTGCACCTGCTTAAAACCTGTTACATCCCTAACTTTTTCCAGGTCTGACGAAGGGTCATCGACCTGAAACTTTAACTCTGTTTCTCTCTCCACGGATGCTGCCTGGCCTGCTGAGTGTTTCCAGCATTTTCTGTTGTTATGGCATAGCATGGCATCAGTTGGGCATCCACTATGGTTCACTGGGTAAAGGAGCCGCCTGGCGTGGAACAGGGCCAGTCAGTTTCAATCCCTGGACTATCCTGAAGCTGATCCCAGCCTAGTGTATGAATAGGCGACGGCATCCATGTGCTTGGGTGCTGGGGTGGAAAGTCAGCTCAGCTGCTGCCCCTGATCGCTATCCAATGACTCCTGCTGGAGAGCGTGCACGTACGGTCATCAGGTGAGATGGGACCGGGCCAAGCGTTGATGTCCCTCCCAACCCCACACCCACCCCTTGTGGTCAAATAAGCATAAGACTCGTCCCCGAGGCTCATCCATGAACAATGCCCACATGGGTGAAGGTACTGAAGAGCTTCCAAGCACCTGTGGAACTGGACCTCTGTTAAGAGTCTGCACCCTCAGGAGAGTAGTAGAGAAAACCGGAGGACAAAAGGCTCAGTTCTGCTCTGGACAATGTCGTCTTAAGCACTCCCCCCAAACCAGCAGTCTTTAGAGGACAACTGACACCTGTGGAACCATCTGCACCATCACTGCTGTGGGTGCGGATGACAAAAACTGTAAGGGGGAAAAAAGCTATCCTTTGGTCCCATAAACTTTATTAACTCTGTATGCAATGCCTCAATTTTAAAATTCTCAGCCTTGTGTTCAAATCCCTCCATGGTCTCTTCCCTCCCTACCTCTATAACCTCCCGCTGCCCTACAACCCTCCGAGAACTTTGAGCTCCTCCAATTCTGGCCTCTTGTGCATCCTCCACCCCACCATTGGAGGCTGTGCATTCAGCTGCCCAGGTTCTGAAATTCCCTCCCTAAAGCTCTCCGCCTCTCTTTCCTCCTTTAAAAAAAATTTTTTTAAATTTGTTTATGAGATGTGGGCATCGCTGGCAAGGCCAGCATTTATTGCCCATCCCTAGTTGCCCTTGAGAAGGTGGTGGTGAGCCGCCTTCTTGAACCGGTGCAGTCCGTGTGGTGAAGGTACTCCCACAGTGCTGTTAGGGAGGGAGTCCCAGGATTTTGACCCAGGAAGATGCTCCTTTAAACCTACCTCTTTGACCAAGTTTTTGGTCATCTGTCCTAATATATCCTTAATGTGGTTCAGTGTCAAATTTTGTCTGATAATCGTCCTGTGAAGCACCTGGGGATGTTTTACTGCATTAAAGGCGCTATATAAATGCACGTTGCTGCTGTTGTATTCCCCCCTTAGACATCTTTTATATGAAAGAAACTAGGTCATAGAGTCATAATGGCACAGAAGGAGGCCATTCGGCCCATCGAGTCCGTGCCGGCTCTCTGTAGAACAATCCAGTCAGTCCCATTCCCCCGCTCTATCCCCGTAGCCCTGCAAATATATTTCCCTCAAGTGCCTATCCAGTCTCCCCTTGAAAACATCGAGTGTCTCCGCTTCCACCACTTCCGTCGGCAGCAGGTTCCAGGTCATCACCACTCGCTGCGTAAAAAAGTTTTTCCTCTCATCCCCCCTGTATCTCTTTCCCAAAACCTTAAATCTGTGTCCCCTAGTCCTTGTACCATCAACTATTGGGAACAGCCTTTCCCCGTCTAGTCTATCCAAACCCGTCATAATCTTGTACACCTCTATCAAATCACCCCTCAACCTCCTTTGCTCTGATGAAAACAAATGCAGGTGCGTAATTTGAAAGCTTGACACAAAGGCTTGAGGCAGTAACTTGAATATAATGCTGGCGCAGAGTACCCAGACTGCCCTCACCTGACACCACTGAGCCATAATGGCACAGAGGCTGCCATGACAGTCTCGGCCTAGTGCTGAGATTCTGGCCTGTCACAGCCTGCCCACACGGGTAGTAGCTCCCCTGCTCCCCCTCCCTCCCCCCCACCACCCCCATCTACTGCTTCCTGTCACAGTTAAACTAATGGCAACAGAAAGGCTTAGCAAGAAAAAGGAGAACTCCTCACGAATGGAGGAAAAGAATACTTTGACTTTAACTTTCCATTGTGACCTTTGCTCAGAGTATAGTGAGGTGATGGACAGATTCCAGACACAGCCTTTCACTGTGAACAGTTCCCTCTCCGAGTCAATGGAGATCAATGTGTTTGCGAGCACTACAGCTGACACACATGCAGTACTGAAGAAGTGCTCCAGGCAAGCACAGCCATCCCTCCCGAGCCTCACACAGAGGCAGTTTAAAGGAGATTAAGGGTTCCGTGAATGACTGGAATTGCTAACGTCGCACCAAAAACCGGCCAATAAAACGAGGCTATAATTGATCGCTAGCAATGATTATAAGACACCAATCCTACTGAGAGATTCAGAGGAGAGTAACAAAAGGAGCTGGATAAATAACTGGTTGGGAATGAGATTGGTGGTTATGGAGATAGGCACAAACTGCGATAATCGAATACTTCTTGGGACATAATAGTCACCGACGTAAGAAAACTACTAGGCACTTGGTCTAAGCGTTAAACAAAGCTTTAATCAACTGTTTTACAACATGGAGGTCTAGTTGTGTCCTTCACTAGTTCCTGTTAAGAATGTCCTGCGCAAGCTGGGCCCGCGCCCGAGTATTTATACTCTCCCTGGACAGCGCCACCCACAGGTCGCTCAGTATTATTTCATAAGTCTTTCTTTCTTGAATGACTGATTCATGTCAGTCCCTGTGCTGGGAGGCTTAATGTGGTCTGGAGGGCAGCAAACCAGGCCTGAATGATGGGAGTATGATGACGTGTGGCAATCTGGAATCTTCCACTGTTTCCTTCAGAGATTGAAATTTTCCAGAAGAATTTTACCTCAGAATTAAATTGTGGGTTGGACCACATGATCTGTGGAAGGCGCGGGATTGGTTGGCCAGACGACCTCTTTCTTATATTCTTATAAACCACGAGAAATAGATTGGCGCAGAGTTTAACCATCATTTCTTTCACATCATTTGCCTCCAAGTCTACATCTCCTCCTCTGCTGCCACACCCAGATTTATCATCTCAAGTTTGGACTTTCCAACCTCGACCCTGCATAAGCTACAAATCATCCAGCATGCCCTTGCCCACGTTCTCACCCACACTGAGGCCCATATCCCCACCACCCAAGCTCCACTGGCACTCCCGAGTCCCAGAAAATCGGTTTTACGATTCTCATCCTCATCTTCAAATCCTTCCATGGTCTCACCCATCCCAACCTTTGCAATCTCCTCCAGCTGTGTCCCTGTGGGCACCCTCTTCTGCCCCCCCAAAGCAGCCTACTTCACTCTATCATTGGTGGCCACTTCTCCAGCCATCTTGCCCCCACCCTCTGGAACTCTCTCTCTTAGCATCTCTGTCTTCTGACCTCCCTTCCCACCTTCAAAAGCCTCCTAAAGGCCTTTCTCTTTGAATGTGCTTTACCCCCTTCCCAATCTCTTCTTCCTTTTCTCCCTCCTATTCTATATCAAGTTTAAGACAGAAATAATATATCTGAATTCCCAATTGGCCACATGCGGCTAGCGGCTAACGTATTGGGCAACACTGTTCTAAAGAGGTATTCTCTTCATTTGAAAAATGTTTGCAAACCTGTTTCCAAGCGCAAGCAGTGCACGTCAACCCAAGCATCCCACCCATCCGTCCCTTCAACCATTGTCTGCCCACCTGTGACAGAGACTGTAGGTCCTGCATTGGACTCATCAGTCATCTGAGAACTCATTTTTAATGTGGAAGCAAGTCATCCTCGGTTCCGAGGGACTGCCTAAGAAGAAGAAGACGGCGACTTGTTCAAAAAGCACTCTTTGTCTACCACTGTTGCACTTTCCGTCAAACCTCACAGAAAAACCTAACGCTCGTGTGTGACCTTGTTGTCAGGTGTCAGCCTGGCCCAGCTGGGAGGACTCGCGCCTCCGAGTGAGAAGGCTGTGGGTTCCAGTGCATAGCACATAATCTGAGCTGACAGACCAGGGAGCGCTGCATTGTCAAAGATTCCGTCCTCGGGACAAGATGTTAAACGGAGGCCCCACTTGCCTGCTCGGGTGGACACTATTCGAAGAAGAACGGGGAGTTCGCCAGGTGTCCTGGCCAACATTCCTCCCTCAACCAATGGCTAACTGTCCATTCATCTCATCGTTGGTTATGGGATGTTGCTGATGCAGAACAGCCGCCAAATACTGCCTATGCGCCAACAGTCAGAGCACGTCAAGAAAGTAACTGACTGTGTGAAGCACTTTTGAGACGTTTCAACGTGGTGCTATATAAATGCAATTTTTTTCTGTTTCTTTCTGACAAAGCATGCTCTTCTCGCTCAGAGACAGGGCACCTTTAAGAGTTACCTTCAGAAATATTCTTTTGTAAAGTGATACACTGCTGTAGTACAATGCTGCATCTGTGTCTTGCCTGAATAGCTCTGTTGTGCACTTAAATCCGCACGGTGTTGTATTAGGTGTACTGTACGTCGGAGGCAGCTGGATCTGCAGTAATTAGCAGGCCATTCAGAATTTTTTTTTAAAATGTGCTTTGTTACGTTTGATATTTGAGCCTTTTCAATATTCTGAAGCATGCAAATGGGCTCCAAAACAGTGCACGGTCCTTTCATTTTATAGAATCATAGAATGGTTACAACACAGAAGGAGGCCATTCGGCCCGTCGAGCGCCCGTGCCCGGCTCTCTGCAAGAGCACTTCAGCTAGTCCCACCCCCCCCACCCCCCGCCCTTTTCCCATAACCCTGCAAAAAAATTTCCTTCAGGTACTTATCCAATTCCCTTTTGAAAGCCGTGATCAAGTCTGCCTCCACCACCCTTTCAGGCAGTGCATTCCAGATCCTAACCACTCGCTGCGTAAAAAAAGTTTTTCCTCCTGTCGCCTTTGAATCTTCTGCCAATCACCTTAAATCTGTGACCTCTGGTTCCCGGCTCAATCAGAGTACTTCTGTCTTTGCTTTTCAGTGGAAAAACAAAGAAATGAAGCGGATATGTTTCTGGGCTCGCTGATTTGTGCACAATCCCTTTTACATTAGGTTTCAGTGTAACTCAAAACACTTTAAAAAAAATTAACAGGGAGAGCTCCCCTGGCATTGCTCATGATGCATAGGACTGCTTTATAATCACAGGAGCCATTACACCGTGTAACACACATTGCATTATTCTGCTGCCAGGATACAGCAATGCTCAACTTGGTCTGTCCCTTAAAGGAGACAAAGAGTAATTGTCAATGGTCACATCCTTAGATCAATTAAAGGTTGACTACCGATGGTGAGGGAAGTTTGCAGATCTTTTACGTCCACCTGAAAGGGCAGACGGGGCCTCGGTTTAACATCTCATCCGAAAGACGGCACCTCCCTCAGTACCGCACTGCGAGTGTCGGCCTAGAATTTGTGCTCAGGTCTCTGAGGCGAGCATGCTGCCACTGAGTCACGGCTGGCACTTACAATTGGCATTACCACGAGCACTACTCACTGATGTGTTCTGACACTGGACACTAGAGCTGTTGAATCGCAAGGCCGGAACTCGCTGCTCCGTTCCGTGGATGTTCAGGATGCACTCATAGCCTCGCTGGCCTGATTGTGGCTGTGGAAGATTTTTGGATTTCAAGGTGATGGGCTTCACCACTCCGACGGGCACCAGAATCTTCTCAGCAGCGAGCAGCTGTGGACAGTCCTGGAGAGAAAGGACAAGTAGAATTTCAACGTGACACCATTAGCACGATAAATGCTCTCTTACTGAGTAAGGCCAAGGCCCAAAGTACAAAACACCACCGAGTAAAGGAGAAGCCAAGGCAACTCAGGGATTAAGTGATGCCTCATTTCCAATGGCTCCCGCTGCCATTTTCCTTTGGTGATGTTGGTGGAAACCGGGTTTCGGGGGGAAAGAGTGAGAGGATGTGGGGTGGCGAGAGGACAATATGGGAGTTATGAGGAAAGGACAGTTGCTGGGATAGAGGGGACATGGAGGAAGCTGGGGGGGTGATTGGAAATGGACGGAAATTTAAAGAAAAATAAAAAGAGGTCAAGACAGAGTGATTGAAGAACCTGCTCAGAGAAGACACAAAGCAGGACACATGGACCAGCAAGGGAGAAATGGAAGGATAGAGGAGAAAGGGAAGGATACTGGAGAAAGGGAAGGGTAGGGGAGAAAGGCAACAGCGAGGGGAAGGGTTGGAATGCAGAGAGGGATGAAGCAAAAATTGCAAAGGAAAGGTAGCCTTCTGTTGTGAACAGCCCCCTTCCCTGCTACACCGCACCACCTACCCAAAAGGAAAGGAGATAAACAGAGGGAAAGCAGAACAGGAGAGGAGGACAAGCAGAAAAGAGAAAGGGGGAGATAGATGGATCAATGCCACAAAGACAACAGAAAGGTAAGGCAGACACCGTAACCTCTGACTTACTGTGTGCAATGCAATGGGAAATCCACTGAAATATATTAAAAGTGTGATATCTTGAGACACAGCATATATATACACAACAGCACAACATGGCTTCCGAGTAAGAATTTTACTGCACACGGCTTTATTATTATACTAGCTGGGGGAGCCCGGCGTTGCCGAGGCTTTTTCGAGGGCATGTTGTTGTTGGAAGAGAGAGAGGGAGCGACTGTGGGGGGGAGAGAGAGCGACT
>NW_028225183.1:36905763-37037184 GCF_052327205.1 Somniosus microcephalus
GTGCTTTGTGGGCTTGCGGCCGAAACGGCGGCTGCGGACCTCGAGCTGACCAGGGCGCTGGAATCGGCCTGGGCTCATGTCTTTGCGGGTGTTCGCCTCGGCCAAAAGGCATCAGGGTGACGGCCGAAGGCCGCAAAAGCGTCCAAGGGAGATGCGTTCATCCAGGTGCCGAGGCCAGGGCCCCGGGGCAGAAAGAGCAATTGGAGCGGGGTTGAGGGCCTTCTGCAGGGGAGAGGGAGAGGGAGGAGAGAGAGGGGGGAGAGAGAGAGGTAGGGAGTAAGAGAGGGGGGAGAGAGAGAGAGGAGGAGGGAGGAGAGAGGTGGGAGCGGGGAGGGGAGGGAGGAGGAGGAAGAGAGAGGGGAGAAGGGAGAGGGGAGCGGGGAGGGGGGAGCGGGGAGGGGAGGGGAGCGGGGAGGGGAGGGGAGCGGGGAGGGAGGGGAGCGGGGAGGGAGAGGAGTGGGGAGGGGAGGGGAGGAGGGGAGCGGGGGAGGGAGGGGGGAGCGTGAGGTAGGGAGGTAGGGAGAGAGGTGAGAGGGGAGGAGGAGGAGGAGAGGGAGGAGAGGAGGGGAGAGGCAGAGGGAGGAGAGGAGGGGAGAGGGAGAGGGAGAGAGGGGAGAGGGAGGGAGGAGATGGAGGGGGTGGAGAGGGAGAGGGAGGAGGGGGAGGAGAGGGGGAGGGAGGAGAGGGAGGAGAGGGGGAGGGGAGGAGAGGGGGAGGGAGGAGAGGGAGAAGAGGGGAGGGAGGAGAGAGAGGAGAGGGGGAGGGAGGAGGGAGAGGGAGGGGAGGAGAGGGAGAGGGGGAGGAGAGGGAGAGGGAGGGGGGAGGAGAGGGGGGGAGGAGAGGGAGAGGGAGTGGGGAGGAGAGGGGGGAGGGAGGAGAGTGGGGGAGGGAGGAGAGGGAGGGGGAGGGAGGAGCGGGGGAGAGGAGTAGAGGGGGAGAGGGAGAGGGAGGGGGTGAAAGAGGGGGAGCGGGGGAAGAGGCGAAGAGAGGGGAGGGGGAGAAGAGGGAGGATGAGGGGGGGGGCGGAAGAGCGAGGAGGGGCGTAAGAGGGAGGGGAGGGGTGAAGAGGGAGCAGGGGGGAAGAGGGAGGTGAGGGGGAGGGGGGAGAGGAATGAGAGGGGAGGGGGGATAAGAGGGAGGATTGGGGGGAGGGGAGAAGAGGGAGGAGAGGGGAAGGGGAAGAGGGAGGAGAGAGGGGAGGGGGAAGCGGGAGGGAGGAGGGGGGGAAAGAGGGAGAAGAAGGAGGAAGGGGGAGGGGGGAAGAGGTTGGAGTGGGGAGGGGCTGAAGAGGGAGGAGGGGGAGTGTTGAAGAGGTAGGAGGAGTCGGGCGTTTCATCAATTAGGGGCATTTCCTAATTAAGAAGAAAGTCACAGAAACGGATACAGATTTATTGGCATCATTCGAACAACCAGCAAAGATTCAGCATCAAACTATGTCTGAGTTTCTCATTCACACAGTCGGCCAGAAGCTGCAACGTAAGACTTCAAGCATTACTAGACTACACCTGGATGCCAAATATTAACCAGAATTATATTCAATGTTAGAAGTATTTTAAACTGCATAAAATTTTAATGTGGAACAAGTAACAGTATTTTGAAATTATTAAATCGCAGATTAATAGCCTTAAGAAAGAGGCTCCTGGATTCCTCAGTCGGAGGGTAGCTGGCTTTCATTGTCCTATAACACAGTCGTCGCAATATAAACCCATGGTCACACGCGGCTGGGCTCAACTGTTCCAAGCCCTTCACCCGTGGCTCAATGTCCAAGCCCTTCCCCGTGGTCTCAACCGTCCCGCCGACCTCACAAAATGGCGGCCGCCCTTCACCCACTGGGCTCTGAGTCCAAGCCCGTTCCCTCACTCTCAACTTCCCTCTCTCTCTCTGTCTCTCTCTCCTTCCCTCTCTCTCCTTCCCCCCTCTCTCTCTCTATCCTTCCCCCCAGTCTCTCGCTCTCTCCTTCCCCCAGTCTCTCTCTTGCTCGCTCCTTCCCCCAAGTCTTTCTCTCTCTCTCTCTTTTCCCCCAGTCGCTCTCTCTCTTCCCCCCCAGTCGCTCTCTCTCTTCCCCCCAGTCGCTCCCTCTCTCCCGCCCAGTTGCTCTCTCTCTTCCCCCCAGTCGCTGTCTCTCTTCCCCCCAGTCGCTCTCTTTCTTCACACCAGTCGCTCTCTCTCTTCCCCCCAGTCACTCTCTCTCTTCCCCCCAGTCGTTCTCACTCTTCCCCCAGTCACGCTCTCTCTTCCCCCAGTCGCTCTCTCTCTTCCCCCCGTTGCTCTCTCTCTTCCCCCCTGTCGCTCTCACTCTTCCCCCCCCAGTCGCTCCCTCTCTTCCCCCCCAGCCGCTCTCTCTCTTCCCCCCAGTCGCTCTCTCTTCCCCCCAGTCACTCTCTCTGTTCCCCCCAGTCGTTCTCACTCTTCCCCCCAGTCACGCTCTCTCTTCCCCCCAGTCGCTCTCTCTCTTCCCCCCTGTCACTCTCTCTCTTCGCCCCATCGCTCTCTCTCTCCCCCCCCAGTCGCTCCCTCTCTTCCCCCCCAGCCGCTCTCTCTCTTCCCCCCCAGTCGCTCCCTCTTCCCCCCTTGTCGCTCTCTCCCTTCCCCCCCAGTCGCTCTCTCTCTCTCTTCCAACAACAACATCCCCTCGAAAAAGCTTCGGCACCACCGGGCACTCCAGCAAGTCTATCTGTCTATATATATAAAGCGGTTCCTTCTGTTTGTCTGTCCGGCTATACACTCGAAAGTTGTAGAGCGTACGTACACGTGCTTTACTTCCAAAGAGAGCTTACCATTCCAAACGGTCGTAAGCGTATTTACTTTTCGCTCGGACAAAAATTGTTCGCGCGTTATACAAAAAACCTTCAAAAATCCACTCATTATCCACTCATTAGCATTGATTGACTGACGTAAATGTCGACCATTCCTGTGCCATCATGACTGACCAGTCCTACAGTTCAGTCACATGATGGTTGACCAATCGTTGTGTGTGTGGGTGGGACGAATCGTTTTCATCTCAGGGATCTAGCAGCCATTGCCTCAAGCTAAAAACCCCATTGCCGCAACCTAAAAATATGGTCATCGAGGTTAGTATCTTATTTTTTTTCCAAAAAGATTTACCAAAAACGTTTTGTAAGTACTTTCACTTTCATCTTTGAAGGTATTAAAAGGTAGAAATGTTGACCGGCAGCAGATTCACAGAGGGACAGAGAGACTGGGCCGAAAGCCTGGGACTCGATTTAAACTGCCCAGCCCAAAACAGCCCTGGCATCGCCGGGCTGCCCCAGCTAGTATATGTAAAAATTCAAGTGTACATTTGGCTAACTAAGCTTACCGATGATTCTCTGTGAGTATGAAAATGCTAAAGTCTGTTCGAATGTAGCCACAAGACAGATAAAAAGCAGTTTTGACTAAGCTCAGATAAGAAACAGCCACAGGCTGCAAGTGAAGATTAAATTGTTAAATGACATTATTTAGTACTAATAACATATTATAATGCTAAGTAGGTATTAGAGTTGGCTTAACAAATCTAACAGCAAAGATAATTGAAAGTTAATTAGCAGAAAAGATGTAAAATGAAAGAAATCTTGGGAGTTAAATAACCACTTGGTAGATCAAAGTGAGATAGTCTGAACACCATGGTAGATCGGGAGAGTGCACTAAAAGGTATGAAGGTGGACATGCAACTGCAAACATTCAAGGAAATCATGCATAATTTGCAACAAACATATATTCCTCAAGGCCATAAAAACAAAAAAGGAAAAGTGATCCAACCATGGCTAACAAAAGAAAGTAAAGCTGGTATTAATTCAAAGGAGGAAGATTATAATCTTGCCAGAAAAAGCAGTCAGCATGAGGAATGGGATATTTTTAGAAATCGGCAAAGGGGGAACCAAAAAATTGTGAAAGAATATAAAATGGAATATGAGCAAACTAGCAAAAAATATAAAAACGAATTTTAAACGCTTCTATAGGTATGTGAAAAGGAAAAGACTGGCGAATGTAAATGTAGGTCCTTTACAGTCAGAGCCGGGAGACTTTATAATGGGAAATGAGGAAATGGTTGAGAAATTGAACAAATACTTTGCTTCTGTCTTCACGGAGGAAGACACAAAAGAGCTCCCTGAAATACGAGAAAACCAAGGGTGTGGCGATAATGAGGAACTTAAAGAAATTATTATAAGTAAAAAAACAGTACTAGCAAAATTTATGGGACTAAAAGCCGATAAATCCCAAGGACCGGATTACCTACATTGTCGGCTTTTGAAAGAGGCAGCATTTGGGATAGTGGACGCATTGGTTGTCATCTTTCAAACTTCTGTAGATTCTGGAACGGTTTCTGCAGATTGGAGGATAGCAAATGTAACCCCGCCATTTAAGAAAGGAGAGAGAGAGAAAACGGGTGACTGCAGACCTGTTAGTCTCACATCAGTAGTTGGGAAAATGCTGGAATCTATTATAAAGGACGCAACAACTGGTCACATAGAAACTCGTAGTAAGATTGCGCATTTTCAAAATGGATTTATGAAAGGGAGATCCTGTTTAACAAACTTATTGGAGTTCTTTGAGGATGTAACTAGTGGAACAGACAAAGGTGAACTGGTACATGTGGTTTTCAGAAGGCCTTCAGTAAGGTCCCACAAAAGTGGTTGGTGAATATAATTAGGGCACATGGATTTGGGGGTAAAATACTACCATGTATTGAGAATTGGTTAACAGACAGAAAACAAAGAGTAGTGATAAACGGGTCTTTTTCAGGATGGCAGGCTCTGACTAGTGGGGTACCACAAGGATCGGTGCTTGGGCCCCAGCTCCTCACAATCTATATCAATGATTTGGATGATGGGGCTATAGCTAACATTTCCAAATTTGCTGATGCTGCAAAGCTAGGTGCCAGCGTCAGTTGTGAAGAAGGTGTCAAGAAGATTCAAGGGGATTTCGAAAGACTCAGTGAGTGGCCGAGAACATGGCAGATGGAATATAATGTGGATAAATGTGAAGTTATCGTTATTGGTAGAAAAAACAGAAAGGCACAGTATTTCCTAAAGGTGAAAGATTGGGGAATGCAGATGCTCGAATGGACCTGGGTGTCCTTGTACATGAGTCACTGAAAGTCAATGCGCAGCTGCAGCAAGCCATTAGGACGGCAAATGGTATGCTGGCCTTCATTTCAAGAGGATTTGAGTACAGGAGTAAAGAAGTCTTACCCCAATTATTTAGGCCCTTTTTGAGATCATACCTGGAGTACTCTCTACAATTTTTTTCTCCTTACATAAGGAAGGACATACCTGCCATAGAGGAAGTGAAACGACGGTTCATGAGATTGATTCCTGGGATGGAGTGACTATCATATGAGAAGAGATTGAGTAAAAGAGGCCTATATTCTCTTGAATTCAGAAGAATGAGAGGGGATCTCATTGAAGCATAGAACATTTCTAGAACAGTTGCCTCAGGATAAATGGTCAGACTGAGATGAGGAGACATTCCTTCACACAGAGGGTGGTGAATCCTTGGAATTCTCTACTCCAGAGGGCAGTGGAGGCTCAGTCATTGGGTACATTCAAAACAAAAGTCGGGAGATTTATGACTAGAAAGTGCATCAAGGGGTATGCCGATAAGGTAGTTGAATGGAGTCGAGGCAGAAGATCAGCCATGTTCTCAT
Organism: Somniosus microcephalus; assembly: GCF_052327205.1. Classification (NCBI taxonomy): domain Eukaryota; kingdom Metazoa; phylum Chordata; class Chondrichthyes; order Squaliformes; family Somniosidae; genus Somniosus; species Somniosus microcephalus. Next base: position 36,911,411 of record NW_028225183.1, read on the forward strand.
TAAATGGCGGAGCAGGCTCGAAGGGCCGAATGGCCTGCTCCTGCTCCTATTTCTTATGTGCTTATGTTCTTATGTCAAGATAAGGGAGACAACTCTGACATGGGCCCCTTGGTATTAGTCCGTGGACTGCTTGACCAGGGAAGATAGAATAAGAGTGATAAGATAACGTCCAATAAAGTGAAGAAACGTATAACCAAGATAACGATGAAACAGAGTAGATTTATTGGAAAATTACAGCAGCCAGGCGTGGTCAAGAGTATGAGTGACAGATGGTATTTTGACCATTAGAACCTATTAAAAAAGGTGATTTTGTTAAAGGCCGTATATGGCCACTGGCTAATCGAAATGTTGATAAGAAAATGGTTAAACCCTCGATAATAAAAGAATAACTTCCCAGAGAACTACTGCGAAGGCAAAGGAGCAGATTGAAGATGACGTCACCTGTGTCCGAGAGGTTCCAGAGACAAAGGGCTGTGAGCTACTGCTTAAACTATCGCCTAATGTTCAGTATTAATTTCATTGTAAGCTCAATAAACCCTGATCTATTGCTCAAACATACTGGCTGCTGCAAATTGGTGTCCTGCCCAACGGCTGTGAGCTACTCCTTAAACTATCACCTAATGTTCAGTATTAATTTCACTGTAAGCTTAATAAACGCTAATCTATTGCTCAAACATACTGGCTGCTGCATATTGGTGTCCTGTCCAAGAACTCTGAGGGATCATTTAAGATCTTACACATTGGCACCCTTCAGATGGGACGAGACAAAGCGGCTAGCATTGTGTGGTAGATCGGATCTCGAAAGTAGCTTACTGATCAGCTGCTGCACTTCAGGAGGGATACCTCCCTCGTGCAGAGTGCCCGTGAATTGTGTGCCGATAGATATTGATGTTAGTGGTCTGTTAATAAAATCGCAAAATTGCTAGTAAGATAAGGGTATATAAGAGTAAGTTAGACAGAGGTTCCTGTGAGGAGGAAGTACATATATTATTGCTGGAATGTTTAACCAAAGGAGACCGAGACCCTTTGAAGAAATGATAAACTTTATTCAGGAATTTGTGAATCTAAAAAAAATCAAATGTGATAAGGCTACTAGGCTACTCGCCTATGCAGTATTTTACTGTGCTCAAAGCGATGATGAGTATTGTACGAAACAAAGTACAGAGATAGAATAGCTAAAAGCACAACAAAATGAGTTAAAAGAAAAACATAGTCAGGAGGTGGAGGACTAAAAAAGCAGCAAGAGCAGGAGGCAGAAAACATAAAAGAAAGCAGTTTCAGGAAGTGGGAGATTTCAAAGGCGAGTTATTGACTTGGAGAGCCAGACCTCTCAATCTGCCGTAGATCCAGAAAAACAGAGCACGTGCACAGTCCAGGCAGGAAATACTATGCGTGAACTAGCAGAAACCAAATAGCTGTTACAATCTTGTGAGATAGAGAGGGAGGATCCTCCACATGATCTGCAAGATGTCAGATACGCCTTGAGGGAAGCTCTCCAGCGTCGTTATAGAGAGACGGATCACACACTGTGTAGGTTGAAGATATACGAACTAGAGGGAAAGCTGTGAAAACGATAGGTTGTTGTGGCTGCCGTTACTGCCAGATCATATGATTCACCAGTGGGAGCAGTGGAGGGAGGAGAGGTGATAGACTGGGACGCACTGGAAGAAAAAGGCATAGCAACACGGTGGACATGATGGTTGGGGAGACCGTGGGGCATCCTCCAGCCATGAGGATAGTCGGTCGGCCCCTGGTTGTGTCATAGTTAGAACCCAGACCTATGATGACAAGGGGAGAAAACCACCTCCGAGAAGCGCTCTGTTCCCCTCAATGCTGTCGAAGTACATGCTTGTGATAATGGGTTAGGCCCCATAACACCATCCGAGTACCCCATCGACATTAAAGTTCGATCGAATGCATGGCAGCGGGGTCACAGCGAGTTACAGGACACCTATTGTAAATGCGTCCACCTCATTGCCACTAACTCCAAGACACGGCAAAATCTTCCACTCCTGGTTTATAATATTGCCACTGCGTCGGCAGTAGTCATGAAGTCCATTCAGGAACAGCTACTAGATAAGAGCTTGGCTATGGCTAAGAAATTTTATCAAACAACACACAGACCAGTGGAGTCAACCACTGTATAAAGTGATAGGTTCGACACGTTTATTTTGTAACACAATGGGTTGCTATTGACTCCGATGACGAAGGGAAGGACCAGGAACCATTCAAGATACAATTCTTGAATGGCTTGCAACCCTCACTGAGGCGCACTCTGGTACACACGGTCTCGCCTGAGATTGGGTGGTCTGAGCTACTCCAGACCACCAATCATGCGTCAACTTTTGCAACGGAGGACTGCAGTCCAAAAAACATGTTATTGTGGTAGGAGGACCAGTTATGCCCACTGCACCCTGCTACACATGTCGATTCGAAGTAAATTGTTACAAATGTTGGAGACCTGGGCACTATTCTAAATTATGTAAGAAGCCTCGAAAACAGTGTCAGCGGTACCCTCCCTTTCAAGGAAATCTGCCCCCACCACCCGCCATAATATCTGCTGATCCCTTGGAGACCAATGTAGATCAATTGGCTGGAGAAATGAGTAAATGAACAGCCATACCGAGCATTCAAATTATTACACATGCTAATCCGGTGGCGGCCGGCTCAGATCCGGCTCGACAACAACCACAGGGATCCCAGGCAACGGCCCAATGAATGGGACAGCCCACCTGTTGCTTCCGACGTGATTTTAACGGGCGACCGGAAATTTCGGTTGTTCTACCGGGGGCCCGACAACAAATCATGCTTATTTACACCGGTTCATCTGTTTCCATCATCCATACCCCAAACCATGAAGGCATACCCCAAACCATGAAGGCATGGGCAAGGGTGGCTTGACGCTACAAGGCTCTGATGGAAGGTCAACCTCTGCTTTTAAGGCAGAAATTATACCTATGTGCACAACCGGGATTGATTTGACTGTTAATGACACTGTCATGATGACAATTCTTGACGGAAGGAGCATATTGGGAAGTGATGTTTTGGAAAGTTACGGGACAATTATTGATTACAACCAGTGGTGTATTTGGATTGGGACAGGAGTTAGTGAATCGGTCGAAATATCGGATATCCACTTCGTATTTGCGACTAAGAGGACTTGCTTGTAACAGGCACTGGATCACCCCGATAAGCGAGTCAAATTATAAATTCAAATAAACTGACCCACATTCGCCACTAGTAAGCATGACTGCAGTCGAATGGAGGGTGAGGAGACGATTAAGGGACCGCTCCACTTCTTTGTTAAACAGTACCCAATTCCCAAACAAAGTCATCCCTTTATTCGAGATGTCATCGACTACCTCTTAAAACATGGCATTCTGGGAACTGGCACTTTCATGACCAATTCACGAGGTTGGCCGGTTCAGAAGGGAGATGGTAGCTGGAGGCTCACTATTGGTTATGGAAGACTTAACACGGTTACACCCAAGAGCACCCCAATCATTAAAGATGCGCCGACACTATTATCAGAACTCCCAAAACACTCTAAATACTACTCCACCCTAGACAGTGTAAATGACTTTAGGAGTATTTGTCAGAGCAAAGGATCAATATTAACTTGCCTTCACCTTTGAGGACCAGAGTTACACGTGGACGTGCCTATCCCAAGGCTTCCACAACGCCCCGACCATCTGCCATACCAGAATCGTACGGCTACTGAAACCTTCTTCTAAGCCCCAGTGCCTGCTTCAGTATGTCGACGACTTGCGACTGGCGACCAGTACTATCGAGGAGCACCTTGAAATGTTAGATGAATTTTTAACACTGTTAAGCAGTGTCGGCTTGAAAATTGACCCTCGAAAAGTTCAGCTTTTGTTGCAACAGGTCTCTTATTTGGGAGTGACGATCCCTCCGTGGGGTAAGAGCTTCTACATAAAAATGAAGAGGGTGGCTAAAGTAAACATTGGTCCCTTACAGTATGAGACTGTGGAATTAATAGTGGGGAATTGGGAAAGGCAGAGATTCTGAACAAATATTTTGTATGTCTTCACGGTAGAAGAAACTAACAACATCCCAATAATGGATAATCAAGGGGCCTAAGTGACGGGGAACTAAGGAAAACAACCATCACTAAGGAAATAGTCATTGGTAAAATAATGGGTCTAAAAGATGACAAGTCCCCTGGACCAGATGGGCTGCATGACAGGGTCGTAATAGAAATGGCTGCAGAGATAGTGTCTGTATTGGTTGCAATATACGAATATGCCCTGGATTCTGGAGACGTGCCAGGGGTTGAAAAGCCGCAAATGTAACACCCCTATTTAAGAAATGAGGGAGACTAAAAGCAGGAAACTATAGACCAGTTAACCTAACATCTGTCGTTGGGAAAATGCTGGATTCCTTCATTAAGGAAGCAGTAGCAGGGGATTTGGAAAAGCATAATGCAGGCAAGCAGAGTCGGCATGGTTTTATTAATGGGAAATCATGTTTAACAAATTTGCTGGAGTTCATTGAGGAGGTAATGAGTAGGGTGGACCAAGGTCAACCAGTGGATGTGGTGAATTTGAATTTCCAGAAGGCATTCAATAAGATGCCACATAAAAGGTTACTGCATAAGATAAGAGCTAACGGAATTGGGGGTAATATATTAGCATGGATAGAGAATTGGCTAACTAACCGAAAGCAGAGGGTCGGGATAAATGTGTCATTTTCTGTTTGGCAAATGTTAACTAATGGTGTGCCACAGGGATCGGTGCTGGGGCCTCTACTATTTACAATCTACATTAATGACTTGGATGAAGGGACCACGTGTAATGTAGCTAAGTTTACAGATGATACAAAGATGTGTGGGAATGCAAGTTGTGCAGAGGCTGCAAATAACCTGCAAAGGGATATAGACAGGCTAAGTGAAAGGGCAAACATTTGGCGGATGGAGGATAATCACAGAATCACAGAAACCCCACAGTGCAGATAGAGGCCATTTCGGCCCATCGAGCCTGCACCGACACATATCCCACCCGATCCCTTTAATCCCTACACCAACACATATCCCACCCTATCCCCGTAACCCCACGTATTTAATCCCCCTAACACTAAGGGTCAATTTATCATAGCCAATCAACATAACCCGCACATCTTTGGACTGTGGGAGGAAACCGGAGCACCCAGAGGAAACCCACGCAAACAAGGGGAGAATGTGTAAACTCCACACAGACAGTCACCCGAGGCCGGATTCGAACTCGGGTCCCTGGCGCTGTGAGGCAACAGTGCTAACCACTATGCCAATGTGGGAAAGTGCAAGGTTATACACTTTGGCATGAAAAATAAAAATGCAAATTAGTATTTAAATGGAGAGAGATTACAAATGCTACAGTTCTGAGGGAACGGGGGCCCCTGTGCATGATACACAAAATGTTAGCATGCAGTTACAGCAATTAATCAAAAAGGCAAATAGAATGCTGGCCTTTATTTCAAATGGGTTGGAGTATAAAAGCAGGAAAATCCTGCTACAACCTTACATTGTATTGGTGAGACTACACCTTGAGGACTGCGTACAGCTTTGATCACTTTGATCAAGGATATACTTGCATTGGAGGAAGTTCAGAGATGATTCACTGGATTAATTCCAGAGATGAGGCGTTTGACCAATGAGGAAAAGTTGAGCAGGCTGTGCCTATATTCATTGGAATTTAGAAAAATGAGCGGTGATCGTATTGAAACATATTAGATACTGAGAGGGCTCGACAATGTAGATACAGGCAGGATGTTTCCCCTCGTGGAGAGATCTAGAACTCGGGGGCATAGATTCAGAATAAAAGATCGACCTTTTAGAACTCAGATGAGGAGGAATTTCTTCTCTCAGAGTGTCGTAAATCTGTGGAATCCTCTGCCCCAGAGAGCTGTAGAGGCTGGGTCATCAAATACATTTAAGGTGGAGATAGACAGATTTTTGCAAGACAAGGGAGTGAAGAGTTATGGGGAGCGTGCGGGGAAGTGGCTTTGAGCCCAAGATCAGCCATGATCTTACTGAATGGCGGAGAAGGATCGTGGGTGCAAGTGGCCTATTCCTGCTCGTATTTCTAAGGTTCGTATGTTCTTGTGTCTAAGTCCCGTCGAGAACAAGTTAAAGGTCATTCAAACACTCCCGTTTACTATATCCAGGACAGCGCTCCGATTGTTTCTGTGTCTAGTTGGATACTAGCATTGTTTTATTCGTGGGTTTGCAGAACTTACAAAACCACTCTATGAACTGTTTAATGAAAAGAGGGTCACATTTCCTCCCTGTGGGGGCCAAATCACACCGCTGCAGTTGAGATATTGAAACTGGCTGTTATGCAGGCTACCTGTTTGATATCATGCGACCTGACACAGCCATTCCATATCCAGATTGCATCCACTGACCACAGTCGGACTGCGGTCCGATATCAAGAACGCCTGGACGGGGTACAACCGATCGCATATGCCTCACGGGTTTTGCAGGGGGCAGAACGGCAGTTTTCAGCGTGTGAGCGCCACCTACTGGCGACTTTCTGGTCATGTCAACAGTTTAGCTACATTGCGGGTTTGCAGAGGAACATCTTGCATTCCCCTCACACTCCATTGAATCTCCCTATCTAACCAAGCAATTCGTTGATCTCATCCAATCGCATCAGTAAATTGACTTTAGAACTAATACAGTGGGACATTGATATAAACTCCATACAGACTACTGTTGTACCACTGATGCTTGCATACGAGGGACACCCTCACAAGTGTCCACTGCTTTTAATAGACTTTGAATACAAACCTGTTTTGCAATCACCAATATAAGGAGTCTCTGAAATATACGTGGATGGCTCCTCCTAGCACATTCAGTGCTCACCTCATACCTGATGTGCTGTGGTCCTACCTGAGAAGACTCTCAAGTTTAAAAGTAAAAAACACCTCCGCCCAGTCGCTCTCTCCCTTCCCTCCCAGTCGCTCTCTCTCTTCCCCCCAGTCCCTCTCTCTCTTCGCCCCAGTCACTCTATCTCTTCCCCCCAGTCGCTATCTCTCTTCCCCCCAGTCGCTCTCTCTCTTCCCCCCCAGTCGCTCTCTCTCTTCCCCCCAGTCGCTCTCTCTCTTCCCCCCCAGTCGCTCTCTCTCTTCCCCCCCAGTCGCCCAATCTCTTCCCCCCAGTCGCTCATTCTCTTCCCCACAGTCGCTTTCTCTCTTCCCCCCAGTCTCTCACTCTCTTCCCCTCCAGTCGCTCTCTCTCTTCCCTCCCAGTCGCACTCTCTCTCCCCCCCAGTCGCTCTCTCTCTCTTCCCCCCAATCGCTCTCTCTCTTCCCCCCCAGTCGCTCTCTCTCTTCCCCCCAAGTCGCTCTCTCTCTTCCCCCCCAATAGCTCTCTCTCTTCCCCCCCGTCGCTCTCTCTCTTCCCCCCAGTCGCTCTCTCTCTTCCCCCCCAGTCGCTCTGTCTGTTCCAACAGCAACATGCCCTCGAAAAAGCCTCGGCACCGCCAGGCACTCCAGCTAGTCTATCTATATATATAAAGCGGTTCCTTCCATTTGTCCGGCTATACACTCGAAAGTTGTAGAGCGTATGTACACGTGCTTTACGTCCAAAGAAAGCTTACCATTCCAGAACGCTCGGACAAAATTTTTTCGCACGTTATACAAAAATTCTTCAAAATTCCACTCATTATCTGCTCATTAGCATTGATTGACTGACGTAAAGGTCGACCATTCCTGTGCCGTCATGATTGACCAATGCTACAGTTCAGTCACCTGATGGTTGACCAATCGGTGTGTGTGTGGGCGGGACGAATCGTTATCATCTCAGGTATCTGGCAGCCATTGCCTCAAGCTAAAAACCCAATTGCCTCAACCTAAATATATGGTCATCGAGGTTAGTATCTTACTTTTTTTCAAAAAGATTTACCAAAAACGTTTTATAAGTACTTTCACTTTCATCTTTGAAGGTATTAAAAGGTAGAAATGTTGCCCGGCAGCAGATTCACAGAGGGACAGAGAGACAGGGCCGAAAGCCTGGGAGTCGATTTAAACCGCCAAGCCCAAAACAGCCCTGGCATCGCCGGGTTCCCCAGCTAGTATATGTATAAATTCAAGTGTACATTTGGCCAACTAAACTTACCCATGATTCTCTGTGAGTATGAAAATGCTAAAGACTGTTCGAATGTAGCCACAAGACAGATAAAAAGCAGTTTTGACTAAGCTCAGATAAGAAACAGCCACAGGCTGCGAGTGAAGATTAAATTGTTAAATGACATAATTTAGTACTAATAACATATTATAACGCTAAGTAGGTATTAGAGTTTGCTTAACAAATCTAACAGCAAAGATATTTGAAAGTTAATTAGCAGAAAAGATGTAAAATGAAAGAAAACTTGGGAGTTAAAGCATCCTCTTGGTAGATCAAAGTGAGATAGTCTGAACACTATGGTAGATTGGGCAACTGCACTAAAAGGTATGAAGGTGGACATGCAACGGCAAACATTCAAGGAAATCATGCATAATTTGCAACAAACATATATTCCTCAAGGCCATAAAAACAAAAAAGGAAAAGTGATCCAACCATGGCTAACAAAAGAAAGTAAAGCTGGTATTAATTCAAAGGAGGAAGATTACAATCTTGCCAGAATAAGCAGTCAGCATGAGGATTGGGATACTTTTAGAAATCAGCAAAGGGGGAACCAAGAAATTGTGAAAGAATGTAAAATGGAATATGAGCACAATCTAGCAAAAAATATAAAAACGGATTTTAAATGCTTCTATAGGTATGTCAAAAGGAAAAGACTGGCGAAGGTAAATGTAGGTCCTTTACAGTCAGAGACGGGAGAATTTATAATGGGGAATGAGGGAATGGCTGAGAAATTGACTAAATACTTTGCATCTGTCTTCACAGAGGAAGACACAAAAAAGCTCCCAGATATACGAGAAAACCAAGGGGTGGCGATAATGAGGAACTTAAAGAAATTATTTTAAGTAAAAAAATAGTACTAGCAAAATTTATGGGACTAAAGCCGATAAATCCCAAGGACCGGATGACCTACATTGTCGGCTTTTGAAAGAGGCGGCATTTGGGATAGTGGACGCATTGGTTGTCATCTGTCAAACTTCTGTAGATTCTGGAACGGTTTCTGCAGATTGGAGGATAGCAAATGTAACCCCGCTATTTAAGAAAGGAGAGAGAGAGAAAACGGGTGACTGCAGACCTGTTAGTCTCACATCAGTAGATGGGAAAATGCTGGAATCTATTATAAAGGACGCAACAACTGGTCACATAGAAACTCGTAGTAAGATTGCGCAGATTCAAAATGGATTTATGAAAGGGAGATCCTGTTTAACAAATTTATTGGAGTTCTTTGAGGATGTAACTAGTGGAACAGACTAAGTTGAACTGGTACATGTGGTTTTCAGAAGGCCTTCAGTAAGGTCCCACAAAAGTGGTTGGTGAATATAATTAGGGCACATGGAATTGGGAGTAAAATACTACCATGTATTGAGAATTGGTTAACAGACAGAAACAAAGAGTAGGGATAAACGGGTCATTATCAGGATGGCAGGCTCTGACTAGTGAGGTACCACAAGGATCGTTGCTTGGGCCCCAGCTCTTCATGATCTATATCAATGATTTGGATGATGGGACTATAGCTAACATTTCCAAATTTGCTGATGCTACAAAGCTAGGTGCCAGTGTCAGTTGCGAAGACGGTGTCAAGAAGATTCAAGGGGATTTCGACAGACTCAGAGAGTGGCCGAAAACATGGCAGATGCAAGATAATGTGGAGAAATGTGAAGTTATCGTTATTGATAGAAAAAACAGAAAGGCACAGTATTTCCTAAATGGTGAAAGATTGGGGAATGCAGATGCTCGAATGGACCTGGGTGTCCTAGTACATGAGTCACTGAAAGTCAATGCACAGGTGCAGCAAGCCATGAGGACGGCAAATGGTATGCTGGCCTTCATTACAAGAGGATTTTAGTACAGGAGTAAAGAAGTCTTACTCCAATTATTTAGGCCCTTGTTGAGATCACAGCTGGAGTACTCTCTACAATTTTTGTCTCCTTACATAAGGAAGGATATACTTACCATAGAGGAAGTAAAACGACGGTTCGCGAGATTGATTCCTGGGATGGAGTGACTATCATATGAGAAGAGATTGAGTAAAAGAGGCCTATATTCTCTTGAATTCAGAAGAATGAGAGGGGATCTCATTGAAGCATAGAAAATTATTAAAGGGTTTCATAGGGTGGATGTTGTGTGTTGTTTCCCTTGGCTGGGGTGTCTAGAACAGGTGCCTCAGGATAAATGGTCGGACTGAGATGAGGAGACATTCCTTCACACAGAGCGTGGTGAATCCTTGGAGTTCTCTACACCAGAGGGCTGTGGAGGTTCAGTCATTGGGTACATTCAAAACAAAATCGGGAGATTTATGACTAGAAAGTGCATCAAGGGATATGCCGATAAGGTAGTTGAATGGAGTGGAGGCAGAAGATCAGCCATGTTCTCATTGAATGGCGGAGCAGGCTCGAAGGGCCGAATGGCCTGCTCCTGCTCCTATTTCTTATGTGCTTATGTTCTTATGTCAAGATAAGGGAGACAACTCTGACATGGGCCCCTTGGTATTAGTCCCTGTATTGCTTGACCAGGGAAGATAGAATAAGAGAGATAAGATAACGTCCAATAAAGTGAAGAAATGTATAAACAAGATAACGATGGAACAGAGTAGATTTATTGGAAAATTACAGCAGCCAGGCATGGGCAAGAGTGTGAGTGGCAGATGGTATTTTGACCATTGGAACATATGAAAAAAGGTGATTTTGTTGAAGGCCATATATGGACACTGGCAAATCGAACTGTTGATAAGAAAATGGTTAAAACCCCGATAATAAAAGAATAACTTCCCAGAGAACTACTGCGAAGGCAAAGGAGCAGATTGAAGATGACGTCACCTGTGTCCGAGAGCTTCCAGAGACAAAGGGCTGTGAGCAATTGCTTAAACTATCTCCTGATGTTCAGTATTAATTTCACTGTAAGCTCAATAAACCCTGATCTATTGCTCAAACACTCTGGCTGCTGCAAATTGGTGTCCTGTCCAAGGGCTGTGAGCTACTCCTTAAACTATCGCCTAATGTTCAGTATTAATTTCACTGTAAGCTTAATAAACCCTGATCTATTGCTCAAACATACTGGTTGCTGCATATTGGTGTCCTGTCCAAGAACTCTGAGGGATCATTTAAGATCTTACAGATTGGCACACTTCAGATGGGACGAGTCAAAGCGGCTAGTATTGTGTGGTAGATCGGATCTCGAAAGTAGCTTCCTGATCAGCTGCTGCACTTCAGGAGGGATACCTCCCTCATGCGCAGTTCCCGTGAATTGTGCGCCGAAAGTTATTGATGTTAGAGGCCTGTTAATAAAACCGCAAAATTGCTAGTAAGATAAGGGTATATAAGAGTAAGTTAGACAGAGGTGCATGTGAGGAGGAAGTACATATATTATTGCTGGAATGTTTAACCATGGAGACCGAGTCCCCTTTGAAGAAATGATAAAATTTATTCAGGAATTTGTGAATCTAAAAAAAATCAGAAGTGATAAGGCTACTCGCCTATGCAGTATTTTACTGTGCTCAAAGCGATGATGAGTATTGTACGAAACAAAGTACAGAGATAGAATAGCTAAAAGCACAACAAAATGAGTTAAAAGAAAAACATAGTCAGGAGGTGGAGGACTAAAAAAGCAGCAAGAGCAGGAGGTGGAAAACATAAAAGAAAGCAGTTTCAGGAAGTTGGAGATTTCAAAGGCGAATTATTGACTTGGACAGCCAGACCTCTCAATCTGCCGTAGATCCACAAAAACAGAGCACGTGCATAGTCCAGGCAGGAAATACTATGCGTGAACTAGCAGAAACCAAATAGGTGTTACAATCTTGTGAGATAGAGAGGGAGGATCCTCCACATGATCTACAAGATGTCAGATACGCCTTGAGGTAAGCTCTTCAGCGTCGTTATAGAGAGACGGATCACACACTGTGTAGGTTGAAGATATACAAACTAGTGGGAAAGCTGTGAAAACGATAGGCTGTTGTGGCTGCTGTTACTGCCAGATCGTATGATTCACCAGTGGGAGCAGTGGAGGGAGGAGAGGTGATAGACTGGGACGCACTGGAAGATAAAGGCATATCAGCACGGTGGACAAGATGGTTGGGGAGACCCCGGGGTATCCTCCAGCCATGAGGATAGGTGGTCGGCCCCTGGGTGTGTCATAGTTAGAACCCAGACCTATGATGATAACGGGAGAAAACCTCCTCCGAGAAGCGCTCTGTTCCCCTCAATGCTGTCGAAGTACATGCTTGTGATAATGGGTTAGGCCCCATAACACCATCCGAGTGCCCCATCGACATTAAAGTTCGATTGAATGCATGGAAGCGGGGTCACAGCGAGTTACAGGACATCTATTGGAAATGCGTCCTCCTCACAGCCACCAACTCCAAGGCACGGCAAAATCTTCCGTTCCTGGTTTATAATATTGCCACTGCGTCGGCAGTAGTCATGGAGTCCATTCAGGAACAGCTACTGGTTAAGAGCTCGGATATGGCTAAGAAATTTTATCAAACAACACACAGACCAGTAGAGTCAACCACTATATAAAGTGATAGGTTCGACACGGTTTATGTTGTCACCCAATGGGTTGCTACTGACTCCGATGACGAAGGGAAGGACCAGGAAACATTCAAGAAACAATTCTTGAATGGCTTGCAACGCTCACTGAGGCGCACTCTAGGACACAAGGTCTCGCCTGAGATTGGGTGGTCTGAGCTACTCCAGCCAACCAATCATGCCTCGACTTTTGCAGCGGAGGATTGTAGAACAAAAAAACATGTTAGTGTGGTAAAAGGGCCAGTTATGCCCACTGCACCCTGCTACACACGTCGATTCGAAGTAAATTGTTACAACTGTAGGAGACCTGGGCAATATTCTAAATTTTGTAAGAAGCCTCGAAAACAGTGTCAACGGTACCCTCCCTTTCAAGGAAATCTACCCCCACCACCCGCCATAATATCCACTGATCCCTTGGAGACCAATGTAGATCAATTGGCTGGAGAAATTAGTAAATTAACAGCCATACCGAGCATTCACATTATTACAAGTGCGAATCCGGTGGCGGCCGGCTCGGATCCGGCTGGACAACAACCACAGGGGTCCCAGGCAACGGCCCAATGAACGGGACAGGCCACCTGTTGGTTCCGACATGATGTTAACAGGCGACCGGAAATTTCGGTTGTTCTACGGGGGTCCGACAACAAATCATGCTTATTTACACCGGTTCATCTGTTTCCATCATCCATACCCCAAACCATGAAGGCATGCTGCGGTGGGCAAGGGTTGCTTGACGCTACAAGGCTCTGATGGGAGCTCAACCTCTGCTTTTAAGGCAGAAATTATACCTATGTGCACAACCGGGATTGATTTGACTGTTAATGATGACAATTCCTGATGGAAGGAGCACATTGGGAAGTGATGTTTTGGAAAGTTACGGGACAATTACTGATTACAACCAGTGGCGTATTTGGATTGGGACAGGAGGTACTGAATCGGTCGCAATATCGGATGCCCACTCCGTATTTGCGACTAAGAGGACTTGCTTGTAACAGGAACCAGATCACACAGGTAAGCGAGTCAAATTATAAATTCAAATAAACTGACCCACATTCGCCACTAGTAAGCATGACTGCAGTCGAATGGAGGGTGAGGAGATGATTAAGGGACCGCTCCACTTCTTTGTTAAACAGTACCCAATTCCCAAACAAAGTCATCCCTTTATTAGAGATGTCATCGACTCCCTCTTAAAACGGCATTCTGGGAACTGGCACTTTCACGACCAATTCATGAGCTTGGCCGGTTCGGAAGCCAGACGATAGCTGGAGGCTCACTATTGATCACGGAAGTTTTAACACGGTTACACCCAAGAGCACCCCTATCATTAAAGATGCACCGACACTATTATCAGAACTCCCAAAAGACTCTAAATACTACTCCACCCTAGACAGTGTAAATTACTTTAGGAGTATTTGTCAGAACAAAGGATCAATAGTAACTTGCCTTCACCTTTGAGGACCAGAGTTACACGTGGACGTGCCTATCCCAAGGCTCCCACAACGCCCCGACCATCTTCCATACCAGAATCGTATGGCTCCTGAAACCTTCTTCTAAGCCCCAGTGCCTGCTTCAGTATGTCGACGACTTGCGACTGGCGACCAGTACTATCGAGGAGCACCTTGAAATGTTAGATGAATTTTTAACACTGTTAAGCAGTGTAGGCTTGAAAATTGACCCTCGAAAAGCTCAGCTTTTGCAGCAACAGGTCTCCTATTTGGGAGTGACGATCCCTCCGTGGGGTAAGAACTTCTACATAAAAATGAAGACGGTAGCTAAAGTAAACGTTGGTCCCTTACAGTATGAGACTGGGGAATTAATATTGGGGAATTGGGAAAGGCAGAGATTCTGAACAAAGATTTTGTATGTCTTCACGGTAGAAGAAACTAACAACATCTCAATAATGGATAATCAAGGGGCCGAAGGGAGGGGGAACTAAAGGAAACAACTATCACTAAGGAAATAGTACTTGGTAAAATAATGGGTCTAAAAGATGACAAGTCCCCAGGACCAGAAGGGCTGCATACCAGGGTCGTAAAAGAAATGGCTGCAGAGATAATGTCTGCATTGGTTGCAATATACCAACATTCCCTGGATTCTGGAGACGTGCCAGGGGTTGAAAAGCCGCAAATGAAACATCCTTATTTAAGAAATGAGGGAGACTAAAAGCAGGAAACTATAGACCAGTTAGCCTAACATCTGTCGTTGGGAAAATGCTGGATTCCTTCATTAAGGAAGCAGTAGCAGGGGATTTGGAAAAGCATAATGCAGGCAAGCAGAGTCAGCATGGTTTTACTAATGGGAAATCATGTTTAACAAATTTGCTGGAGTTCTTTGAGGAGGTAATGAGCAGGGTTGACCAAGGTGAACCAGTGGATGTGGTGTATTTGGATTTCCAGAAGGCATTCAATAAGATGCCACATAAAAGGTTACTGCATAAGATAAAAGCTAAGGGAATTGGGGGTAATATATTAGCATGGATAGAGAATTGGCTAACTAATGGAAAGCAGAGCGTCGGGATAAATGTGTAATTTTCTGGTTGGCAAACGGTTACTAATGGTGTGCCATAGGGATCGGTGCTGGGGCCTCAACTATTTACAATCACAGAATCACAGAAACCCCACAGTGCAGATAGAGGCCATTTCGGCCCATCGAGCCTGCACCGACACATATCCCACCCGATCCCCGTAACCCCTACACCAACACATATCCCACCCTATCCCCGCAACCCCACGTATTTAATCCCCCTAACAATAAGGGTCAATTTATCATAGCCAATCAACCTAACCCGCACATCTTTGGACTGTGGGAGGAAACCGGAGCACCCGGAGGAAACCCACGCAAACACGGGGAGAATGTGCAAACTCCACACAGACAGTTACCCGAGGCCGGATTCGAACCCGGGTCCCTGGCGCTGTGAGGCAACAGATGAAGGGACCACGTGTAATGTAGCTAAGTTTACAGATGATACAAAGATCGGTGGGAATGCAAGTTGTGCAGAGGATGCAAATAACCTGCAAAGGGATATAGACAGGCTAAATGAAAGGGCAAACATTTGGCGGATGGAGGATAATGTGGGAAAGTGCAATGTATTACACTTTGGCAGGAAAAAAAGCAAAAACAATTAGTATTTAAATGGAGAGAGATTACAAAATGCTACAGTTCTGAGGGACCTGGGGGCCCCTGTGCATGATACACAAAATTTTAACATGCAGTTACAGCAATTAATCAAAAAGATAAATAGAATGCTGGCCTTTATTTCAAAGGGGTTGCAGTATAAAAGCAGGAAAGTCCTGCTACAACCTTACATTGTATTGGTGAGACTACACCTTGAGGGCTGCATACATCTTTGATCTCTTAATTAAGGAAGGATATACTTGCATTGGAGGAAGTTCAGAGATGATTCACTAGATTAATTCCAGAGATGAGGGGTTTGACCTATGAGGAAAGGTTGAGCAGGCTGGGCCTATATTCATAGGAATTTAGAAAAATGAGCGGTGATCGTATTGAAACATATTAGATACTGAGGGGGCTCGACAATGTAGATACAGGCAGGATGTTTCCCCTCGTGGAGAGATCAAGAACTCGGGGGGATAGATACAGAATAAAAGATCGACCTTTTAGAACTGAGATGAGGAGGAATTTCTTCTCTCAGATTGTCGTAAATCTGTGGAATCCTCTGCCCCAGAGAGCTGTAGAGGCTGGGTCATCAAATACATTTAAGGTGGAGATAGGCAGATTTTTGCAAGACAAGGGAGTGAAGAGTTATGGGGAGCGGGCATGGAAGTGGCTTTGAGCCCAAGATCAGTCTTAATGGCGGAGCAGGCTCGTGGGCCCAAGTGGCCTATTCCTGCTCGTATTTCTTAGGTTTTTATGTTCTTGTGTCTAAGTCCCGTCAAGAACAAGATAAAGGTCATTCAAACACTCCCGTTTACTATATCCAGGATAGCGCTCCGATTGTTTTTGTGTCTAGTTGGATACCAGCATTGTTTTATTCCTGGGTTTGCAGAACTTACAAAATCACTCTATGAACTGTTTAATGAAAAGAGGGTCAAATTTCCTCCCTGTGGGTGCCAGATCACACCGCTGCAGTTGAGAAATTGAAACTGGCTGTTATGCAGGCTACCTGTTTGATATCACCCGACCTGACACAGCCATTCCATATCCAGATTGCATCCACCGACCATAGTCTGACTGCGGTCCGATATGAAGAACGCCTGGACCGGTTACAACCGATCGCATATGCCTCAGGGGTTTTGCAGGGGTCAGAACGGCAGTTTTCAGCTTGTGAGCGCCACCTACTAGCGACGTTCTGGTCCAGTCAACACTTTACCTACATTACGGGTTTGCAGAGGATCATCTTGCATTCCCCTCACACTCCATTGAATCTCCCTATCAAACCAAGCAATTCTTTGATCTCATCCCATCGCATGAGTAAATTGACTTTGGAACTAATACAGTGGGACATTGATATAAACTCCATACAGACTACTGTTGTACCACTGATGCTTGCGTACGAGGGACACCCTCACAAGTGTCCACTGCCTTTAATAGACTTTGAATACCAACCTGTTTTGCGATCACCAATATAAGGAGCCTCTGAAGTATACGTGGATGTCTCCTCCTACCACATTCAGTGCTCACCTCATACTTGATGTGCTGTGGTCCTACCTGAGAAGACTCTCAAGTTTAAAAGTAACAAACACTCAAACAACATGCAGATTTTTACCCTTCTCATCGCCGATCAAGACACTTCTGGCTACCCGACAAACATTTGGTCTGACAGTGCCTATGCCATCAATGCCCTGCTTTCAATTCCCTTGTACCAAAAGAATTCCTACTTCTCGTCAGATGGTAAAGCCGTAACCCATGGGCCATGGTAACGTCTCATATGGCAGGCCCTAAAGGCACGACAAAAGCCTTGTCACATTGGTAAGGTTAATGCCCACAAGAGAGACAAGCCTGCTCACGCGCTGGGAAATAATGCAGCAGATGTAGCTGCTAGAAAAACAGCCCTGACCGGCTATCCACTCCCTCTATAACTTGATAACGTAATCCCAGTTGCTGCAGTTAGCAAAGCTCTCAATTTGGCTTCCCTTCACACAGAGTTTAGCCGGTATCAGATGACCAAGATAAACCCTTACCAGCACTCACTGCATGTGCCCCCAAGACGCTTCTTACTACATTGGTTTCACAACCATTCCTTATCTAGCAAAATGCCCCAGAAAAGTTCCCGATTGTCTGTATTCCCCCACACCTGGCAGAAGAACTCTTGTTCCTATTCAACTCCAACCCTGTAGGAGGTCTTTACTCGGCAGACAGCACTTTTAAAAGGAATGCCTCCACAGCCTGTTGGCCTAATATGAAGGAAACTGTAAATTTATATGTTACCTGATGCATTCCCTGTTTACAGCAGGACCCCTTCACTTGCTGCAACCGTGGCCTCCTTCGAAGTCAGCCAGGCCCTGATGGGCCCTGGACTCGTGTTCAAATTGATTTTATTGGTTCTCTCCCACATTCGCAGGCAAATTATAAATACGCCCTCATTGTTATCGACTAGTTCACTAAATGGATTGAGGCCTTCCCGCCCCCCCCACCCCCGATCCAATACTGCGCTTACTGCGGCCAGATTGTTATTGAGTGAGGTGGTTCGTAGGGGGCGACTGCCACTTCAAGATGATAGTGATCAGGGCACCCAATTCACTGGTGAAGTGTTTTTCCAAATTACACGAAATTATGGGAATTAAACATAAGCTACATATAGGTCATCATCCCCAATCAGGTGGGATAGTGGAAAGCGGGAATCGCACACTGAAATCCATGTTGGGAAAATTGTGTACAGAACACATCACACAATGAGTCAATATGTTACCCATGTCTTTAACGTCAATTTGGTCCACGCCACATAGGAACAAGGGGATAGCACCTTACCATTCAATGACTGGGAGGTTAATGAGCACTCCAGGTCATCTAACTTTGACTGGCACCACCCCACTCATGCAACAACCATGTAATGACTCGTGGTTGGAGCGCACAGTAGAGCATATTGATGAAGTTAACCGACCTGTGCAAAGAATTTAGGAAAATCTAAAAACCAATTCAAGAAATACATTGGCCAGAAGGTTCGAGCTTTTGAATATCAGATAGGTGATACAGTCATGGTACTAAAGTGTGGGAGAAAGGAAAATGCATTTGACCCCAAATGATAGGGACCCTACTCGATAGTGTATACATTGAATCCAGCCATGTATCTGATTCAGTACACTAAAGGGAGAGTGGAAAATACAAAATAACTAAATGGTACCATATCAATCAGCTAAAGAGTGTGAAAGAATAAATGCTGCACTCTTTGTTCCTCCAGGTGGCCAAAATGGAAGGACTCAGATGCATAGTGGGAGGTCAGATTCTCGTTGGTATCGAACAGACTTTGAATTATAGCATCTACCAGAAAGGAGTCAAGATGACAACAAATGACACGCTATCATTAGAATGGGCTTCAGCAGACGGATACGATATGACTGTGTACTGTAATTATTGTGAACCTGATAATACGACCGATGGGACTCCGTGTTTAGGGGCCAGGGAGGGCGAAGGGATTAAAACAGAGTGTCTATTTACTAAAGACAATGTTCAAGTAACCCCAATATACCAAATAGGAAAAGGAAATTTTGTAGATCTAGGATTCGGACTCGACGAGGTGGATGAGATTACACCAAATAGTGTGGGGATCCCATATCTGTGACAGAGTTTGAATACACTGAATTGGCCCAAAATAGGTAAAAGATAGAGTGGAATGATAGGATGTTTCAATGTGGAGCACAAAGAGAGACCCAGGCAAGGACAAGCACTACAGAAGGGCATCAGGGGAACAACAGAGGAGATAAGGTTACAAAGGAAAAGCGACAAACATAAAAATAAGTGATGCCCATTAATAGCAAAAGACCATCAATCGGATTGGTTGTCACCGTACCTATATACAGTTGTGTAGTGATGCTCGGTGCAAAATTATCCCGGTAATCTTTAATTTTACAGGTATTCCCTTTGCAGGAAAATTATCTCCTACAGAACACCGTGGATATTTTGACCACTTGGTGAGCAAAATTGTAAAGGATGTTTTAGATGCGAACCATGCTCAAGACAGATGGGGTTCGTGGGATGTAAAACAGACATATGTAATGGTCAACATTTCAGGTCATATTATTAGCCACTTGAGAACAAAGAGAGGCCTGGGGAAATGGCTAGGGAAAGGAGCCACCGCAGGAATCGCTGCCTCGAACAGGGTAGATATAGAAACTATGTGGGAACATGACGAGGTAATGAGGAGACAGGTGAAAGGCCTTCTATCTAACATGAATAAGGAAGATTCAGACACCAAACCGGAAGTGGAGAATATGCTGATAACCACGCGAGATGAAACATAAATATACCGACAAATTCAGCACCATTTTAAAAAGAGGGATTAGTAAAACAGACAGCTCAATGCTAGGATATGTTTAATTTATGGGAGTTACATGATGGACCATGTGATGGCATGGTTAAGTGAAATAGAACGTAACCGAGTCCCCTCATTTAGCAATGATATCATGATTAGTAAGTGGCTCCATTATGATAAGGAAATAATGTACAGGAGGCAAGAAATCAGGGATTAGCATATTTAGTGAGAGGAAAAGGTGATTCCTGTCATACTGTGGCTGCCGCAGGTGCACACGATGTGTCCTTGGGTAGTATTTACGGTGGAATCGACAGGGATGCTGGAAGAAGGGTTCCATAAGTCTTTTGCATCACCGCCCGCCCCCCCACCCTGATTAATTATACCTGGGACAGTTCTAATATGGGGTGTTGCACCGAATATAGTTGGGTTTACATGTGCAGGTGCGATGTGAGGAAACCAAGTCGGCCCGCCTGTGGGTTCACAGTAGACTCAGACTCACTCCTCTGCAGTATGAATGTGCAGAGGTGGGGATTAGACCAGATACATTATGTTTATCTACAAATGGGCAACTATTGCGTCACCACTCGTGCTAAATCATACCAACATGGACAGGATGAAAGTCCAATAGACTAACCTACCTTTTGCTTTAACCTCACACAAACGGTCCGAATAGGCAGCCAAACCCACCTACCTGTAAGAATTCACAATATTACCGAACTGAGATTGAACTTTTCAATGTAAGCAGCAGCCCCGAGAGCAGTGGTTAACTTTGGACATCCAATTACACCCCTATCCTTAAATCGTAAAGCCATTATAGAGAGAACTTCAACTTCACAAATACACTTAGTCCAGATGCAACAAAGCAATGATAGAACCCAGAGTGTGATTATAGACCTGGGGTGTAGCAGTTGGTGGTAAGCCACATATAACGTGGGACAACACCCACTATACAGAATGACTCATATGGCAGCCTTACCTATCCAAATGATGTTAAAGTTTATTGTATTGATTATGATATGTTATCTGTGTATGATAATCCATAGAGTTTCTAGGCGTGCAATTACTATTCATAACTTAGACTTACAGCAATGTTGGCAGTAAGTAGATTGAAGTAGTCGAGGAATCAATGTTTAAACCATTTCATCCTCAAGGCGGGCACTTGTAGGAAAGGCTGATATTTAGTAGATGAGAATCATTTTTGTATAACTTCGAGTGGAGCCATTGACCAATCAATATTACCCATAATTGCTACTGAGTAACTAAAAAGCTAAGACTTGTTCAGAATGCAGCTGCGAGGACAGCCAAAAGCTATTTTGACTAAGCTTTGATAAGAAGCAGCTATTGATTGCGAGTGAAGGTCAGATCATTAAATTGCTAAGAAAAACATATTAAAATGCTGAATAGAACTTAGAATTCGCTTAACAAAACTATTTACAACAATATTTAAAGGATAATTGGTATAAATTCCAATAAAATCAGAGAGATCATGGATGTTAAGTTGTTTTTCTGGTAGATTAAAGTGAGATAGTCTGGATACCTCGAGTCAAGTGAGACAGCAGAATGATATGGGCCCTTGGTATAAAGGCCTTGTACCAGAGAGGCAATGAAATGAAAGCATAAAGTGAATTCCAATGGGGGGAAAAGCTATAAACAAGATAACACGACAGCTGAACAGGGTTAATGGATATATACTGGAAAAGGAGTGGCCAGGTTACTAGCCTTAACCTGAGTGACAATGGTATTTTGATCTTAGAAACAATTGAAAAAGGTAATTTTGTTAAAGACCATATATGGACAATGGCCAAGCGAAATGTTGATAAGGAATGGATTAAAACCTCAATATTCAAAGAACAAGCCCACACAGAAATTTGCTGCAAAGAAAAGGAACAGACATACGACGATGTTGCCTGTGTAAAAAGGACTCCAGAGGCTAAAGGCTGCGAGCTACTCGTTTTGCTATCGCCTAATGTTAAGTATTAATTACGCTGTAACCTTAATAAATCTAATCTATTGCTCAAACATACCTGCTGCTGCCTATCTGTGTATTGTCCAAGAACTCTGAGTGATCACTTAACTGACTCACAACGACGTCACCCTTGCTAATATGTAAATTAATTTACCACAGTTTTGCCCATTCACTGAATCTTTTAGTTTCTGTTCAAATGTCTTGCTTCCATCTAAATGTTTTATAATGCCGCCTATCTTTTTTGCCATCGTCAAACTTGGATGTGTGGTTCTCAATCCCATCAAGTAAGTCGTTAATAAAATCGGTGAATAGTTGAAGCCACAAAAGTGATCCCTCAGAGACACTACTCGTCATATCCTGCTAATTAATGTACATGATCATCATCCGTAAAATTAGTCTCCTGTCGTGCAACCAATTTCCTAACCAGGTCAATAATTTGCCTTCACTTACATGCGTTTCAAATTTAGCCAAAAGTCCCTTATGTGGAACTTTATCGAATGTCTTTTGCTCCATGTCTACCAGCTAATTATGATTTGTGAACTGGGACTCATAAACCTCTTTGCTCCTCAACAGATTATTTAGAAAATACTCAGAACTATCTTACTTTGTTCCAAAGTGGGTGGTGTCACACTTGCATATAGTGAACTCGATTTGCCTTTGTTTTTGCCGGCTTACTTCGGCTGTCTCTGTCCATTTGTTTTGCTCCATTTCCCAACTGCACTATGAGTGGAGCGTCTAACATAGTGCGATCTTCAAAACACGATCGACAGTGATCTATTGCTCCATCCAAGTCAATCATAAATACGGTGAAAAGTTGAAGATCTAATACAGATATCTGGGGGACGGCACTTGTCACATCTGACGCTGCTGCTAAAGGGCATGTCGTTTGTGAGTGGGAAAATATTTCTGACGTGATGGTGTTCTGAGGCAGTCAGTCTGGATTTGTGGGAGAAATGTGCTGTACAGGCTGGATTATGGACAAGAAAATTGAATTTGTAGGAGGTGCAATGATGCAGTGCAGCCAATGAACGTACTTCTGTGAGCTTTGGTTCATAATATCCTGGTTAGTTCAGTCGGTAAAACATCAGTCTTTTAATCTTGATGATCCAGGGTTCAAGTCCTATGCTCGGGTGCTGCTTTTCAATCGTGACACTCATCTCTATATTCGAGCTTTGATCCTTTAACAAAGAGAATAACAACATGAGCAAGCCATTTAATACCTCGAGCCTTTCTGCCATTCAATTAAATCTGTGATCGATGTCAGTTTGCATCCTTTCTCTCCAGATCCCTTAATACCTTTGGTTAACAAACATCTCTCAATATCAAGTTTAAAATTGACAATTGGCCCATCTTTAATTGCTGTTTGCAGAAGTGTGCTACAAATTTATGACACATAAACTTCTCTCCTGAAAGGCTTGGATCTAACGTTGAGGCTATGTCCCCTACTCCAAGACGGGTCAATCATCAGAAATAGCTTCTCGCTATCGACACTATCAGTTCCACTTAATGTCGTGAATACTTCAATCAAATCACCACTTAAGCTTCTAAATTCCAGGGAACATAACCCGAGTTTGTGCAATATCCCACTGTAATTTGTCCCTTGGACTCCATGTATCCTTCTGGCAAATCGACACTTCACTTTTTAATCCTAATACTACCTTCCTAAGCTGTGATGCCCAGAACTAAACACAGTGCCGCAGGTGTGGTCTAACCAGTGCTTTGTATAGCTGTGGCATAATTTCTCCCTCTTATATTGTAATCCTACTGATATCACTATCACTTTTCAATTCGCCTTTTTGAATCTTTTCTGTACCTAACCATGACCATTTAATAATATATGTACAGGGACACTTCCATCTATTTGGATCTCAACTGTTTCCAGCTTAACATTATAAGGCGTATGTACTAAATGCCCCTTTTTAGATCGGCAGTGGATCACGTCAAGCTTGCTAATATTTAAATCAATTTGCCATAAATTTGCCCATTCACTTAACCTGTGAATATCTCGACAAATGACGTGCTTCCATCTATAATGCTTATAATGCCGCCTATCTTTTTTGTCATCATCAACCTTGGATGTGTGGCTCTCAAGCCCATCAAGTAAGTCGTTAATAAAATCGGTGAATAGTTGAAGCACGAAAAGTGATCCCTCAGAGACACCACTCGTCATATCCTGCCAATTAATGTACCTGATCATCATCCGTAAAATTAGTCTCCAGTCATGCAACCTAATGTAACAAAAGAGTCTCACACATCAAGGAACTTTAAAGTAAGCTTTAAGCAACTTATAATTAAACTATATACAAGAGCGGTCTTCACCATGCCTCTAGGTGAAGCCCTTTTACCATACTGAGCAGTTCAGCATTTATACTAGTCTAAACACAGGAAGTGACGTTTGCACAGGAAGTGATGTATGCACACAGTTCACAGTTCACAGGAAGTGATGTGCACATAACTTCCCGGAAGTTATTATTATTATCACATTCTTCCCTCCTGCGAGATTAGAAAGCTGTGGTCTTCCTTTTATTCCACAGCCGCCGAACGAGGAAGATTCGCACCCGTTTGGGTTCCCGTCGTATAGGGTCGCTGGTCCGCTTACATGCTGTTGGCCATTGGTCTGAGTCTGTGTGGCCTGGATTACCCTGTGAAGGGTCGGGGAGATCATGGATCGTTAACGAGTCCCAGTAGGTGCAGATTCGGTCAGTCTCTGTTCAGAGGGAGGTGCAGAGCTGGTCTGTGGTGGATCAGTACTTTGCTGCGCGGTACTGGGAGGGTCGCAACTTTGAGTATGGGGTTCTACCGGCATCAAGCTAGTTGGTGTCAGATCAGGATCCTGGAGAGGGGTACCCGGTAGGTTCCAAGAGGCTCCTGGTAAAATACCATCACTCGATGTCCCACTAGGTCCTGGTGGGCTGGGAGCCAGATCCCGTAATGGTATGGTAGATTCTCGGCCGTCGGGATATCGTATGTATGCATAGGTGGGGTTGGCATCGGTTAGTTCGACCTCGTCTACGAGAGGGTCGTTTTTAGACGTCTGAACGTATCTTCGGAGTAGTACAGGTCCAGGAGTAGTTAGCCATGACGGGAGGGATGTCCCATAAGATGAGCGACGCTGGAATCCAAAGAACCGCTGATGAGGTGTAGTATTTGTGGCTGTAGAAAGAAGGGACCATATAGAGTGCAATGCATCCGGAAGCACTGTTTCCCATTGCTGGTTTGGTAGGCCCCGAGATCTTAAAGCAAGATGTACGGAATTCCAGATGAAACCGTTATACCTCTCTACCTGCCCATTTCCGATGGGATGATATGGCGTCGTTTTGCTTGCAGCAATTCCCCGTTCTGAGAGGTAGTCCTTGAGTTCCCTTGACATAAAGGATGGACCCCGATCCGAGTGAATGTAAGCCGCCATGCCACAGAGAGAAAATACTTCCTCAAGGCAGCAGATTGCTGTGGACGCCAGCATATTGGAGCAGGGGAAGGCAAACGGAAAACGTGAATATTCATCAATCATGGTGAGCAAATATGTGTTCCGAGTTGAAGAGGGCACTGGGCCCTTAAAATCGATGCTAAGTCGTTGCATCGGTTGGGTTGCGTGTATGAGCATACCATCTGAGGGGCGGAAGAACTGAGGTTTTAATTCTGCACAAAGCCGGCATTCTGAGCACATTTTCTTTACATCTCCAGTAGAAAAAGGGAGATTCCTTGATCGTACGAAATGTAGCATGCGCATAACGCCAGGATGACACAATCCATTATGGACATCTATGAGAGTAGAGGACGACATAGTGGAGCAGAATGCTCGTGTGAGGGTACCCGGGGCCACATTCTCCTTGTCAGGTCGATAGTGAATGGTGTAACCAAAAGAGGCCAGTTCCATCCTCCAAAGCTGTATTTTATTATTCTTAATTTTGGTTCGTTTTCAATTATCGAGCATGAAGGCGATTGATCGCTGGTCCGTGATTAATGTAAAGTGCTGGCGAGCTAGGAAATGGTTCCACTTCCGTACCGCCTCTATGATGGCTGTGGCTTCCTTCTCAACCAGAGGATAATGTAGCTCGGCACCTTGCAAGGTCCTGGACATAAATGCTGCAGGACGACCTTCCTGAATTAGAGTAGCCGAGATCGCCACCTCCGAGGCATCACATTCGACTATGAAAGGGAGATTCTCATCGATGGAGTGAAGAGCCGCTTTCTCCAACTGTTTTTTGAGAAGGTTAAAGGCTGCAACAGCCGCTGTTTCCAATGGAAATGATCGAGCATGCAGCAAGGGTTGGATTTTGTCTGAAAAATGAGGAATCCATTTAGCGTAGTATGCAAACAGATCGAGAGCCCAACGTAAAGAAGCCGGATTCTTAGGTGATGGGAGCACTTGGAGTGGGCGAAGTCTTTCTGGGTCTGGCTAAATGATAACATTGCCTACGCAGTAGCCAAGGATGATGATGGTCGGTTGCGACTCAACAGATTTAGATTCATTCAAAGTTAATTTACGGTGATGGAGGGCATCCCGAAATTTTTGGAGGTTGGCGTCGTGTTCCTGTTGATCGTGACCTGCAATAGTAATGTTATCAAGATAGGGAAAAGTGTCCCTTAAGTTTTCCTGCTTAACCAGGCCCTCCATTGCCCGTTGGAAGACAGCCACTCCATTAGTAACCCCGAATGGGAGGCGACGAAATTGGTACAGCCGTCCATTAGCCTCAAAGGCCGTGTACTGCTAATCTGAGACCTTCAAGGGTACCTGATGATAGGCACTTTTTAAATTGTAAGTTGAGAACACTTTGTATTCGGCCAGTTTATTAACCATATCATCAATGCGTGGCAATGGGTAGGCGTCCAAGTCAGTATATTGATTGATGGTTTGCGAATAATCAATGCATAGTCGTTGTTTGTGAGGTTTTAGAGGGTTCTTGACGATGACGATTTGAGCCCGCCAGGGCGACGAACATGGTTCGATGATATCCTCTGCTAAAAGTCGAGAGATTTCAGCCTCAATAAAAGATTGGCCTTCCTGACTAAAGCGCCACGATTTCGTTATTATTGGTTTGCATCGAGGAGTATTACTGGCAAATAATGAGGGTTCATCAAGTGAAGCTGCTGATAATGCACAAAACGGTAATTTAGACAGTATATTAGAAATAGTAAGTCCAGGCTTGGATCCGCTGAACTCAATGGTGAGTTTCTTGTGCTGTTTTTGAAAATCCAGCCCTAAGATGAGATCACTACATAAGTCCTTGAGCACCGAAAGTCGGGTGGAGGGATACATGCGACCATTAAGTGTCATATCAATAATACAAAAGCCGGAGATTCTGGTATTAAGTGATGACTGAGCCATCGCAATTGCCTGGTCCGATGGGAAGATATGTGTTTTCAATTTCGCAACAATCTGTTCTCTAATGCAACTATCAGTACTTCCTGAGTCAATTAAGGCATCTAAGGTATGCCCATTAATTGAAACTTTTGTAGCTGCATGAATCAGGTTCTGTGGGCAAGCAGCTGTAATTGGTGTGGTTGCACAGAGAGTGGCTGAAACTCTAGGTGTGCTTCTTCGGGAGTGAGCTCGAGAGGAAGCTTGATAGGTCCTAGCTGGAGCATCGTGATAGGCCCTAATTGGGGCAGTTCGGTAGGCCTTAGCTGGATAGGCCCTCGTAGAGGCTCTTGATTGGCAAACATTTGCAAAGTGTCCCTTTTTATCGCAATGACTGCAGATGGCATTGCGAGCAGGGCAGAATTTCCTCGGGTGAAAAGAATCTCCACAAAAGAAGCATTCCTTCCTAGATTGCCAAGAGGCTGCTAAAGTGGGGTCATACTCCTCTTCTTCATCAGAAGTATCATCAGGATTAGATTCCTCCATGATAGGGTTCACCTGAGGCCACTTGAATCGTCTGGTTGCAGTTACAGCAGCAGACCGAGATCTGGGCAGCTGATAGAGGTCTGCATTTTTCTTTGCCAAAGCCAGAGAACAAGCCAGGTCAGAAGCCTTTTGTAGCTCAAGTATTTTACTTTCTAGTAGATGCTGGTGTATAAATGGAGAGGCAATCCCGCAGATGAAAGCATCTCGAATCATTTCTTTCGCGGTACAGCTCAGCCGAGGCTGCCTGAAAGTTACAATCTACGCTGAGCCTGCAAAGTTCTTGAAGGAATTCGTTAATCGATTCCCCTGGCCCTTGTCGGGCTGTAGCCAGTAGATGTCTAGCATAGACCTCATTTGTGGACTTGGCATATAGTTTTTTAAGTGCCCGGATCACCTCATCGTAATTATCCCATTCATCAACATATTCAAACACTGTTGGGATCACATAGTTGATAAGTATCCTCAGTTTAGTAGAAGCATTCGCTTTACATTCATCAAGAAAATTCTCAAAAGTACGGTACCAATTCTTCCATACCCTGCCAGCTGCTGGTGCATTTGGCTCCAAGTCCAGACGAGTAGGTTTAAGGATGTTTTCCATTCTGGGTGGCTCCCTGGATCCTTAACTCCGAGTTTGTCCGAAGGTCTAGTATTTGTGAGTGTAAATACTAAGTTGCTTAAATTGATGTAACAAAAGAGTCTCACACATCAAGGAACTTTAAAGTAAGCTTTAAGCAACTTATAATTAAACTATATACAAGAGCGGTCTTCACCATGCCTCTAGGTGAAGCCCTTATACCATACTGAGCAGTTCAGTATTTATACTAGTCCAAACACAGGAGGTGACGTATGCACAGGAAGTGACGTATGCACAGAGTTCACAGTTCACAGGAAGTGATGTGCACATAACTTCCCGGAAGTTATTATTATTATCACACAACCAATTTCCTAACCAGGTCAATAATTTGCCTTCACTTACATGCGTTTCAGCTTTAGCCAAAAGTCCCTTATGTGGAACTTTATCGAATGACTTTTTCTCCATGTCTACTAGCTAATAATGATTTGTGAATGGGGACTCATAAACTTCTTTGCTCGTCGACAGTTAATAGCGTCCCATTATTTAGAAAATGCTCAGAACTATCTTACTTTGTTCTGAAGTGGATGGTGTCACACTTGCGTACAGTGAACTCGATTTGCCTTTCTTTTGCCGGCTTACTGTGTCTGTCTCTGTCCATTTGGTTACCTGCATTTCCCAACTGCACTACGAGCGGAGCATCTAACATAGTGCGATCTTCAAAACACGATCTACAGCGACCTATTGCTCCATCCAAGTCAATCATAAATACGGTGAAAAGTTGAAGATCTAATACAGATATCTGGGGGACGGCACTTCTCACACCTGACGCCGCTGCTGAAGAGCCTGTCATTTGTGAGTGGGATAATATTTCTGAAGTGATGGCGGTCTGAAGCAGTCTGTCTGGATTTGTGGGAGGAATGTGCTGTACAGGCTGGATTATGGACAAGAAAATTGAATTTGTAGGAGTGGCAATGATGCACAGCAGCCAATGAAAGTACTTCTGTGAGCTTTGGTTGACAAGAGCCTGGGTAGCTCAGTCAGTGGAGCATCAGACATTTATTATGAGGGGCCAGTGTTCAAGTCCCTGTTCGGGTGTTGCTTTTAAATTGCGATACTCATCTCTACATTCGCGCTTTGATCCTTTAACAAAGAGAGTAACAACAAGAGTAGGCCTCGAGCCTTTCTGCCATTCAATTAAATCTGTGATCGATATCAGTTTGCATCCCTTCTCTCCAGATTCCCTTAATACCTTTGGTTAACAAACATCAAGTTTAAAATTGACAATTGATCCAGCTTTAATTGTTGTTTGCGGAAGTGTGTTACAAATTTCTGCCACGCAAACTTCTCTCCTGAAAGGCTTGGATATAATGTTGAGGCTATGTCTCCTACTCCAAGTCGGCTCAATCATCAGAAATAACTTCTCGCTTTCGACCATATCAGTTCCACTTAATATCGTGAATACTTCAATCAAATCACCACTTAAGCTTCTAAATTCCAGGGAATATAACCCGAGTTTGTGCAATATCCCATTGTATTTTGTCCCTTGGACTCTATGTATCCTTCTGGTAAATCGACACTTTGTGGCAGAACCACTGAATGACTCTGGCTAACTGTATATAATTCTCTTTACCGATGTTCTAACGCCAGCCTAAACCTGTACCATTGTGTTAGGCATTAATGCATATTGTATGTAGAGTTTGCTTGTATGGGGCGTGGCCCCTTTAAGAGCGCGGGAAAACGCGGGCAAACGCGGTGACGTCACGTCACAATCCACGGGACTGCCCAGGCAGTCCTCGTGGCATCTCCGTTGAATAAAGATAGGTTTAATTGCTCTCCTGTGTCGATCTCAGTTATTCTTAGGAATTCGTCAATTCCTAAAACTTCACTTTTAAATCCTAATACTACCTTCCTAAGCTGCGATGCCCAGAACTGAACACAATGCCGCAGGTGTTGTCTAACCAGTGCTTTGTATAGCTGTGGCATAATTTCTCCCTCTTATATTGTAATCCTACTAATAAAAGTATCATTTTCAATTAGCCTTTTTGTATCTTTTCTGTACCTGTCCATGGCCATTTAATGATATATGTACAGGGACAGTTACGTCTATTTGGCTCTCAACTCTTTCCAGCTTAACATTATAAGGAGAGTATTCTAAATGCCCCTATTTAGATCGGTGGAGGATCATATCACACTTGCTAATACTTAAATCAAATTGACAAAAATTTGCCCATTCAATTAATCTATGAATATCTGGTCAAATGACTTGCTTCCATCTAAATTGCTTATAATGCCACCTATCGTTATTGTCATCGCCAAACTTGGATGTGTGGCTCTCAATCCCATCAAGTAGGTCGCCAATAAAATCGGTGAATATTTGAAGCCCCAAAAGTGATCCCTCAGAGACACCACTTGTCATATCCTGCCAATTAATTTACCTGATCATCATCAATAAAATGAGTCTCCTGTCGTGCAACCAATTTCCTAACCAGGTCAATAATTTGCCTTCACTTACATGCGTTTCAACTTGAGCCAAAAGTCCCTTATGCGGGACTTTATGATATCTTTTGCTCCATGTCTACTAGCTAATAATAATTTGTGAACTGGGACTCATAAACCTCTTTGCTCCTCAACAGTTAATTGCTTCCCATTATTTAGAAAATACTCAGAACTGTCTTACTTTGTTGCAAAGTGGCTGGTGTCAAACTTGCGCACAGTGAACTCGATTTGCCTTCTTTTTGCCGGCTTACTTTGTCTGTCTTTGTCCCTTTGGTTAGCTCCGTTTCCCAACTGCACTACGAGTGGACCGTCTAACATAGCGCGATCTTCATAATATGATCTACAGCGATATATTGCTCCAACAAAGTCAATCATAAATACGGTGAAAAGTCGAAGATCTAATACAGATATCTGGGGGACGGCACTTGTCACATCTGACGACGCTGCTAAAGAGCATGTCGTTTGTGAGTGGGATAATATTTCTGAAGTAATGGCGGTCTGAAGGAGTCTGTCTGGATTTGAGGGAGCAATGCGCTGTACAGGCTGGATTATGGACAAAAATATTGAATTTGTAGGAGGTGCAATGATGCACTACACCCACGAAAGTACATTTGTGAGCTTTGGTTTGCAAGTGCCCGGATAGCGCAGTCGGTAGATGCATCAGACTTTTAATCTGAGGGTCCAGGGTTCAAGGCGCTGCTTTTAAATCGCGATACTCATCTCTACATTCGTGCTTTGATCCTTTACCAAAGAGAATAACAACAGGAGTATGCCTCAAGCCTTTCTGCCATTCAATCTGTGATCGATATCCGTTTGCATCCCTTATCTCCAGATCCCTTAACAAACATCTCTCAATCTCAAGTTTAAAATTGACAATTGACCCATCTTTAATTGCTGTTTGCGGAAGTGTGTTACACATTTCTGCCACACAAACTTCCATCCTCAAAGGCTTGGATCTAATGCTGAGGCTATGTCCCCTACTCCTAGACGGGTCAAACATCAGAAATAGCTTCTCGCTATCGACACAATCAGTTCCACTTCATATCGTGAATACTTCAATCAAATCACCGCTTAAGTCTCTAAATTCCAGGGAATATTACCTTAGTTTCTGCAATGTCCTATTTTTGTTTGTCCCTTGGACTCTATGTATGATTGTGGTAACTCAACACTTAACTTTTTCAGCATATTACTATTTGCACCTCAACTCTTTCCAGCTTTACATTATATAGAGAATTCTAAATGCCGCCTTTAAATCCGAAGTGGATGACCTCACACTTGCTAATATTTAAATCAATTTGCAGCAGCTTTGTCTGGATTTGTGAGAGAAATTCGTCGTAGTAGCAGGATTATGGACATGAAAATTGAATTTCTAGTTTGTGCAATGATGCACTGCAGCCAATGAAAGTCTTTCTCTGGGCTTTGGCCAAACAGATCACGGATACCTCTGTCGGTAAAGTAGTCAACTTTTAATCTGACGGTCCAGGGCTCGAGTCCCTGTTCGTGCAGTGCTTTTAAATCGAGAAACTGATCTCTACATTTGTGCGCTTATCCTTCAAAAATAAGAATAACAACAGGAGAAGGCCAGTTAATCCCTTGAGCCTTTCTGCCATTCTGTGACCGAACTCTGATTGCATCCCTTTGCTCCATAGAAACATAGAAAAATAGGAGCAGGTGTAGGCCTTTGGGCCCTCCGATCCTGCTCCGCCATTCAATATGATCATGGCTGATCCTCTCTCTCAGTACTATATTACCACTACCTCCCCATACCCCTTGGTGCCTTTTGTGTCTAGAAATCTATCTATCTCCTCCTTAAATATATTCAGTGACCTGGCCTGCAAAGCATTCTATGGTACAGAATTCCACAGGTTCACCACCCTCTGAATTAAGTAATTTTCCTCATCTCAGTCCTAAATATTCTACCCCGTATCCTGAGTCTGTGACCCCTCTTTCTAGAACCCAGAGTCAGGGGGAACATCCTTCCTGCATCCAGTCTGTCTACCACTTCCCGAATTTTATACGATTCAATGAGAGCCCATCTCATTCTTCTAAACCCTATTGAATGAAGGCCTAGTCGGTCCAATCTCTTCTCATACGACTGTCCAGCCATTCCAGGAATCCGTATGGTGAACGTTCGCTGCACTTCCTCTCTGGGAAGTACATCCTTTCTTAGGCAAGATGAATAAAATTGCACACAGTGCTCCAAGTGTGGTCTCACCAACGCCCTGTACAACTATATTAAGACATCCTTGCTCCTGTACTCAAAAGCTTTTGCAATGTTGGCCAACATACTTTTTGCCTTCCTAGCTGCTTGTGGCAACTGCATGTTTGCTTTCATTGACCGGTGTACGAGGACACCCCAGTCCATTTGTACAGCAAAATTTCTAATCTATCAGCATTTAAATAATATTATGCCTTTCTGTTTTTCCTACCGAAGTGGAAACTTCACAATAATCCACCTTATACTGCATCTGCTATGTATTTGATCACTGACTCAACTTGTCTCATTCGCCTGCAAGCCTCTTTGCATCCTTCTCACAAATCACAATCCCACCGATTGTCCTGTCGTCAGCAAACTTGGAAATATACATTTGATTTCCTCAACATATCATTGATATATATTGTGTATAGCTGGGGCCAAACACTGATCCCTTTGATACCACACTAGTCTCCGCCTGCCACCCCGAAA
Organism: Somniosus microcephalus; assembly: GCF_052327205.1. Classification (NCBI taxonomy): domain Eukaryota; kingdom Metazoa; phylum Chordata; class Chondrichthyes; order Squaliformes; family Somniosidae; genus Somniosus; species Somniosus microcephalus. Next base: position 36,945,055 of record NW_028225183.1, read on the forward strand.
AAGAACCATTTATTCCTACTCTCTGTTTCCTGTCTGTTAACCAATTTTCAATCAATGCCATTATATTACCCCCAATACCATGTGCTTTAATTTTGCATACTAACCTCTAACGTGGGAATTTTTCATAAGCCTTCTGAAAATCTAAATACAGCACATCCACTGGTTCTCCCTTATCTATTCTACGAGTTACATTTTCAAAAAACTCCAATAGGTTTGTCAAACACGATTTCCCATTCATAAATCCACGCTGACTTTGTCTAATCACGCTAAGATTTTCTATGTGTCCTGTTATCACATCCTTTATAATAGACACTAGCATGTTTTCTACAACTGATGTTAGGCTATCAGGTCTGTAGCTCCCTGTTTCCTCTGTCCATCCATTTTTAAATAGTTGGGTTACAATTGCCACACTGCAAAGTGCAGGAACTGTTCCATAATCTATAGAATTGTGGAAGATGACAACCAATGCACCCATTATTTCCATGGCTACCTCTTTTACTACACTGGGCTGCAGATTATCAGGCCCTGGGGATTTACCGGTTTTCAGTCCCAATAATTTCACCAGCACTATTTTTTTACGAATACTAATTTCCTTTAATTCCACTTTCTCACTAGACCCTTGGTTCCCTTGCATTTTTGGGGATTTATTTGTGTCCACTTCCGTGAAGACAGAACCAAAATATTTGTTTAATTGCTCAGTCATTTCCTTGCTCCGCATTTTAAATTCTCCCGTTTCTGACTGTAAGGTACCTACATTTGTCTTCACTAATTTTTTTCTTTGTACATACTTGTAGAAGATTTTACAATCCACTTTTATGTTCCTTGCAGGTTTAATCTTTTTATACCATCTGCCAACTCAGTTCCCTCTCACTTAAGCTATCTATATCCCTTTGCAGATTATTTTTGTTCTCCTCACAGCTTACTGTCCCCGCTAGCTTTACATCATCAGCAAACTTTCATACATTACTCTCGGCCCCTTCATCTAGTTCATTAATATAGATTGCAAATTACTGTGACCCCAACACTGATCCAGCATTCTTCCGGCGACAGATGTCATGCTAACTGGATAGTAGTTCATTGTTTTCTCTCTCCCTCCATTCTTGAATAGCGGTGTTACATTTCCGACCTTCTAATCTGCTGGGACAAATCTAGAATCTAGGGAATTTTGGAAGTTCAAAACCAGAGCATCAAATATCTCTTCAGCCACGTCTTTTAGAACCCTAGGATGTAGGACGGCAGGTCCAGGGGATTTGTCAGATTTTATCCCATTAGTTTCTCGAGTACCTTTTCTCTACTTATATTAATTACATTAAGCTCCTCATCCTCATTAGACCCTTAGTTCCCCATCACTTTTGGTATGCTTTTTGTGACTTCTACTGTGAAGGCAAATACAAGATATTTCATTAACGTTTCCGCCATTGCCTTATTCCTGATAATAATTTATCCCATCTCAGCCTCTAAGGGACCAACGTTTACATTAGCTATTCCCTTGCTTATTACATACTTGTAGAAGCTCTTACAATCTGCTTTTATATTTCTTGTAGTCTTCTCTTAAATTCAATTTTTCCCCCTTTTATCAATTTTTGGTCAACATTTACTGGTTTCTGAAACTCTCCTAATCGTCATGCTTACTATTACTCTTTGCAACATTATAAGCTTCATCGGTCAATCTAATGCTATTCTTAACTTCTTTAGTTAGCCACGGTTGGATCACTTTTCCCGTGGTGTTTTAGTTTCTCAACGGAATGTATTATTGTTGACAATTATGAAATATTTCCTTAAATGCTAGCCACTGCTTAAATAATGCCATATCCGTTATTCTATTGTTCCAATCTACCTTAGCCATCTCGCCCCTCAAACCTATGTAATAGGTTTTATTTACGTTTAAAACTCTAGTTTCGGACTTAAATAAATCACTCTCAAAATGTATGTGAAATTCTACCAAATTATGATCACTCTTCCCCAGATGATCCGTGTCTATTCAATTGGCTAATTAACGCTGTCTCATTACACAGTAGAGGATGTACAATAGCCTGTTCCCTGGTTGTTTCCATGAAATATTGTTCTTGGAAACTGTCCTGAAAGCATTCCATGAACTCGTCCTCCAGACTAACTCTGCCAATTTGATTTGGCCAGTCTGTATGAAGATTGATGTCTCCCAAGATTATTGCATTACCTTTCTTGCAAGCTCTTACTGTTTCTTGATTAATATTCTGTCCAACGGCACAACTACTGTAAGGGGGCCTATATACTCCTCCTACCTGTGTTTTCTGCCCCTTGTTATTCGTTAGTCCCACCCATACTGTTTCTACTTCCTGATCTTCCGAGCAGAGATGCCTTCTCACAACTGTCCTTATATCATCCTTTATTATCAGGGCTACTGCCCCTGCTTTTCCATTCTGCCTGTCTTTTCGAAACGTCAACTACCCTGGGACCTTTACTTCCAACCTTGGCCAGCTTGCTACCATGACTCTGTAATGGTTATTAGATCAAACCATTTATCTTTATACTTGTGCCACGAGTTCGTCTATCTTGTAACGACTGCTTCGTGCATTTAGACAAAGAGCGATTTTATTACATTTCTTTCCCATTATTCCATGCTTTTAACTAATTCTCTGCTGCACTGCTACCGTTAAGGTCTCTGTCCATTCTTGTCACACTATGGTTATTTTTACCCTTATCGCTACACTGCTCTATTGCCTTGACCTTTCTCTTTAGATTTCTAAATTTATCCTCACCTGATCTCTGCCCCCTTTTTAGTTAACTCAAACTAATATTTAACCCAGCTCCTTCCATTCCTTCGTTCGTTCCTTCTTTCTTTCCTTCAAAACATCTCCCATCCTTCCTTCCTTCCTACCTTCCTTCCTTCCTTCCTTCCTTCCTTCCTTCCTTCCTTCCTTCCACCTTCCTTCCTTCCTATCTTCCTAACTACCTTCCTTCCTTCCCTCCTTCTTTCCTTCACTCCTTTCGTCCTTCATTCTCTCCTTCTTCAGTTCCTCCCTTCATTTCCTTCCTCCCTGCTCGCGGTTTATAATTATTGGACAAGGATCGCATCCTAACCTCGTGTTTTTGCAGATTTATTAATATGTATTTGATTGGAATCTCGACAACATCTAATAAAACCGTCCATTAAAGCCTGTGAGTTATAACAGGCGTTATAATGGTGAGGGAAATATTTATTGGAAGAGAACAACTCCTGCAGCAATCGCAATAGAGTCAGTGCCAAGCTCTGCTGTTCAGGGCTATCCTCGCCTCCTCCTGTTTTATTTTCACACCGACGGGAGAAGCTGAGAGCGAAATCCGAACTACACGGGCTTTACAGCGCTTGTAAGATTGACAGGAAAAGCAAATGACGAGGGAGCTGGAAAAAGGGTTAACCTTATCATTTCTACATGAATACAAAACCCAGTTCTTCAGTTAACATCCCCGTTATCACAAGATTCCCCCAGGAAAACATCGTGAAAGTTTGGGCAGTGGCCTTGTGAACACCGGCCTTGCTTTCCCATCGCTTGTCTGCCGCGTGTTCCGCAGATCTAAAATTATCTTCTGGTTTTAAGGCACTAATGTGCATTGGTGCGAATGGGACATGTGCCCACTAGGAAAAGCGGTGGTAGCAGAGCAAACTAAATGCTGTAAGCACATGACAGTGAAGGTTAGATTAAGACAGTGCCGCAGGCAAGTAACAATGAATTTGAAGGAGGAAGGTAAAGGAGGGCTAATAATTGTGGAAGGAAGAAAAAGCTGGGAGAAGATGGCAGTTTGAATTACGAAGCATAAGGCACAGGCATGTGAGCACTCGGTTTTGAAGGAGTAAATACGATTTCACCACCAACAAAATGTAACTAGCAGGGTAGATAAAAATTAACCAGTGTATGTAGTATATTTGGATTTCCAAAATGCATTCGATAAGGAGCCACATAAAAGGTTATTACACAAGATTAGGGGTCATGGGTTTGGGGTAATATATTAGCATGGATAGAGGATCGGTTAACGGACAGAAAGCACAGAATAGGGATAAACGGAACTTTTTCAGGTTGGCAGGCTGTGACTGGTGTTGTGATGCAAGGTTCAGGGACTCTGCTGGTACAAATTATATCAATGATCTAGATGAAGGGATGCAGTGTAATGTATCCAAATTTGCTGATGATACAAAGCTAGGTGGGACAGTAAGCTATGAGGGGAACACAAAAAGTCTGCAAAGGAATATAGATAGTCTAAATGAGTGGGCAGTAAGGTGGCAGATGGAGTATAATGTAGGGAAATGTGAGGTTATTCACTTTGGTAGGAAGAATGGAAACCAGAATATTTTTAAATGTTGGTGTTCAGAGAGATTTGGGTGTCTTCGTGGAAGAAACATAAAGTTCGCATCCTGGTACAGCAAGCAATGAGGAAGACAATGATTCGTGCATTGGACTTCAAGTTCAATGGTCGGAATGGCATTTAAATGTTGTGGGTTCCAGTCCCGCCAGAGTCACTGTTTAGCCAGGTTTTGCTGGTGAGCTTCAGCAACAAAACAACAACTCGTTCATGCATGTCCTTCAAGGAATGGGAATCGCCAATGAGGTCAGTTTAGTAGTGATTAATCAATTTGTCAGCTTCAGTCTGTGCACCGGCTTGGAATATTTTCTTTACTCCACGTGTGTTGTGTCGATAAACCCTGTGCATTCTGTCCACTGGAGCTCAAACATTCTCTAGAGATGTCAATCTCACCTTCTGCAACGCTAAAAAAGGCATTATATGGATCTGGGAATCTCTCCCATGTCAATCAATGAAAACCCTCCCCCAGCGAGAATCAAACCCCAAGACGAACGAGTTTCTGGAATCGAAGCCTTACAATTTTGTTGCGACTTACAGCCGATCAGCCGTCCTTTCAGGCCGCTTCTGTCCATCCAATCCCGATTTCTAATACAATACCGCTTCTCCCTACCCAACCCCGCTTTCTTATACAATGTACAGCTCCTGTCCATCTGTCCCGCTTTCTTATACAATGTACAGCTTCTTTCCATTCAATCCTGCTTTTTAATACAATGTACCGCTTCTGTCCATCCAGTCGCACTTTCTTATACAATGTACAGCTTCAGTCCATCCAATCACACTTTCTTGTACAATGTACAGCTTCAGTCCATCCAGTCGCACTTTCTTATACAATGTACAGCTTCTGTCCATCCAATCCCGCTTTCTTATACAATGTACCGCTTCTGTCCATCCAATCCCGCTTTCTTATACAATGTACCGCTTCTGTCCATCCAATCCCGCTTTTTTATACAATGTACCGCTTCTGTCCATCCAATCCCGCTTTTTTATACAATGTACCGCTTCTGTCCATCCAATCCCGCTTTCTTATACAATGTATCGCTTCTGTCCATCCAATCTCGCTTTCTTATACAATGTATCGCTTCTGTCCATCCAATCCCGCTTTCTTATACAATGTACCGCTTCTGTCCATCCAATCCTGCATTCTTATACAATGTACAGCTTCTGTCCATCCACTCCCGCTTTTTTATATAGTGTACAGCTTCTGTCCATCCAATCCCGCTTTCTTATACAATGTACCGCTTCTGTCCATCCATTCCTGCTTTCTTATACAATGTACAGCTTCTGTCCATCCACTCCCGCTTTTTTATATATTGTACAGCTTCTGACCATCCAATCCCGCTTTCTTATACAATGTACCGCTTCTGTCCAAACAATCCCGCTTTCTTATAAAATGTACCGCTTCTGTCCATCCAATCCCGCTTTCTTATACAATGTGCCGCTTCTGTCCATCCAATCCCGCTTTCTTATACAATGTACCGCTTCTTTCCATCCAGTCCCGCTTTCTTATACAATGTACAGCTTCTGTCCATCCAATCCCCCGCTTTATTATACAATGTACAGCTAGATCATGTGGTACACGGAACATTTCGAGTCAACTATATAATAGCCTCACTTCCCCAGATTCGTTTTGAGAGTCCGAATTTTCCTTTTCTGAATTACTTCCCCGCCATCACAGTCAATCTTTCTTTCTTTACTCTTTTCTAATGGTGTTGCGGGTTAGATCAGCCTCGGCAGTTCAGGTCAGCCTGAGAAGTCAATCAGTGGAAAGTGACGGAGAAATTGAGAGATGGGGTCTAGGGGTATGAAATTCACACAGAAAAATCAACTGAATTAAATGTGAGAGGCGAGGTTCCAAATCACGGACGAGCTTCCCACTTTTCAGCCAGAAATCCCCAATTCGCTCAGCTTGGCGACATTGCAAAAGACTTAAAATAATAACTGCCAAAAATTCTGTGCAGACCCTGTGTCCAGTGTATAACAAGAAACACGCGATTTTATTGTTAAAAGCGGGAAATCAGTCCCAGATGTGCCGAAATTGTGAGGTAACTATATAAATGCATCTGTTTCCAGAAGCCTGCTGCACATTTTCCACATTGTCAACCTGGGAGCGCGGGCAGGTCTTATCTTCAAGTCTGCCACACAGACACAAAGCAGCACACACTCCTGGATTCAGAAACCACACACAGGTGGAGAATGAATGAACACAACCAGAGGGACCGACAATACCTGTAGCTTTGGCTCCGTGGCTTAGTCGGTTAAATTTCCTGTTCAGTAAAGAGGAGTTTCTGGCTTGGACTCCCAGCTTAATATTATAATTTGCGAATTTAAGCGACAAAATAACCCTGTATCTGTAAAATCACACTGACGAGAGCGTGGACATATCAATTTTAATCAAATTACCTTCAATTTTTTTCATTGATTGGTGCAAAACCTTGGATCTGAGGAGCGCTCCTCGACCTGAAACAGTAACCCTGTGTTTCCTCTCCAGAGATGACCCCGGAGCTGCGGAGTGTTTAGAGCATTTTCTGAATAATTCACTTTCCAGATTCTGCATTATTTTGCTTTGTCTTTTATTCTTTCAATAGCAGAAATAGGAATTTGACAGGACAATTGAAACGCGGCTTTCGGTGTGCATTGGTAGTTCAGGGAAGAATTCTCGCATGCCACGCGGTGAAACCCGAGTTCACATTCCTGGTCAATACAGGGCTAAGCTTCTTACTTAAGTAACCATTATAATTAAAGAAGTCCCATTAAATGTTGCACAAAAAAGACAATTTTTAAAGCATGCATCAAACTTTTAGTAATTCTGCTGCCAAGGAACAGAATAATAACTTGAGTTAAGTAAGATAAATCTATCCTTTCCCTTCCGTGTGACAAACCTCAGGGAAACAGCTCCAAGCTTCCACAAGGAGGGAGACGCTGACCGCCGAGCGAGAAAGGAGAAGGATTGGGGGGAAGGATTTGGTTAAAGGTGGTTATCATGGCTGATCCTCTACCTCAACTTAAAATTACCGACCTAGCCCCATATACCTTGATTTCCGTAATGTACAAATCCATCTCGGTTAGGGATGTACTCAACGACTGAACAGCCACAGCCCTCTGCGGCGGAGAATTACAAAGATACCCAACCATGAGAATGAAGCAATTTCTCCTCATCTCAATGGCCGGCCCCTTATTCTGAACCTTTGACCCATAGTTCGGGGCTCCACAGCCTTTCAGCATCCGCCCAGTCAAGCCCTGAAATAATTTATATATTCTTCCTTCGTACAGTCTGCTGATTTCATTTCACCACAGAAACCAATGTTTAACTGGATGGACAAGCACAGGTAATACAATGCAGCCGCAGATTTAATCTCCAACCACATTCTCTGACACACACGCGCCGTATAAAAGGACAAAAGCAGCACAGGAGAGAAAAGGCGATTTGAATCCCGTTCGCAGTGTCAAATTGCCTCAATTTGACCGTACGCCATATGAAGCAACAATTTGAGTCAGACATTGCACTTCATTTCAGTCTCAAAACGTTAAGCGATCACACACTGCAAACCGCACGCAAAAAGAAAAGATCAAGGCCCGTGCGAGGCACTAAAGCGCATTCAAACACAGGAACCAAATCAGCTTGCGTCAAAGAATTTCTGATTAGAAATTCATACCTCCAACATTTGGCTGAAAACAAGAGATTGCAGCGGCTGCTCGCTTCTCCGCCACGGTGCCAGCGACAGGAACAAGAAATCCGCTCACAACCGAGTCCTCCAAGGTACTGGAGCTGATTGTGACGGAGCTGCTCAATCTTCAGGCCCTGATTGGACACATTCAAATGTGATTGAATGGTTGTTGACACCTGCTCAGGTTGCGGGGCGATGCAGGGAAGCTGAAGTTGTCTGGCAATTGTTATTGTTTCAAATTTTCCGTTCTAGTCCATGTAGGTATAAAACTGAGGAAAGTGTAGAAAAGAGTTTTCTGAATGCATTATTTATTGAAGCAAATTTTCCTGCTGGATTTTCATGGCAAGAACGCTGCACTTGGAATATTGGTAAAAGGGAAATAGATAATCCAGGCTGCCTGGCAGAAGACTGATCGATAAAACGATTGTTCGCATTGGAGCAGGAAGGCAGCAGCAGTATGCTCACCACTGTGCATTTCACGGAATCAACAACTCCATTTTTATACAATATTTATGTTGACAAAAAGTAAAAACTACTTACGTCCTTGGAAAGGCTCGAACCCCCAACCTGTCAGTTAACAGCCAAACGCGTTGGCCCATTGCGCCACAGCGACATACAGAAAGCACGTTGCAATTGGAATTATTCGACAGGAACCCAAGTTATTATATACCAGAGCGTTCACAGCAGAGGTACCGATTTTGCAACAAATGAGACGCTGTGTGGGTCTAATCGACTGTCGTGGCCGCGCAGTTAAGGCGATGGACTTGAAAATTATTGGGGTTTTTCAGCGTAGGTTTGAATCCTGCCGGGCTACATAAATGAAGATGTCGTCCCAAGTGATCCGTTTTTACTTCATTTTACCTGCTGCCTTTCGGTTCCTGTGGCGAGACATATTCAAAGCTACAATCAAACAACGATTCAAGCAGAAAGTTAAACCAGCACTTCACCCCATTATTACATCACGTCTTTACGAGAGGCGTCGGCCACAGGAGAAATAATACATTGTTTAATGCTCTTGAAACCGTGAAAGCAATTTTAACCGTCGAAAATATTTATTTTGCTACCCAATGAAGAATATGCACGTCGTCCGCGCAGCCATCTTCCAGTTTATGCTACTTCCTACTGCTATGCTCATTTAATGAACTAAGCCAGACCAGCCACAGTTCTCTACTCCACCGGCCAAGATCGGTACTTGAGAAAATGAGACATAGGAGCAGGATTTGGCCATGCCCCCCTCGATCCTGCTCCGCCATTCAATAATGGCATGACTGATCCTCTACCTCAACTGAAAATTACCGACCTAGCCCCATATACCTTGATTTCCGTAATGTACAAATGCATCTCGGTAAGGAATGTATTCAACGACTGATCAGCCACAGCCCTCTGAGGCGGAGAATTACAAAGATACCCAACCATGAGAATGAAGCAATTTCTCCTCATCTCAATCTTAAATGGCCGGCCCCTTATTTTGAATCTTTGACCACTAGCTCGGGGCTCCACAGCCAGGGTAAACAGCCTCTCAGCATCCGGCCAGTAAAGTCCCAAAAAATTTATATGTTCTTCCTTCGTACAGTCTGCTGATTTCATTTCACCACAGAAAACACCGGATGGACAAGCAGCAGGTAATACAATGCAGACGCAAATTCATTCTCCAACCACATTCTCTGAAACATGCGCCGTATAAAAGGACAAAAGCAGCACAGGAGAGTAAAGTCGATTTGAATCCCGTTGGTAGTGTCAAATTGCCTCAACGCGAGCAAACGCCATATGAACCAACAATTTGAATCAGACATTGCACTTCATTTCAGTCTCAAAACGTTAAGCGTCAAACACTGAAAACCGCACGCAAAAAGAAAAGCACAAGGCCCGTGCGAGTCACTAAACCGCATTTAAAAACAGCAATCAAATCAGCTTGCGTCAAAGAAATTCTGATTAGAAATTCATATCTCTAGCATTTGGCTGAAAACAAGAGATTGCAGGGGCTGGTCGCTTCTCGGCCACCGCACCAGCGACAGGAACAAGTCAGCCGCTCACAGCCGAGTCCTCCAAAGTATTGGAGCTGATTGTGATGGAGCAGTTCAATATTCAAGCCCTAATTGGATACATTCAATGGGGGCGTTCTCGCGCTGTTCTATTTGATTGGTTGGTTGTTGTCACGTGACTAGGGTGCAGGGCGATGCATGGAAGTTGAAGTTGTCTGGCAATTGTAATTGTTTCAAGCATTCCGTTCTAATCCATGCAAGTGTAAAACTGAGGAAAGTGTGGAAAAGGGTTTTCAGAGTTGATTATCTGCTGTGGCCGATTTCCCTGCTGGATTTTCGTGGCAAGAACGCTGCACTTGGAATATTAGTATAAGGGAAATAGATAATCCAGGCTGCCTGGCAGAAGACTGATCGATGAAGCGACTGTTCCCATTGGAAGCAGGAAGGCAGCAGCAGTATGCTCACCACTGTTCATTTCACGGAATCAAAGACTCCATTTTATACAATAGATAAATTTGCAAAAATTAAAAGGTACGCATCACTTTCGGTGGGCTCGAACCATCAACTTTTCAATTAACAAGCGAACGCGCTGGCCCATTGTGCCCCAGAGACAGATGCGAAAAAGTTTGCAATTGGTATTATTCCACAGGAACCCAAGTGATTATGTACCAGAGCGTTCACAGCAGAGGCACCGATTTCGCAGCAAATGATAGTTGCGTGGGTCCAACCCACGGTCGGGGTAGTCGTGGCCGGGTGGTTAAGGCGATGGAATAGTAATCTATTGGGGTTTGTCTGCGCAGGTTCGAAATATGTCAACGAAGACATCGTCCCAAATTATCCGCTTTTACTTAATTTTAACTGCTGCCTTTCGGTTCCTGTGCCGAGATTCAAAGCCACAATCAAACAACGATTCAAGCAGACAGTATAACAAGCAGGTCACCCCATTATTACATCACGTCATTACGAGAGGCCTAGGCGACAGGAGAAATACTACATTGTTTAATGCTCTTGAAAACGTGAATGCAATTTTAACCGTCGAAAATATTTATTTTGATACCCATTGAAGAAAATGCACGTCGTCCGCGCAGCCATCTTCCAGTTGATACTGCTTCTTACTGTGATGCTTATTTAATGAACTAAGCCAGACGAGCCACAGTTCTCAATCCCTCCGGCCAAGATCGGTACATGAGAACATAAGAAATAGGAGCAGGATTTGGCCATGCCGCCCTCGATCCTGCTCCGCCATTCAGTAAGATCATTGCTGATCCTTTACCTCAACTGAAAATTACCGACCTAGCCCCATATAGAATGATTTCTGTAATGTACAATCCATCTCGGTTAGGGATGTACTCAACGACTGAACAGCCACAGCCTTCTGCGGCAGAGAATTACAAAGATACCCAACCATGAGAATGAAGCAATTTCTCCTCATCTCAATCCTAAATGGCCGGCCACTTATTCTGAATCTTTGACCCCTAGATCGGGGCTCCACAGCCAGGGTAAACAGCCTCTCAGCATCCGCCCAGTCAAGCCCTGAAAGAATGTATATATTCTTCCATCGTAAAGTCTGCTGATTTCATTTCACCACAGAAAACAATGTTTAACTGGATGGACAAGCAGTAGGTAATAAAATGCAGCCGCAGATTTATTCGCCAACCACATTCTCTGACACATACACGCCTTGTAAAAGGACAAAAGCAGCACAGGAGAGTAAAGTCGATTTGAATCCCGTTGGTAGTGTCGAATTGCCTCAACGTGACCAAACGCCATATGAACCAACAATTTGAATCAGACATTGCACTTCATTTCAGTCTCAAAACGTTAAGCGATCAAACACTGCAAACCGCACGCAAAAAGAAAAGCACAAGGCCCGTGCGAGTCACTAAACCGCATTCAAAAACAGCAATCAAATCAGCTTGCGTCAAAGAATTTCTGATTAGAAATTCATACCTCTAGCATTTGGCTGAAAACAAGAGATTTCAGGGGCTGGTCGCTTCTCGGCCACCGCGCCAGCGACAGGAACAAGTCAGCCGCTCACAGCCGAGTCCTCCAAAGTATTGGAGCTGATTGTGATGGAGCAGTTCAATCCTCAGGCCCTAATTGGACACATTCAATGGGGGCGTTCTCGCGCCATTCTATTTGATTGGTTGGTTGTTGTCACGTGAATAGGGTGCAGGGCGATGCATGGAAGCTGAAGTTGTCTGGCAATTGTAATTGTTTCAAGCATTCCGTTCTAATCCATGCAAGTGTAAAACTGAGGAAAGTGTGGAAAAGGGTTTTCAGAATGGATTATCTGCTGTGGCCGATTTCCCTGCTGGATTTTCGTGGCAACAACGCTGCACTTGGAATATTGGTATAAGGGAAGTAGAATATCCAGGCTGCCTGGCAGAAGACTGATCGATGATGCGATTGTTCCCATTGGAAGCAGGAAGGCGGCAGCAGTATGCTCGCCACTGTTCATTTCACGGAATCAAAGATTCCATTTTATACAATAGATAAATTTGCAAAAATTAAGAGCTGCTTTTCTCTTTCGGTGGGCTCGAACCACCAACCTTTCAATTAAACAGGCGAACGCGCTGGCCCATTGTGCCACAGAGACAGATAAGAAAAACTTTGCAATTGGAGTTATTCCACAGGAACCCAAGTGATTATGTACCAGAGCGTTCACAGCAGAGGTACCGATTTCGCAGCAAATGATAGTTGCGTGGGTCCAACCCACGGTCGGGGTAGTCGTGGCCGGGTGGTTAAAGCAATTTTAATAGTAATCTATTTGGGGTTTGCCTGCGCAGGTTCGAATTATGTCAACGAAGACATCGTCCCAAATGATCCGTTTGCACTTAATTTTAACTGCTGCCTTTCGGTTCCTGTGCCGAGATTCAAAGCCACAATCAGACAACGATTCAAGCAGAAAGTATAACAAGCACGTCACCCCATTATGACATCACGTCATTAAGAGAGGCCTAGGCGACAGGAGAAATACTACATTGTTTAATGCTCTTGAAAACGTGAAAGCAATTTTAACCGTCGAAAATATTTATTTTGCAACCCATTGAAGAAAATGCACGTCGTCCGCGCAGCCATCTTCCAGCTGATACTGCTTCCTAATGTGATGCTTATTTAATGAACTAAGCCAGACGAGCCACAGTTTTCAATCCCGCCGGCCAAGATCGGTACATGAGAACATAAGAAATAGGAGCAGGATTTGGCCATGCGGCCCTCGATCATGCTCCGCCATTGAGTAAGATCATTGCTGATCCTCTACCTCAACTGAAAATTACCGACCTAGCAACATATAGAATGATTTATGTAATGTACCATCCATCTCGGTTAGCAATGTACTCAACGACTGAACAGCCACAGCCTTCTGCGGCGGAGAATTACAATGATACCCAACCATGAGAATGAAGCAATTTCTCCTCATCTCAATCCTAAATGGCCGGCCCCTTATTCTGAATCTTTGACCCTTAGTTCGGGGCTCCACAGCCAGGGTAAACAGCCTCTCAGCATCCGCCCAGTCAAGCCCTGAAAGAATGTATATATTCTTCCTTCGTAAAGTCTGCTGATTTCATTTCACCACAGAAAACAATGTTTAACTGGATGGACAACCAGTAGGTAATAAAATGCAGCCGCAGATTTATTCGCCAACCACATTCTCTGACACACACACGCCTTATAAAAGGAATAAAGCCGCACACGAGAGAAAAGGCGATTTGAATCCCGATCGTAGTGTCGAATTGCCTCAATGTGACCGAACGCCATATGAAGCAACAATTTGAATCAGACATTGCACTTCATTTCAGTATCAATACGTTAAGCGTTCAAACACTGCAAACCGCACGCAACAAGAAAAGATCAAGGCCCGTGCGAGGCATTAAACCGCATTCAAAAACAGCAACCAAATCAGCTCGCGTCAAAGAATTTCTGATTAGCAATTCATACCTCTATCATTTGGCTGAAAACAAGAGATTGCAGGGGCTGCTCGCTTCTCGGCCGCGGCGGCAGCGACAGGAAGAAGCTATCCGCTCACAGCCGAGTCCTCTAACCTACTGGAGCTGCTTGTGACGGATCAGATAAATCCTCAGGCCCTGATTGGACATATTCAATGGTGGAGTTCTCGCGCCGCTCTATGTGATTGGTTGGTTCTTGTCACGCGTTCCGGGTGCGGGGGCGATGCAAGGAAGCTGAAGTTGTCTGGCAATTGTAATTGTTTCAAGCTTTCCATTCTAATCCATTTAAGTGTAAAACTGAGGAAAGAGTAGAAAATGGTTTTCAGAATGGAATAACTACTGTGGCCGATTTCCCTGCTGGATTTTCATGCAAGAACGCTGCACTTGGAATATTGGAATAAGGGAAATAGAATATCCAGGCAGCCTGGCAGAAGACTGATCGATGAACCGATTGCTCCCATTGGAAGCAGGAAGGCAGCAGCATTATGCACACCACTGTTCCTTTCATGGAATCTAAGACTCCATTTTTATACAATAGATAGGCTTGCAAAAATAATAAGCTACTCACGTCCCTGGGTGGTCTCGATTTCGCAGCAAATGAGAAGCTGCGTGGGCCCAGTGCACCGTCGGGGAACTCGTGGCATAGTGTTTAAGACGATGGAATAGTAATCCATTGGGTATTTCCCGCGAAGGTTCCAATCCTGCCGACTACGGCAACGAGGACGTCGTCCTAAATGATCTGTTATTATTAATTTGAACTGCTGCCTTTCGGTTCCTGTGCCGAGACGCATTCAAGCAGACAGTAAAACAAGCATTTTATCCCATTATTACGTCACGGCATCACGAGAGGCCTGGGCGACAGGAGAAATAATACATTGTTTAAAGCTCTTGAAACCGTAAAACCAATGTTAACCGTCGAAAATGTTTATTTAGCAACCCATTGAAAAAAATGCACAACGTCCGCGCAGCCATCTTCCAGTTGATGCTGCTTCCTACTGCGATGCTTATTTAACGAACTGAGCCAGACCGGCCACAGTTCACAACCCTGATGGCCAAGATCGGTACATGAGTACATCTGAAATAGCAGCAGGATTTGGCCATGCGGCCCTCGAGCCTGCTCCGCCATTCAATATGATCACGACTGATCCGCTATCTGAACTGAAAATTACCGACCCAGCCCCATATACCTTGATTTCAGTAATGTCCAAATCCATCTCGGTTAGGAATGCACTCAACGACTGAACAGCCACAACCCTCTGCGGTAGAGAATTATAAAGTTTCAGAACCCTTAGAATGAAGCAATTTCTCGTCATCGCAGTCCTAAATGACCGGCCCCTTATTCCGAAACTTTGACCCCCAGTTCTGGACTCCAAAGCCAGGGTAAACAGCCTCACAGCGCCCGCCAAGTCAAGCCCTGAACTAATTTATATGTTCTTCCTTTGTACAATCTGCTGATTTCATTTCACCACGGAAAATAATGTTTAACTGGATGGACACTGTTGGATTGCAAAATTACGCCTGTGAGCCGAAGCTTGAATCCTCCAGTCTCTAACACATAAACCATTAGGCTGTAATACTAGAAATCATATTTAAAGGATGATTAGCTTTACATTATTGAGAGATATAGGTAGTAAAAGCGTACATGTAGCATTTACATAGCTGCAATGCATGATGGGATGCTTGACCGTTATATATTAACGCTTTTTATCTAGTACTGTAGAATAGCTGACCAAAGCAGCTTCGCCAGACTGCTTGATGCCACCCCACGTATCTCCAAACATTCTGGAACGTTGTTACCAGCTTTACAGAAGCAGTGTTCAACATAGCTTTCCCTTCAAAGAGGTAAGGAGAACTAGCCACAGAATATATGGCTTTTTGATTTGTTTGCTCCATGGTTAGGGGAGACACATGTCACTTTTGGAGCTACAATCCTTCAGGCCCTAGCTCCTACTGTAGAATTGGGTTATACAACATTTATAAGAGAAGTCCCTAAAATCCCACAACAAGTTGTGGCCACCAAGTTAACACAAAATGAAATCAGCCTTTTCTGAGTCAATCCTTGCTTCAAACATCTTATCTCGCTTTGGAATGTTTGCTCGAAGCTCGAGCTGACATTGATTATCACAACAAGCTTTTCTCGAGAGATTAAAGAAGTAACTGCACATCTCCAGGATTAGCACAATTACACCGGGGTGATAAGCATGGTTGCGGCCTTGCTGAAAGCTACTTTGTGGAGTCTCAATGTCTGGAAACTATGCTCTTACTGCTAAAAAGTAACTACAACTAGTGTGAGATGTTTAGTGTCACACGACACCTCAAGGCGGGCCCTGACAGTTGAGTGACAACCGCATCATCCAATAAGAGAGTAACTGTAGTGACACTGATTGTATGTGTACGCCCACATTTTGTAACCGGTGGGTGTTGCCCATTTAAAGGTATAAATATGCTTGTATTGCAGCTTTTCTTTTTAGAGTTAGCTGCGAGCTTGAGGAAGCTCGTCTCCCTCCCTTTGTGCACATGGCCTCCCGGTCGTTTTCTAGTAAACTTTAGTTTTATCAGCAGTTCCGTCTCCCCGTCTGGTTTTGCTCCAAAAATTCGTGTCTAACAGTTGGTTTCAGAAGTGGGACACTGTGCTTCGGGTAGGACGCTCAAACGGGTCCTGTATTGAAGGGTGGAGTTTGATGTAGTGCGTTCGGCCCTGTGCTCGAGACAGGGAGGTTTTCTGTATAAAGCCCTTGTGGGCAACGTCTGTAGCCTATGGAATTGAGATGCGTGTCTCGGCAGAAAGGGGATAGGCTCGCCATTAGAGACAAGGTTTGGCGGAAGCACCTGCCACAGTATTAAAATTATTCACATAGTTAAATTATTCCTCACGGAGACCACGGGTTGACGGAATAGACTAGACCTGAATGTGTATTCCTGATTTAGAGTCTAAGGTAATACGTTTGTGCCGATTAAAGTATAAGATTAGTGTGAAGTAAGCAAGTTAAAGTATAAGATAGAGCATAAGGATATACGTAACGATTGACATGGGTGATGAGGGGGAAACCTTTTCACCGGACGTTCCAGCTATGGCCACCAGTGTCACTGTTGTTAAACGGGTCCAAGAGGCTAATTTAAAATACCAAAGTGAAATGATCAGGAATGGCTGGAAAGAATCGAGTCCGGTAGCTGATCACATAACCGACTCAGAATTTCCCACTATAGTTCGAAACATCCAAATAAGTGGGGCTAGTGGAGAAAGCGCGATCCTCCAACAGATTTTTCCGATTCCTCTGCAATTATCCCCAGGAAGCCGTAGCTGGTGGGTCACTCTTTGGGTAGGTCCCAACAGCGAGTGCCTGACTTTAGGTATAGATGTCCTGCACCAGATAGAGGCAAAGTTGCTGCTAAGTGTCCACCTATTGGATGTACGGGGGCCGGGTGGGGGATGTCCCTTCCAGGAATATAAAGCCCGAAAATGCAGAGTACAAGCCCCCCGCCCGGTTAAATGCGCGTGATCTGAGGAAGGACCATGGGGGAGGGTTTGTGAGACTTACCCTCTCACATGGGCGGAGGAAGGACCATGGGAGAGAGTTTGTAAGACTTACCCTCTCACATGGGCGGAAGAAGGACCATGGGGGAGAGTTTGTGAGACTTACCCTCTCACATGGGTGGAGGAAGGACCATGGGAGAGAGCTTGTAAGGGTTATCCTCTTATATGGGCGATGGAAGGACCATGGGGGAGAGTTTGTAAGACTTACCCTCTCACATGGGCGGAGGAAGGACCATGGGGGAGAGTTAGTGAGACTTACCATCTCACATGGGTGGAAGAAGGACCATGGGGGAGAGTTTGTGAGACTTACCCTCTCACATGGGCGGAGGAAGGACCATGGGGGAGAGTTTGTAAGACTTACCCTCTCACATGGGCGGAGGAAGGACCATGGGTGAGAGTTAGTGAGATATACCCTCTCACATGGGCGGAGGCAGGACCATGGGAGAGAGTTTGTGAGACTTACCCTCTCACATGGGCGGAGGAAGGGCCATGGGGGATAGGTGTGAGACTTACCCTCTCACATGGGCGGAGGAAGGAACATGGGGGAGAGTTTGTGAGACTTACCCTCTCACATGGGCGAAGGAAGGACCATGGGGGAGAGTTTGTGAGACTTACCCTCTCACTTGGGCGGAGGAAGGAACACGGGGGAGAATTTGTGATACATACCCTCTCACATGGGCGGAGGAAGGACCATGGGGGAGAGTTTGTGAGACTTACCCTCTCACTTGGGCGGAGGAAGGAACACGGGGGAGAATTTGTGATACATACCCTCTCACATGGGCGGAGGAAGGACCATGGGGGTGAGTTTCTGAGACTTACCCTCTCACATGGGCAGAGGAAGGACCATGGGGGAGAGTTTGTGAGACTTACCCTCTCACATGGGCAGAGGAAGGACCATGGGGGAGAGTTTGTGAGACTTACCCTCTCGCATGGGCGGAGGAAGGACCATGGGTGAGAGATTGTGAGACTTAACCTCTCACATGGGCGGTGGAAGGACCACGTGGGAGTGTTTTTGAGACTTACCCTCTCACATGGGCGGAGGAAGGACCATGGGGGAGAGTTTTTGAGACTTAGCTTCTCACATGGGCGAAGGAAGGATCATGGGGGAGAGTTTGAGATGCTTACCCTCTCACATGGGCGGTGGAAGGACTATGGGGGAGATTTTGTGAGACGTACTCTCACACATTGGCCACCCACAAATTAAACTGTGGCAGAGCGGAGATGGACCCAGTTAGCGTCCACAGTCCCTACCTCGAGGTCCACCGACAATACCCCCTCCGATCAGAAGCTCAATGGGCTGTTGAGTCTATAGTAGTAGACTTATTAGAAACCGGTGTAGTGACTTAAGACCTGCTCCCATACTAAGTCCCTGCTATGGCCAGTGCAGAAACCGGATGGATCCTGGAGAATGACCGTTGATTAAAAGGCACTGAATCGGGAACCTCCTAAGATCCATGCCTTAGTGGCAAAACCCACCACTATTTTAAACGGCCTCCTACCCAACCCTGTCCATATTCACGGCACTGGACATCCAAAAAGGATTTAGGACATGTCCTTTGGATCCCGAATCCCAAGAGCGCTTTTCTTTCACTGTCTGATCCACCCAGTATATTTGGACACGGTTGCCTCAGGGATTTCACAATGCCTCTGCTATTTTTCACAAGAGACCGGAGAAGGCTCTACAGCCAGCATAAACAGATAGCCGAATGCAAGCTTCCGCCTGTCTTCAATATGTTGATGACATTCTCATAGGTAGTCCCTCGGCCTCAGCTCATCTGGACGCCCTGACGTGTGTCCTGGAGACTTCAGTTCTAGGGGTGTTCAAACTGAATCAGATCAAAGCTCAGATTGGGCTTCCTAGGATTACCTACCTTGGTCAGATCATCTCCCCAGAGGGTAGGACTCTGACCCCCAAAAGGATTCAAGCACTCATTGGGCAGTCTGTCCTGATGGGCAGTAGTAGGCCCATCAGGACAGAACCTCGCCCAACGGGCTTGGGGATGGGTGGCGCCCAGCTGGCGGAAATCACCACCCTCACTGGAGCCCTTCAGTTGGCAGGAGGAACAACTACAAATATCAAACAGACAGCCAATATGCCTGCTCTGCCGTCCACGATTACTCCCGCCAGTGACAGCAGCGGGGATATTTGACTACTTTAGGCAACACTATTAAACATGCTTCGCGATCATGGAACTCCTTCGGGCAGCAGATGGCCCCACGCAGGGGGTGATAGTAAAGAGTCAGGCCCCCCAGGCAGGGGAGTCGCCGGAAATCCAGGGTAATCGAGCTGCCGATTTGACCGCCCGACTGGCCGGGTTGGCTCTCCCTGTGATGGCCCTTAGTCCTAAGGAAGTAATATGAACTGAAGAGACTTCTCTGGCCGGCGATTTACCGAACGATATGCTCCTAACCACGTAACTTTCCGATTCCCTTGAGAATATACAGTTCTGGTTGCGTGAGGGAGCGTACAAAGACCCTAGTGGGTTTTGGCGTCACGAGACCCAGTACGTCGTTCCTACATTGATTCGACATGCCCTGATACAATCTTAGCACGAGCCCGCGTATTTGTGGGTATATAAGTTATATTACATTATAGCTGACACCTGGTGGTGGCCCAGCATGGCCAGAGAGATCCACGAGTATGGGCGCCTAAGTCTATCTTGCCTCCAAACGGGAATCAAGGGTCACATATGTTTACGTATGGGGCACGCCCGGCGGCCCAGCGGACCTTGGACGCACTTACAAATGGATTTCGCAGGACCGCTACCACCCAGCGGCGGGTATAACCATGTATTTTTAGTCATCGACCCTTTTACCCGTTGTGTCGAGGCCTTACACACTAGGAGGAATACAGCCGAAGCAGCTGCGAAAATCCTAGTGATGGAAGTCCTTCCCTGATGCGGGGTGCCTTACCAGAGAGTGTGCGATCAGGGAACCTATTTGAGCGGCAAGGCCATAAAACATGCTTTAGCCCTCCTGGGGGTTCGACAACGGTTGCACATCCCTTACCATCCGCCATCCACAGGAATGGTGGAATGGATGAACCGTACTTTAAAACAGTCTGTGACTAAGGCCATGTTACAGACCGGAAAAGGGCAGCACGCAATCCTCCACGCCATTCTTTGGGGCACACGAGCCACGCCTGCCAAAGGCACTGGCTTAACCCCGTTAGATCTAATGACTGGACGAGCTATGGTGTTACCCCAAGACGCACTCCCTCAGGGTATGGGGGACACTTCCTAATTCGAGACAAATTTCCTGACATATCAACGCCTGATCAGTGAGGCCAATGAGGCCAACAACTTTTGGGTTCAACACTTACAGGAGGCACATGATGCCAAAAGACAAAGGGGAATTTGGGAAGCGCCCCCTCGGGTAGGGCAGTGGGTGATGTTCAAGCAATCGGTTCGAGGTACCTTGGAGCTACGGTGGGATGGGACCTTCCATATCCTCCTAAGTACAGGAACCTCCGTTTGCCTACAGGAAAAATTGGATGTAAGTTGGAGACACTGGGGCCAGATCAAGCCGTTGATGGAGCCCGGGAGAATATTTCCCCATCTCTTGGGGACCCTATGATTCAAAGGAAATAATAACGAGTATAACCTGTCTTTTCTCCCCTATATTTGATCAGGACCGCATTTTGAAGGAGTAATTCAATTCTTCGGGTTGCTATTTTACCTGACTCTTTCTTACAGATGTGTAGACCCGCCCTCATTACTGCCACCACTTCCGGGGCTGTCGACCTTTCTACAGTCCAGTTATTTGACTTAACCAGAGATCCTGCGATCTCTCACTACTATACGACTCTAACCTCCCTCGGAACTCATCCCTTGACTCTAGTGTTCCGATTATCTCCCTTTTCTGGTAAGATTACCGGGCCCCTCGTTCTACATCCCAACAGAACTCTGAATCTTTTATTTACCCTACCCCGTGCAGAGGAGATAGACCGGTTGCGAGGCACAGCTGCTCTTTGGGAACTGCTGGTGTCGGGACTGGAGGACTTTCCCGAGGGGATATCCGCCCCATTTTATAGGCCCTCCTGCCTCTGAAGGAGGACAGTGCAAACTGTCTTCACACATTCCCGTCCGACAGCTGCTAACCCTCACCGAATTTCGATAAGTCAGGTAAGTTACATTGAGCCACTGTCACAAGGCCACCTCCTCCGCCTCAACGGCACGTATGAAGTAGCCTTAACCCCTCTCCGAGCCTTGTGCCCACGGCTAATAACAGGACAGATCGAAAGGGGGCTGGAGACAGACAGAGGGTCAGAGGGAGAGAGAGATAGAGGCTGCTATTTACAACAAGCTAGTGCCGAGATAGCTAAACGGACTGGACTCCTTATGCCTGGCGGTGGTATAGGATAACGATGGGATGGCTTATCTTGGGAATGATAGGGTTACTGATAAGCGAACAAACGACACCTACCACGGTGCTGTGGTTCTGCGTTGTCTGGCTGGGAGCCCCCTTTTTCTGTGAGATGGCCACTGGTCCACAGAAAACACACAAGGTGGGGTGTACCAGTAAAGTCACAGGAAGGAAGGACAGGATATGCTGCCAGAATTATATGGGGCGTTCGGACCCCTTATGTATGCCTACCCTAGAGAGATGTCAAACTTTCGGGATTACAGAACAATATGAGGAGCCCGGGCTACCACTTGTGATTGACTGCTACTGGAGTGCCCCACCCACACCCCCACCCCCAGTGGGTTCCATGACACCATTCTCCATGGAGCGCGAGCCACTGACCTGCCCCCACATGAAGGAGGGACCTGCGAGTGGGCTGGTGTCCACCCGTACTGGGGATGTATTGTATGATAACGTGCATCATGAATTAGTGTCAGTCGTGCTGAACCTGGCCAGCACCACACTGCCTGCTTGGTGTTCACCAGAAACTCAACTTATACCAGTGCCTTCTAACACAGGTATTGAAACAAGGCTTGGATCGTACTAGAGGCAGACTCAGACAGAAAAGCCGGCGGGTATGGCGACGTAAGTGATCTTTAGTTAATGATGCAGCGACGGTCTTTAACACCGGCACATCGGTTGTTAACACCATTGATCCGGCTACCTTAGATCAGAACGTCCGGGATCAGGGTTCCCGCATTAAAGCCATCTTACAAAAGCAGAATATGAATGAGGACCAAGAGTTAAAGGAGGACCAGATATTAATCGTATACCTCCAGGATAAAGATAATGTATTAGAAAAACACGCGCAGACTATACATAAGTTAATTAAAGCGGAATACAATGCCTCACAGCAGGCAGCAGCAAACGGCGCTTGCAGCACATATGGGAATTGGAAGGTGGAGCAAAGCCGAGATAACTTGAAACAGATACAGGCGGGGGAGGCACCCCTGTGGATTACCAACCAACAGTTAAAAGGGACCCTGACTCATGGACGTGGGCCAGTACGGCCAAACGTCTCTTAAGTAGCCTCAATATGACAGTTTGTCAATTCCAAGCCATGGTACGGGTATACCCCACGCAGGTCGAAAGCAAACCAGACAGCGGGTGGCGGGTTCCTGGGTTTAGTTTTGGTCTTCCCGGTGATGACACCGGAGACACAAGGGCGGGAGGCATATCAGGTGCATAATATTGGTGTACTAAAAGATGGCATACATATATCTTTCCACAATATGTCACCTTACGCAGTGATGGTTAAGGGAAACCGGGTGGGTACCAAGCTGGAAGGATGTGTCACCAGACATGCCATCATCATGTGCCCGCATGCAATCAGCCAAAGCCCACTGTGGTTTCAATAACACAGGCATGGAGATTAACTGCACCATGGAGGCATTGGACGCAGGCTCAAAGCCCACCCAGGTGGTAAATGCCGGTAAAGGCGAATACTTTGTAACGAACAGCTTGGAGACGTTTGAATATGTCAATCTAACTTCCGACATCCCCAGTCCAGAGTTCTGCATCACACCAGCAGTTCCGGTACGGAATGGACACGAGTAGTTGCTGGACATACACCAGTTTAATATTACCTCTCTTCAAGTGTCTGAAGACATCAAGTATGGATTATGGAACTACATCAACACATTTGAGTATCCTATACCCCTAAGGTCCGAACACCATTGGCAGTTACGAAAGGAGATACGGCTCTCCCAAAAGTTCGACTACACTCTGCAACAACGGAACACGGATTTGAAGAAAGACATTGACGCGATCAAGGTGTCCACATGAGTGGATGACATTTGGAACTAAATATACAGATCCAGCCATGGATCCGACTGATTTCACATGCATTAGTCGTGGTGCAGTTAGTAATTGTCCTGGCCTTGTTAGGTATGACATGCAGGAAATGTAAACGGCCTCGGGCGAAACAAATTGCAAAACAAATGGTTAAAAATGTTAATGCTTGTACTGCTCCTACTCCAAGCGTTTCAGATGATGACTTTAACAAGTTGTTGGAAAAATCATGTGTATGAATAATGAAGCAATCGTATAATGAATCAGGGAATGCATAAGTATTAACTTTACTGATCTGATGCATATCTTGTTCCTCGACGGGTGGCCACCCCGACAGATTCACACCAGACCATATGCAACAAATGTGCGGCCTACCTGGAATTGCCAAAGTCCTTGGGGGTAGGGGGGAGTAAAGAACAAATTGGGGGGGTTACAGGAAAACCGTCATCATTCATGCTATTTGAACTGGGAAAACGTATATGCGTTTCTGACATACGATAAACCCACCAGCTTATCACACTATCGTAGCGTAGAGAGCACAACCTCCAATCCCGCTTTAAGGGTCCTTTACTGGGGTTGGAAGGGGGGACTGAAAGGTCCAGCTTCGTCCTAATGAATTCTGCGATACTTGACTATGTTAACCCCCTATTTACCCATAGTGTAGGTTTAGCTGACTGAAGCACATTGGCAGACTGCAAGACCCCATTTACTTATCAAAGTTCGGAATGTTTTTGTTCACAGCCTCAGTAGAGCCATTGTCTAAACACGGCCTGTCCTCCCAGGAGAGAAGGGTACAATTACCAACGAACATTGTTCCAATCACAGGGTACATGAATCACTGCGGCCTGTTAGCCATTCTGCTTGTTCGACAGTTCAGGATAAAATATATTTTCTCAAATTATACTCCATGCCGACAACGGGATGTGTGGAGTAGGATGAAACAACTAACATCTGTGACTGGCATGGTCAGAGGGTACCCGAGTTCAAGGGGTGGGCCCGACTGTTGAGTGACTAACCACACAAACCAATAAAGAGTAACTGCTGTGAAACTGTTTGTACGTGTACGCACCCATTCTGTAGTAGGTGGGCATTGCTTATAGAATTGTATAACTTGAGTGAACTGCTACTTGTCCCTCGAGAGTGCACCCGTACCTTGAGGAAGCTGGATGGCTCTCCCTTTTGAACTTGCCCTCAATTCTGTCTTAGTCTGGGGTTTCGCCAAATTCGAATCTAACACCACTGCAGTGTGCGATTGCACAACTGTCGATAATATTGCACTGAATTTCCATTGCAATGCTCTATTGCATTGCAAATTCCTATTATATTGCAAGTGAAATTACATTGCAATGTTTTCTTCATTGCAAATGACGATCGTATTGCAAGGCGATATTCCATTTCAATGTTCTATTATATTGCAAATGTTATTGTATTGTAAAGTCATGTTCCATTTCAATGTCCGATTGAATTGCAAATGACATTCATATTGCAATCTGATATTCCATTGCAATGTTCCATTTCACAGCAACGACTATTCTGTTACAAAGAAATATTCTATTGCAATGTTCTATTGCATTGCAAATGACGATTGTTTTGCAGTGAAATTCCATTGCAATATTCTGTTGCAGTGCGAATGACTACTATGATGCCAACTGCAATTCCATTGCAAGGTGCTATTGCATTGCAAATGAATATAATATTGCAAGTTAAAATTCCATTGCAATATCTATTGCATTGCATATAAATATTATATTGGAAAGTGATATTTCATTGCCATGTTCTATTGCATTGCAAATAACTATTATATTGCAAAGCGATATTCCATTGCAATGTCCTACTGCATTGCAACTGACGATCATATTGCAAAGCGATATTCCATTGCAATGCGCAATTGCATTGCAAATGACTATTTATTGCAAAGTGATATTCCACTGCAACATTCCATTGCATTGCAAATGAATATTATATTGCAGTGATATTCCATTGCAATCTGCAATTGCATTGCAAATGAGATCTATATTGCAAAGTGAAGTGCCATTGCAATATTCTATGGCATTGCTAATGACTATTATATTGCAAACTGATATTCCATTGCAATGTTCCATTGCATTGCAATACCTATTATATTGCAAATTGATATGCCATTGCATTGTTCTATTGCACTGCAACTTATGAAAGTATTGTAATGAAATGCCATTGCAATGTTTATTGCATTGTAAATTTCTATTATATTGCAAAGTGATATTCCACTGCAAAGTCCTATTGCATTGCAAATGATGATCATATTACAAAGCGACATTCCATTACAATGTTCTATATGCATTGCAAATGACGATCTTATTGGCAGTCGATTATCCATTTCAACGTGCTATTGCATTTCAAATGTGTATCCTATTTCGAGGTAATATTCCACTGCAATGTTCTATTACATTGCAAATGACTATTGTATTGCAAACTGATATTCCATTGCAATGCACTAGTACATTGCACATGACTGTTATATTGCAAACTGATATTCCATTGCAATACTCCATTGCATTGCAATGACTATTATATTGCAAAGTCATATTCCATGGCAATTTTTGTTTGCATTGCAAATGACGATTATATTTCAAAGTGATATTCCATTGCAATGTTCTATTGCATTGCAAATGACGATTATATTGCAGTGTTAATCCATTACAATGTTCTGTTGCATTGCAAATGACTTCTATGTTGCAAAGTGCTATTCCATTGCTAAGTCCTATTGCATTGCAAATGGATATAATATTTCAAGTTAAAATTCCATTACAATGTTCTATTGCAATTCAAATGACAATTATAGTGTAAAGTTATTCTCCATTGCAATGTGCTATTGCATTTCAACTTACTATTATTTTGCAACGCGCTAATCCATTGCAATGTTCTACTGCATTGCCATGGACGATCATATTGAAATGCGATATTATATTGCAATGTGATATTGTTCTGCAAATAACTATTATATTGTAAGTTAATAGTCCATTGCAATGTCATATTGCATTGCAAATGACTATTATATTGCAAAGTGATATTCCATTGCAATGTGCTATTGCATTGCAAATGACAATTATATTGCAAAGCGATATTCCATTGCAATGTTCTACTGCATAGCAAATGACGATCATATTCCACTGCAATGTTCTATTGCATTGCAAATTACGATCTTATTACAAAGCGATATTCCATTGCAATGTTATATTGCATTGCAAATAACTATTATAACTCATACTGAAATTGCAGTGCAATGTTCCATTGCATTGCAATGACTATTATATTGCATAGTAATATTCCATTGCAATGTTACATTGCATTGCCATGAGTATTATATCGCAAAGTAATATTCCATTGCAATGTGCTATTGCATTGCAAACGACAATTATATTGCAAAGTGATATTCCATTGCAATGTTCTACTGCATTGCAAATGACGATCATATTGCAAAATCGATATTACACTGCAATGTTATATTGCATTGCAAATGACGATCTTATTACAGAGCGATATTCCATTGCAATGTTATATTGCATTGCAAATGACTATTATAACGCCAACTGAAATTGCAGCACAATGTTCCATTGCATTGCGATGACTATTATATTATAAAAGTAACATTCCATTGCAATGTTCCATTGCATTGCCAAGAGCATTATATTGCAAAGTCATATTCCATGGGAATAATTTATTGCATTGCAAATGTCAATTATATTGCAAAGTGATATTACATTGCAATGTGGTATGGCATTGCAAATGACGATGATATTGCAGTGATATTGCATTGCAATGTGCAATTGCATTGCAAATGACTGCTACAATGCAAAGTGTGGTTCAGCTGTAAAGTCCTATTGCATTGCAAATGATGATCAGAAGGCAAAGCGATATTTCATTGTAATTTCCTATTACATTGCAAATTACCAGTATATTGCAAAGTGAAGTTCCATTGCAATGTTCCATTGCATTGCAACGACTATTATATTGCAAAATTATATTCCATTGCATTGTTTGATGGCATTGCAAATGTATGTTAATTGCAAAGTGATATTCCATTGAAATGTTCTTTTGCATTGCAAATGACGATTATATTGCAGTGATAAACCATTACAATGTTCTATTGCATTGCAAATGACGATCATATTACAAAGCGATTTTACATTGCAATGTTCTATTGCATTGCAAATGATGATTATATTGCAAAGTGATACTCCATTGCAATGTTCTATTTCATTGCAAATGTCAATTATATTGCAAAGTGATATTCCATTGCAATGTGCTATTGCATTGCAAATGACTGTCATATTGCAAAGTGATATTCCATTGAAATAGCTTCATCAACTCTTGGACACCAACGCCCCTCCGGTACCTTCTTACCCTTCACTTTCCTCTGACCCCCCTTCTCCCAATCTCACCCCTGCCACTTTTTCACTATCCCCTCTGACTTTCCACACTCTGACCCCATACGATCAGTCCTGAGCAAAGGCCTGAGCTTCATTCCCTTATGCCCCCACCTCAAAGAATTTCGAGCTCGGCACGATGTTGAGATCTTTTTATGCCGCCTTCGTCTCCGTGCCCACTTCTCTGGCCAGGAGTCTTCCCCCACATGACTGACCCTTTCTCCCACTTGCAGAATTCCCATTCTCCCTGGACCCCTCCCCCTGGCCTCTTACCCTCTCTAGATGTTTTCATCGCTAACTGCTGCCGTGATATCGGCCATCTCCATTTCTCTGCTCCCCTCACTCACTCCAACCTACCTCCCTCTGAACTTGCAGCACTTCATTCTCTTGGATCCAACCCTGGCATTGTCATTAAACCCACTGACAAGGGTGGTGCTGTTGCTTTTTGGTGAACTGACCTCTACCTACCGGAAGCTGAATGCCAACTCTCCGAAACCTCTTCCAACCTTCACCTGGACCATGACCTCACTACCGAACATCAAACTACCGTTTCCAAGACTGTCACTGACCTCATCTCCTCTGGAAATCTTCCCCCCGCGGCCACCAACCTCATAGTTTCTCAACACCGCACAGCCCACTTCTACCTCCCTCCCAAGATCTACAAACAGGACTGCCCTGGTAGACCCATCATTTCAGACTGTTCTTGCCCCTCGGAACATATCCCTTCCTATCTCGAATGTATCTTTTCTCCCCTTGTCCAGTCTCTTCCCACTTACATCCGTGACTCTTTGGACACCCTCCACCACTTTAACAGTTTCCAGTTTCCTGGCCCCAACCGCTTCCTTTTCACCATGGACGTACAGTCCCTCTACACCTCCATCCCCCACCAGAATGGCCTGAGGGCGCTCAGCTTCTTCCTTGAACAGAGTCCCGACCAGTCCCCATCTACCACCACCCTCCTCCGCCTGGCTGAAATTGTACTCACATTGAACAACTTCTCCTTTAACTCCACTCATTTCCTCCAAATCAAAGGTTTTGCTATGGGTACCTGCTTGTGGCCTAGCTATGCCTGCCTTTTCGTGGGATATGTGGAACACACTTTCTTCCAGTTCTACTCAGGTCCCCTCCCTCACCTCTTTTTCTGATACATTGATGACTGTATCAGCGTCGCTTCCTGCTCTCGCCCCGAACGAGACAATTTCATTCACTTTGCCTCCAATTTCCACACTTCCCTCACCTTCACATGGTCCATCTCTGACCCTTCCCTTCCCTTCCTTGACTTCCCCGTCTCCATTTCTTGGGATAGGTTATCGACCAATATTCACTACAAGCCCACTGACTCCCACAACTACCTGGACTACACATCCTCCCACCTGCCTCCTGTAAGGACTCTATTCCATTCTCCCAGTTTCTCCATCTCCGTCGTATCTGCGCCGACGATGCCACCTTCAACACCAGTGCTTCTGACATGTCTTCCTTTTTCCTCAACCGAGGATTCCCCTCTACCTGGTTGACACGGCCATCGACCGTGTCTGTTCTATCTCCCGCACTTCGGCCCTCACCCCTGCCCCTCCCTCCTGGAACCACGATAGTGTTCCCCTTGTCCTCACCTGTCACCCCACCAGCCTCCACATTTAGCGGATCATCCTCCACCATTTCCATTACCTCCAAAGTGATCACACCACCAAATGCAACTTTCCCTGCCCTCCCCTTTCAGCATTCCGTAGGGACCACTCCCTCTGAGACAACCTAGTCCACTCCTCTATCACCCCCAACAGCCCTTCCCCTTCGCCTGGCACCTTCCCGTGCAAGCACAGGAGAAGTAACACCTGCCCCTATACCTCCCCCCTTCCCACTGTCCAGGGCCCCAAACACCCCTTCCAGGTGAAACAGAGATTTACTTGTACTTCTTGCAAACTAGTATACTGTATTCGCTGCTAACGATGCAGTCTCCTCTACATAGAAGATAGGAGCAGGAGTAGGCCATTCAGCCCTTTGAGCCTGGGGAGACCAAACGCAGATTGGGTGACCGCTATGTGGAACACCTCCATTTAGTCCATAAGGGTGCCCCCGAGCTTCCAGTCACCTGTTATTTTAAATCACCACTCCATTCCCACTCGGACCTCACCGTCCTTGGCCTCTTGCATTGTTCCATAAAAGCTCAATGTAAACTCAAAGAACAGCACCTCATCTTCCGATTAGGCACTTTGCAGCTTTCCGGACTCAATATCGAGTTCAACAATTTCAGATCATAACCTCTGCCTCAATTACATTTTTACTTATATTTTTATTCCACCCCTTTGTTTTGGGTTTTCCGTCCCCCCACTTTCCTTTTTTTTCTCTATTTCATTGCAAATTACCATTATATTGCAAACTTATATTCCATTTCAATGTTCTATTGCATTGCAAATGAGAAATATATTGCAGTGATAATCCATTACAACGTTCTATTGCACTGCAAATGATGATCTTATTAAAGAGCGATGTTACATTCCAATGTTCTATTGCATTGCAAATGACGATTATATTGCAAATTGATACTCCATTGCAATGTTCTATTGCATTGGAAATGTCAATTATATTGCAAGGTGGTATTCCATTGCAATGTGCTATTCCATTGCAAATGACTATCATATTGGAAAGTGATATTCCATTGAAATGTGCTATTTCATTGCAAATTACTATTATATTGCAATGTGATATTCCACTGCAATGTTCTATTGCATTGCAAATGAGGATTATGTTGCAGTGATATTCCACTGCATTGGGCAATTGCAATGCAAATGACTGCTACAATGTAAAGTTAGGTGTAATTGCAATGTCTTATTGCATTGCAAATGATGATCAGAAGGCAAAGCGATATTCCATTACAATGTGCCATTGCATTGCAAATGATGACTATATTGCAAAGCGATATTCCACTGCAATGTTCTATTGCATTGCAAATGACTATTATATTGCAAAATAATATTCCAGTGCAAAGATCCATTGCATTGCAATGACTATTATATTGCAAATTTTTATTTCATTGCAAATCTCTATTGCATTGTAAATGACGATTATATTGCAACCTGCTATTCCATTGCAATGTTCCATTGCATTGCAATGACTATTATATTGCAAAGTGATACTCCATTACAATGTTCTAGTGCATTGCAATTGTCAATTATATAGCAACGTTTTATTCTATTGCAATGTGCTATTGCATTGCAGATGAATTATATTGAAAAGTGATATTCCATTGCAATGTTATATTGCATTGCAAATTATTATTGTATTGCAAAGTGATATTCCACTGTACTGTTCAATTGCATTGCAGATGACGATTATATTGTAGTGATGTTCCAATGCAATGTGCAAATAAATTGCAAATGACAGCAACAATGCAAAGTGAGGTCCAATTGCAAAGTCCTAATGCATTGCAAATGACGATGAGATGGCAAAGCGATATTCCATTGCAATTTTCTATTGTTTGCAAATGACTGGTACATTGCAAAGTTTTATTCCATTGCAATGTTAGATTGTATTGCAAATGCCAATTATATGGCAAACTGATATTCTGCTGCAATGTTGCATTACATTGCAGTGACTATTATATTTCCAAATTTATATTGCATTGCAATATTCTATTGCTTTGCAAATTACGATTTTGTTGCAACGTCATATTTCATTGCAAAGTTCTATTTCCGTGCAAATGATGATCATATTGCAAGGCGATATTCCATTTCAATATGTCATTGCATTGCAAATTGTTATTATATTGCAAACTGGTATCCCTTTGCAATGTTCTATTGCATTGCAAATGAATATTATATTGCAAAGTGATATTCCATTGCAATGTGCTATTGCATTGCAAATGACGATTATATTGCAAAGCGATATTCCATTGCAATGTGCCATTGTTTTGCAAATGAATATTATATTGCAAGGTAATAGACCATTGAAATGCCATATTGCATTGCAAATGATTATAATATTGCGAGGTGGTATTCAATTGCAATGTGCTATTGCTTTGCAAATGAATTATATTTAAAAGTGATATTCCACTGCATTGTTGTGGTGTATGTGCCTTTAAGAGCAATTATGGTGCATGTGCCTTTAAGAGCCCCAGGTGTGCATAATGCCGGTAATTGCCACTTGGGCTATATAAGCCTGTGTATTGTGTATATTCTTTAGAAACCCCCCACAGACTTGCTTAGTAAATACCTATGAACTAACTCCTGTCTTCAGTGTCTTTATCTACACACGGACACTACAGTGGCGACGAAGTGGAAACGGACTTACCTGCAATTCGGCAGCACCTCAAGGACATCGATTCCTCCAGCGTCCAGAAGACTCAAGGAAGTAAGAGAAACTGTGGCTTCACCAGCTGGCCAACCTGCTGACAGGTACTGCGCTAATCCTTCCTGGGCGTCAGGCTGGAGCTCCAGCGGTGAGCTCAACAGCTGAGAAAGGCAGCAAAATCGGAGGCAAGCAATAACGGACTGGAAGGGTGCACTCGAGAGACGGCCGGTGCGGCAAGCAGGTCAGCGTTTAGACGTCTGTCGGGAACGAGTCTCCAACAGTGAATAAACAGAAACCACAGTAAAACAGCGTTGTTATCGGTAGCAGTGGCGGGAAAGCGCGGGAAGCGCCATATCGTTGCTACAGAGAGAAAAAAAAAGCGCGGGAAGAGCCATATCTTTTCTGAAATGCCTAAATCTGGTAATATTGAGGCTTTTGATGGTGAAATAGAAGATTGGACCACATACGTGAAAAGAGTAGAGGTTTATTGCACTGCAAATGGAATAACAGATGAAAAGAAAGCTTCAGTACTTCTGAACTTAATGGGCGCGAAGACATATGGGCTGTTACGAAATTTAATCACTCCAGCCAAACCAAAGGACAAGACTTTTAAAGAAATTGTTGATACCCTGCAGGAGCATTTAAACCCAACACCGCTGCTGATAGCGGAACGATTCAAGTTCTTCAAGAGAAATCAACACAAGAATGAAAGTAACGCTGATTACCGAACCGAATTAAGAAAGCTATCAAAGTACTGCCAATTCAGAGCAGAACGATCGGATTATCTTCGAGACAAATTTGTTTGCGGCCTCTTAAGTGAAGGAACACAAAAAAGACTGCTTTCTGAAAAATATTTAACATTGGACAAAGCTTTCAGTATGGCTGTATCATACGAAGCAGCAGCAAAAGGAGCTGCAGAGATATAACAAGAGACACAGGACTTCGGCACCCATAAAATGACAAGGAGTTCGGAAGATGTTATCGCTGCTGCAGATCCACCCATAGCCAAAGGGACTGCTGGTTCAAGGGCAAAGCATGCAGGCAATGTGGTAAGATTGAACACATTGCACGGGTATGCCAATCTGGACAAAATAAATCCACTGACAGAAAACAAAAAATCAATAAAGAAAAGTACAGGAAGGTACAAATGATGACAGACAATAGCTCCGAAGACCAGAATAGTGATAGCGACTCCGGCAACAAGAGACTAAGCTGTCTCAAATTACATAATGAACTTGCCAAAGAGGATTACCAAACCATTTGGGTTACCCTCACAATAGCAGGGTCCCCAGTTAAAATGGAGCTAGATACAGGATCAGCTCGAACCGTAATGAATCGACGAGATTACGAGAGGCTATTTTCGCATATACCTCTAAAAGACACATCCATTATCTTAAAAACATATACGGGGCAGAAAGTCTACCCCAAAGGAAAAATAAGGGTGCCTGTGGTATACAACGGCAAAGAAATACAAAAGTTGTATTTATACATTCTACAAGATGGTGGTCCACCGTTGTTGGGACGTGAATGGATAAGGAAGATACGTTTAGACTGGCACTCCATTCAGGCACTGACGGTGACCAGTAAGGGAAAAAACAATGATGACATCATACCTGAACGATTAAAAGACATCTTGGCCAACGCCAAAGAAGTGTTTCAATAGAAACTAGGAACCTTGAAAGGCATCACCGCCTCAATAAAAGTGGAAGATACAGCAATTCCAAATTTTTTTAAGGCAAGACCGGTGCCATACGCAATACGTCTGGCAGTCGAGGCAGAGCTGAAGAATTTGGAAAAGGCAGGCATATTATCCAAAATAGATTGGAGCGAATGGGCAACACCCATCGTTCCAGTCATGAAAAAAACATTGAAAAATAACTCTGAGGAACAGAAAAACATTTGCATCTGTGGGGACTTTAAGGTGACTGTAAACCCGATCCTTCACACGGTACAGTATCCTCTTCCGAGGATAGAAAATATTTTCGCCTCACTATCCGGAGGGAAACGTTTCATAAAAATTGACTTGGCACAGGCATATCTAAAGATGGAGGTTGAGGAGTCCTCTAAAAGGTATCTCACAATAAACACACACAAAGGCCTGTACCAGTACAATCGATTGGTTTTTGGAATAGCATCAGCTCCAGCTATCTGGCAAAGAGTTATGGAGCAAGTCCTGCAAGGGATTCCGGGGACTCAATGCTACCTAGACGACATCCTTATAACAGGAGAAAACGACAACGAGCACCTTGCCAATTTGGAGCAGGTGCTTACTAGGCTGAAAGAACGGGGCCTACGAGCAAATAGCCCCAAGTGCGAATTTTTCCAAAATCAGATATCATATTGTGGCCACATAATTAATAAGGGAGGGTTGCATAAGTCACCTGAAAAAAATTGAAGCAGATATAAAAGCCCCAGCACCTGAAAATGTTTCAAAATTAAGGTCATTCCTGGGATTAATAAATTACTATCATAAATTTTTACCGAACTTATCAACTATTCTACACCCTCTTAATGATCTTCTACAGACAGCAGTGATTTGGAAATGGAACGAAGATTGTAAACCTGCCTTCCATAAATGTAAAGACTTAATCACATCTGAGAAAATTTTGGCTCATTACATCCCATCAGTACCAATCAGACTGGCTTGTGATGCATCCCCTTATGGCATAGGAGCGGTATTGTCCCATAGATTCCCTGATGGCTCGGAACGTCCGATAGCTTTTGCGTCACGCTCATTGAACTCAGCAGAGCGTAACTATGCCCAGATAGACAGGGAAGCACTCAGCCTGGTATGGGGAGTGAAGAAATGCAACCATTACCTACATGGACAAAAATTTACCTTGCTGACTGACCATCAACCCCTCATCTTCATATTCAACCCTAAAAAAGGTGTCCCCATTATGACGGCACAAAGACTACAGAGGTGGTCCCTTTTTCTAGGGGCACACCAATACAACATTGAATACAAAGGGTCAAAACAGCATGGGAATGCTGACGGTTTATCACGCCTACCTTTGCCAATGATAGAAGAGGCACCTACAGTAGACCCAGTAGAGATATTCCACTCTACCATAGTGGAATGTCTACCGGTGACAAATTCTGCCATTGAAAGGGAGACAAGAAATGCCCCTACTCTCTCACGGGTCTATGATTTAACAGGGAAGGGATGGCCAGCACATGGCGAACCACTGTTGCCAGCATTCTCGCAAAGAAGAGAATAGCTGTCAGTGTGCCGAGGAACCTTGATGTGTGGATCCACAGTGGTAATTCCACCCAAACTCCAGGATAAAGTGCTAAAGGAGCTTCACGAGGGGCATCTGGGTGGAGTGAAAATGAAGAACCTAGCTAGGGCGTTTGTATGGTGGCCAGGTATCGATGGAGACATCGAAGACATGAACAAGAGCTGCCTAGGATGCCAGAAGGTCCAAAATGCTCCACCACAGGCCCCTCTACATCCATGGGAGTGGCCCTCATCTCCCTGGCAAAGGGTGCACATCAACTTTGCTGGTCCATTTATGGACTCAAAGTTCTTAATCGCAGTTGATGCACACTCCAAGTGGCCGGAGGTAATAAAGATGTCCTCCACCACCACGGAAAAAACCATCACAGTATTAAGGACCATATTTGCCAGGAATGGGCTGCTGGAGCAGATATGTTCTGATAATGGACCGCAATTTGTGTCCGAAGAATTCAGAAAGTTCTTAAAGAACAATAGGGTAAAGCACTACACGTCCGCCCCATACCATCCCGCCACCAATGGATTGGCTCAAAGGTTTGTCCAGACCTTCAGGAAGGCCATCAAGGCCATGGGTAATGAAGACATAAAACTTTAGCACAAGGTGGATAACTTCTTATTTGCATATAGGAATGCAACGCATATGGTTACTAACCAAACTCCCACCATGATGTTCTACAATAGAAACCTAAGGTGCCGGCTGGATTTGTTGAAGCCCAACATCCAAAGGGACGTGGAGAACCAGCAGCTTCAGGGCATGAATGAAAGGCCAACGAGGGCCTTCCAGATAGACCAACCGGTTTTGGCCCGGGACTACCGTACCAAGAAATGGCAGCCTGGAACTATCTGCACACGATTAGGACCACTGATGTATACCGTGGACATCGGAGACAGCATAATAAGGTGCCATGCTGACCAAATCATCAAGTCATCCGAAAAGGGACCACCTACACCACCACTCTATACATCTAATGATGAAGTAGAGATACCCATATCTACCTCTGATCCGGTGATACTGGAGCCCGATGAACCCGACACTGGCCTTCAAGCCGAATCAGCCTTGCCAGAAGAACCTACTACACCACCAGAAACTACTACACCCCCGAGGCGTTATCCGGACCGAGTCAGGAAGCCTCCTGAGAGACTAACTTATAATTAATTAATAGAGCAATGTATATTATTTTGCATATAACATGTAATTAATAATTACTTAAAATATGATGTACTAGTTAGCTAGAAGGGGAGGAATTGTGGTGTATGTGCCTTTAAGAGCAATTATGGTGTATGTGCCTTTAAGAGCCCCAGGTGTGCGTAATGCCGGTAATTGCCACTTGGGCTATGTAAGCCTGTGTATTGTGTATATCCTTTAGAAACCCCCCCCAGAATTGCTTAGTAAATACCTATGAACCAACTCCTGTCTTCAGTGTCTTTATCTACACACGGACACTACAATTGTGCTGTTGCACTTCAAATGACTATTATATTGCAAGGTAATGCCATATTGCATTGCAAATGACTATTACATTGCAAAGAGATATCCCATTGCTATGTTCTATTGCAATGCAAAATATTAATATATTGCAAAGTGATAATCATTTGCAATGTTCCATTGCATTGCAATTGACGATCGTATTGAAAAACAATATTCCATTGCAATGTTCTATTGCAATGCATACTACTATTACATTGCAACGTGATATTCTATTGCAATGTTCTATTGCATTGCAAATGACGAGCATATTGCAAAGTGATATTTCATTGCAATGTTCCATTGCATTGCAAATGGCGATCATATTGAAAAACAATATTCCATTGCAATGTTCTATTGCATTGCAAATTGATATTCCATTGCAATCTTCTTTTGCATTGCAAATGACGATCATCTTGCAAAGTGATAGTCCATTGCAATGTTCCATTTAATTGCAAATTACGATCATATTACAAAGTGATTTTCCATTGCAATGCCCTACTGCATTTCAAAAGACTATGATATTGCAAAGTGATATTCCAGTGCAATGTTCCATTGCACTGCAATGACTATTATATTAAAAGGTAATGTTCCATTGCATTGTTCCATTGCATTGCATTGAGTATTATATTGCAATGTGATGTCGCATTGCCAACTT
This sequence comes from Somniosus microcephalus, assembly GCF_052327205.1. Taxonomy (NCBI): domain Eukaryota; kingdom Metazoa; phylum Chordata; class Chondrichthyes; order Squaliformes; family Somniosidae; genus Somniosus; species Somniosus microcephalus. The sequence goes on from NW_028225183.1 coordinate 36,982,747, forward strand.
CTATTGCACTGCAAAGGACGATTATATTGCAAACTGATATTCCATTGCAATGTTCCAATGCATTGCAATGACTATTATATTGCAACGTGATATTCCATTGCTATGTTCAATTGCATTGCAAATGACTTTTATATTGCAAATTGATATTCCATTGCAATGTGGTACTGCATTGCAAATGACTGTCATATTAAAAAGTGGTATTCCATTGCAATTTGGTATTGCATTGTAAATGAATTATGTAGGAATGTGATATTCCATTGCAATGTGTTCTGCATTGCAAATGAGTATTATATTGCAAAGTGATATTCCACTGCAATTTTCGTTTGCATTGCAAATGATGATTATAATGCAGTGATATACACAATGAAGTAGTGCATTGTAATGGAATAATACTGCAATGCAATCGTGGTTTGCAATGCAATAGAACATTGCAATGGAATATCACTTTGTAGTATGATCGTCATTTGCAATGCGATATAATATTGACTTGGAATATCACTTTGCAATATAATAGTCATTTGCAATGCAAAAGCACCTCGCATTGGAATATCAGTTTGCAATATGATCGTCATTTGCAATGCAATAGCACATTGAAATGGAATATCACCTTGCAATATGATCGTCATTTGCAGTAAAATATATCATTGCATTGTAATATCATTTTGCAATACAATAGTCATTTGCAATATAATTAAACATTGCAGTGGAATATTACCTCGAAATATAATACTCATGCGCAATGCAATAGCACATTGAAATGGATAATTGACCTGCAATAAGATCGTCATTTGCAATGCACTTTAAAATTGCATTGGAATATAACTTTCTTATATACTAGTCATTTCCAATGCAATAGAACATTGCAATGGAATATTGCCTTGCATCGTGATCGTAATTTGAAATGCAATAGAACATTGCAAAGGAATATCACGTTGCAATATAGTTGTCATTTGCAATGCAATTGCAATGAACTATTAGTTTGCAAAGAAATAGTCATTTGCAATGCAACAGGACATTGTAATGGACTATTAGCTTGCAATGTAATGGTCATTTGCAATACAATAGCAATTGCAATGGAATACCGCACAGCAATTTGATCGCCATTTGCAATGCAATAGGCCATTGCAATGGAATATCACTTTGCAACATAGTAGTCATTTGTAATGCAGCAGAAGTGGGGAATGGAAGATCACTGCATTATAATCGTCATTTGAAATGCAATACAACATTGCAAAGGAATATCGCTTGGCAATATAATGGTCATTTGCAATGCAATAGCACATTGCAATGTAATTTCAGTTTGCAATATAATAATCATTTGCAATGCAATAGAACATTGCAATGGAATATCACTGCAATATAATCGTCATTTGCAATGCAATGCAACATTGCATTGGAATATCAGTTTGCAAGACAATCGTCATTTGCAATGCAATAAAATATTGCAGTGGAATATCACTTTGTAATCTAATAGTTATTGGCAATACAATAGCATATTGCCATGGATTATATAACTGCATTATGATCGCCATTGCAATGGAATATGACATTGCAACATAGTAGTTATTTGAAATGCAATAGAACCTTGCAATGGAATAAAGCTTGGCAATATAAAAGTCATTTGCAATGGAACAGCACATTGCAATGGGATATCGATTTGCAATATGATCGTCATTTGCTCTGCATTAGAACATTGCAATGGATTTTTGCTTTGAACAAAGCATTGTAATGCAATATCACTTTGGAAATAATAGGAATTTGCAATGCAACAGAACATTGCAATGGAATTTGAGTGCAGTGTTAACGTCAATTGCAGTGCGATAGAATATTGCAATGGAATATCAATTTGCGATGTAATAGTCATTGCAATGCAATGGAACATTGCACTAGAATATCAGTTTGCAATATAATCGCCATGTGCAATGCAACATTACATTGTAATGGAACATAACTTGGCAATATAACACTAATTGCAATGCATTGCAACATTGGAATGGAATATCAGTTTGCAATATGATCGGCATTTGCAATGCAATAGTTCTTTGCAATGGAACATCGCTTTGCAATATAGTAGTCATTTTCAGTGCAGTAGCATTTTGCAATGGAATATCACTTTGCAATATATTAGTAACCTGCAATGTAATACAAAATTGCAGTGTAATATCACTTTGCAATATAAAAGTCATTTGCAATGGAATTCTTCATTGCAATGGAATATTACTTTGCAATATAATAGTCATTTGCAATGCAATAGGACATTATAGTGAACTATTACCTTGCAAATTAGTGGTCATTTACAATACAATAGCACATTGCAATGGAATATCACCTTGCAATATAGTAGTCAGATGCAATGCCACAGCACATTGCAATGGAATTTTGCCTTGCAGTATGATAGCCACTTGCAATGCATTACAACATTGCAATGGAATATCACTTTGCAATATAATAGTCATTTGCAATATAATAGCGCTTTGCAATGGAATATTGCCTTCAATATGATCATCATTTGCAAAGCAATAGAACATTGCAAACGAAATCGCTTTGAAATATATTAATGATTTGCAATGCTGTAGGATATTGCAATGGTATATCACTTTGCAATATAATAGTCATTTGCAATGCAATAGGACATTGCAATGGAATATCGCTTTGCAATATAATATTCATTTGCAATGCAATAGGACATTGTAAAGGAATATCACTTTGTAATATGATCATGATTTGCAATGCAGTCGAACTTTGCAGTGGAATATCACTTTGCACGAAAATAGTAATTTGCAATGCAATAGAACATTGCAGTGGAATATCACCTTGCAATATCATAGTCAGTTGAAATGCATCAGCACATTGCAATAGGCCCATTCTACACAACCTCTCATCATTGGACAGCCCTCTCATCTCAGGAATCAACCTAGTGAACCTTCGCTGCACCGCTTCCACGGCAAGTATATCCATCCTTAGATAAGGAGATCAGAACTGTGCACAGTACTGAAGGTGTGGTCTCACCAAGGCCCTGTACAATTGTATCAAGACTTCCTTACTCTTATATTCCAACCCACTTACAATAAAGGCCAACATACAATTTGCCTTCCTTATTGCTTGCTGTACCTGCATGCTAGCTATCTGTATTTCTTGCGTGAAGACACCAAAATCTCTCTGAACACAAACAATTAAAATTTCTCACCATTTAAAAGATATTCTGTCTTTCTATTCTTCCTTCCAAAGTGAATAACCTCACATTTCCCTGCAATATACTCCATCTGCCACCTTACTGCCCACTCACTTAGACTAGCTATATCCCTTTGCAGACTCGTTGTGTTCTCCTCACAGCTTTCTGTCCCACCCAGCTTTGTATCATTTGCAAACTTCGATACATTACACTTGGTCCTGTCATCTAGGTCATTAATATAGATTGTAAATAGCTGAGGCCCCAACACTGATCCATTTGGCACTACAGTACCTGCCAAGCTGAAAAAGATCCATTTATCCCTACTCTCTGTTTTCTGTCCATTCACCAATCTTCCATCCATGATAATATATTACCCCCAACCCTATGAGCCCTAATCTTGTGTCGTAAGTTTTTTTCTGGCTCCTTATCGAATGTCTTTTGGAAATCCAAATATACTACATATACGTGTTCCTCTTTAATTACCCTACTAATTACATCCTCAAAAAACTCTAATAAAATTGTCAAGCACGATTTCCCTTTCACAAAAAAGGCTGACTCTGCCTAATCACCTTATGATTTTCTAAGTGACCTGAAACCACTTCCTTGTCAATGGATTCCAATAATCTGCCGACGACTGATGCCAGACAAACTGGCCTGTAGTTCCCTGATTTTTCACTCCTTCCTTTTTTGAATAGCGGTGTTATATTTGTGACCTTCCAATCCGCTGGGACCATTCTGGAATTTAGGGAAATTTGGAAGATCAAAAATAATGCATCCACGATCTCTTCAGGCACCTCTTTTAGATCCCTAGGATTTAGGCCTTCAGGTCCAGGGGATTTGTCAGCTTTTAGTCCCATTAGTTTCTCTGTTATTTTTTCTCCACTTATATTAATTATATTAAGTTCCTCACCCTCAATAGCATCTTGGTCCCCCACCATTTTTGGTATGCTGAGAATCATTTTGGAATTCTCTATCAAGTCTATTACGTGGCACTTCATTAAACGCCTTTTGAAAGTCCAGATGCACAACTACCATCAATCCTCTCCGTTACCTCATCAAAGCACTCAATCAGGATTGGCAGACACATTGAGACATTAAAACAAGCTGTGCTGGTTGTCATTTATTAATCCATATTTTTCCAAGTGACAGATAATTTTATCCCGTAATATGGCCTCTTGTAGTTTCTGCACCACCGACATTAGGCTGAACGGCCTGCAGTTACAGGGTTTATCCCTCACTTTTTATTAAACATGGTGTGACATTTGCAATGCTCCAGTCCTCTGGCAACACTCACATATCCAAGGAGGTTTGAAAGATTGTGGCCAGAGCCGGCAATATTCTACCATTCCTTCCCTCACAAACCCTCATATGGTCTGGGTAAATGTTCTAATTTTCTGTGGTACAAAAATGCAGGTATGAAATGGGTTAACTGAAGCTGTTTGTTCGGTGACAGTAATTAATGTCAGTCTCCACAGGTTAACTGAAGCTGTTTGTTCACTGACTGTAATTAGTGTCAGTCCCCGGGTACTCTAATTGTATCAGTGCAGTGTTTCCCTCTTCTATTAAAAGGGACACCATTCAATGTGTTATCCCATAGTGTCAATGCGAGCATCAACTCCGGCACTGACAGGGATCAGCACACTGCTCCACAGAGAGGGAGTCAGAATATGAGAAGAGTAGATTGGAATGTTAAAACAATGGGTCAGAATCTAACAACAGTAGATTGGAATGTTACAACAATGGGTAGGGCTTTCATCGGGGAGATGGAATATATTGATGCAAATTATGATACACTACAGTTACAAAGCCGGATCTATGAAGCACTTGTGATTATTCAACACTTTTACTATCCTCTCCTTGCTGCGTTTGGTGTTCCTGGTAAGTTTCTCTTACCAACTATTCAATTAACCATGTTTTACTGTATTGCTGTGTTGTTATTTATTATCCTATCCTTGCTGCTGTGGGTGTTCCTGGTAAGTCTCTCTACCCGTCTGTTCTATTAGCCATGTTTTACTGTATTACTGTTCTTCTGATTTACTCTCACCTCCTTGCTGCGGATGTTGTTCCTGGTAAGTCTCTGTATCCAGCAGTTAGATCTGGTAACCATTTACCACTGCATTATTGTGCTTGTCCTTTAAATCTTGGGAAAACAAAACCATTTCTTATGTCGTCGTCACAAAATCCATTCCCTATCTAGCCACTCAGACCCACTCTCTGGCCAACGTCAGAGGCTGAACCAGATTTTCGCAACCTCGGCGTTCTCGTTGACCCTGAGCTCGGTTCCGACCTCGTATCCTCTGTACCACCAGGCCTGCCTACTAGCACCTCCATTATATCGACCACCTCAGCCCTTCTGCTGCATAAACCCTCATCCGTGCCTTCGTTAAATCCAGGCTCGACTATTCCTATGCTCTCCTGGTGGGCCTCCCCGTTACAAGCCTCCATAAACTGGAGTCCAAATGCTACCCATATCCGAACAGGCACCAAGTCACATTCAGCCATCGCTACTATGATCACTGACATTGGCTCCCGATCCGGCAACACCTCCATTATAATATTCTCATCCTTTTGATCAAATCCATCATGGGCTCACCACTCCAATTATTCCCATAGTCCTGCATATTGCTCCCCTTCAAGTATTTATTCAATTCCCCTTTTAAAGCTAATTTATGTCCCTCTGTACCTCTCCCAGTCTGTCAATCTCTATTTTACTTTCTCTCCTTACCTCTTTTCTCTCTCTCTCTGTCTCTTGCTCATAGAATCATGGAATAGTACAGCACAGAATGAGACCATTCGATCCATCGTGTCCGTGCTGTCTCTTTGAAAGAGCTATTTAATTAGTCCTAATATTTTGCCAGTGCCCTGTAAATATTTCCCATTCAACTAATTATCCAATTGTATTTCGAAAGTTGCTTTTGAATCTTTTTCCACCACGTTCTCTGACAGAGCATTCCAGATCACAACAACTCACTGCATAAAGAAAATCCTCCATCTCTCCTCTCTTTCTTTTGCCAATTACCTTAAATTTGTGTCCTCTGGTTACTGACGATTCTGCCACTAGAAATAGACTTACTTACTCTATCAAACAGATCATGATTTGGAAGATTGATATTAATTCTCCCCTTATGGAAAAGGACAAAGATAGACCAGGTGTAAAAGCTCTCAATTGGGAAAAGGCCAATTTTGCTAAGCTGAGGAGTGATTTAGCAAAAGTGGACTGGAAGCAGCTGCTTGATGGGAAATGAGTGTCTTTGCAGTGGGAGGCATTCAAGGAGGATATAGCGAGGGTTCAGAGCAAGTATGTTCCCAGAAAGAAAAGGGTGGGATTTTCAAATCTAGAGCCCCCTGGATGTCAAGATGCATACAGGATATGAGAAGGAACTAAAGGGAATCCTTTGTCAGACACAGAGAGCTCAATACTACAGAAAGCTGAGAGGACTTTCGAAAGTGCCTGATTGAAATTAAAAAGGCAATTAGGAAGGCAAAGAAAGGTCATAAAAAAATGGCATGCAATATCAAGGAAAACCCAATGATGTTTTATAAATACATTAAGAGCAAGAGGATAACTAAAGCAAGAGTATGGCATATTAGGGACCATAAAGCTAACATGTGTGTGAAGGCAGAAGACGTGGGTATAGATCTTAATAAACAATTTACATCTGTCTTCACAGCACTGGGGTAAGGCACACATTGTTGTTAAGGAGGTAGAGTGTAAAATATTAGATGAGATACATAGTGAGAGAGGAACTATTAAGGAGTTTAGTATAATAGCAAAATACTGCAGATGCTGGAAATCTGAAATAACAACAGAAAATGCTGGAAATACTCAGCAGGCCAGGCAGCATCCGTGGAGAGAGAGACAGAGTTAACGTTTCATGTCTGGGACCATTCATCAGAACTGGAAAAAGCTGGAGATGTAACAGATATTAAGCAGGTGCAGAGACGCGGGGGGGGCAGTTAGGAGGGGAGGAAGGAATTGTAAGAGGCAGGAAAGATAACATTATGCAAATGGGAATGGCAAATATCATACTGCATGAAAAATGGGGGCAGGGAGAATTAGCTGAAATTGTTGAACTCAATGTTGAGTCCGGCAGGATGCAAAGTGCCCAATCGAAAGATGAGGTGCTGTTCCTCGAGCTTACATTGAGGTTATTTGAAACAATGCAATAGGCCGAGGACAGAGAGATCAAAGTGGGAGTGAAGCGGTGAATTAATGTGACAGGCGACCGGAAGCTCAGGGTCAACCTTACGGACTGAACGGAGGTCTTCCACAAAGCGGTCGCCCAATCTGCGTTTGGTCTCCCCAATGTAGAAGAGACCGCATTGGGAGCAGTGAATACAGTATACTACATTGCAGGAAGTGCAAGTAAATCGCTGTTTCACCTGGAGGGGGTGTTTGAGGCCCTGGACAGTGGGAAGGGAGGTGGTAAAAGGGCATGTGTTGCATCTCCTGCGCTTGCACGGGAAGGTGCCAGGTGAAGGAGATGTGCTGTTGGGGTTGATTGATGTGTGGACCAGTGTGTTGCGGAGGGAGCGGTCCCTTCGGAATGCTAAAAGGGGAGGTGAGGGGAAGATGTGTTAGGTGGTGGGTTCACGTTGGAGGTGGCAGAAATGGCGGAGGATGATCGGTTGAATGTAGAGGCTGGTGGGGTGAAAGTTGAGGACAAAGGGAACCCTATCGTGGTTCTGGGAGGGAGGTGAAGGGGTGAGAGCAGAAGTGCGGGAAGTTGAACGGGCACGGTCAAGGGCGGTGTCAACCACGGTAGAGGGGAATCCTCGGTTGAGGAAAAAGGAAGATATGTCAGAAGCACTAGTATGGAAGGTAGCATCGGCAGAACCGATGCGGTGGAGATGGAGAAAATGGAAGAATGGAATAGAGTCCTTACAGGAGGCAGGGTGGGAGGAAGTGTAGTCCAGGTAGCTGTGGGAGTCGGTGGGCTTGTAGTGGATGTTTGTTGAAAGCTGATCGCCAGAAATGGAGACAGAGAAGTCAAAGAAGGGAAGGGAAGAGTCAGAGATGGACCATGTGAAGGTGACAGAAGGGTGGAAATAGGAAGTAAAGTGAATGGAGTTATCTAGTTCAGGGCGAGAGCAGGAAACGGCACCAATACAGTCACCGAAGTACCAGAAAAAGTGGTGAGGGTGGGGACCTGAGTAGGACTGGAGCAAAGAATGTTCCACATATCCCATGAACAGGCAGACATAGCTAGGGCCCAGCGGGTTCCCATAGCAACACCTTTAATTTGGAGGAAGTGAGTGAAGTCAAAGGAGAATTTCTTCAATGTGAGAACAAGTACAGCCAGGTGGAGGAAGGTGGTAGTTGATGGGGACTGGTTGGGCCTCTGTTCAAGGAAGAAACGGAGCGCCAGAAGGCCGTCCTGATGGGGGATGGAGGTGCAGAGGGATTGGACGTCCATAGTGAAAAAGAGATAGTTGGGGCCAGGAAACTGGAAACTGCTAAAGTGACAGAGGGTGTCGGAAGAGTCCCAAATGTAGGTTGGAAGAGACTGGACAAGGGGAGAAAAAATAGAGTTGAGATAGGAAGAGATAAGTTCCATGGGGCAAGAACAGACTGAAACGATGGGTCTACCAGCGCAGTCCGGTTTACGGATCATGGGAAGGAGGTAGAAGCGGCCTGTGTGGGGTTGGGAGTCTATGAGATTAGCGGCCATGGAGGGAAGATCTCCACAGGAGATGAAGTCAGTGACACACTTGGAAACAATGGTTTGATGTTTGCTAGTGGGGTCATGGTCCAGGCGGAGGTAGGAGGAGGTGTTGGAGAGTTGCCGTTCAGCTTCCACATGGTAGAGCTCGGTTCGCTAAACAGCATTAGCATCATCCTTTTCAGCAGGTTTAATGATAATGTTAGGGTTGGATCGGAGAGAATGGAGTGAGGCAAGTTCAGAAGGAGTTAGGTAGGAGTGAGTGAGGGGAGCAGAGAAATGGAGACAGCCGATGTAACATCGGCAGTTAGCAATGAAAAGATCTAGAGAGGGTAAATGGCCAAAGGGAGGGGTCCAAGTAGAACGAGAATTTAGAAAGTGGGAGAAAGGATCAGCTGTGGGGGGGAAGACTCCTGGCCAGAGAAGTGGGCATGGAGAGGAAGGTGATGGAAGAAGAGCTCAGCATCGTGCCGAGCTCGAAATTCATTCTGAAGGGGGCGTAAGGGAATGAAGGTCAGGCATTTGCTGAGGACTGATCGTTCGTGGTCGGAGAGGGGAAGGTTAGAGGGGATCGTGAAAACACGCCAGGGGCTGAGTTTGGAAGAGATGGGATCAGAGGAAAATAACGGGGAAGAAAGTTCGGCGCGGGGGCTATGGTGTCCATGAGTTGATGAAGCTTGCGATCCTTGACATCAGAAAGGAAAAAAAATGTTTTTTGTTGAAGCGTCAGATGAGTCAAAGGATGAAATGGAACTGTGGACCAGACAGCATTGAAATAGAATGCATTGGTGCTGCTGAAGAGAGAATGATTTTTGCCATTAACATTTGCAACATTTTATCTGTCCTGCCTCTTACAAAAGTACAGGGTGTTCTTTCAATTCCTTCCTCCCCTCCTAAACGCCCCCCCCCCCAAATGTCTCTGCACCTGCTTAATATCTATTACATTTCCAGCTTTTTCCAGTTCTGATGAAGTGTCCCAGACCTGAAACGTTAACTCTGTTTCTCTCTCCACGGATGCTGCCTGGCCTGCTGAGTATCTCTAGCATTTTCTGTTGTTATTTAAGGAGTTTATTGTCATGCAATGCAGATAAAACTCAAGACCCGGATGAAGTTTTTTAAAAAGGGAGAAAGGGATTGACCAATTACATGCCAGTCAGCCTTAGCTCGGTGATGGAAACATTATTGGACGAATTCTGATGGCCAGTATAAATCGGCAGTTCGAAAGGCATGGATTAATCAAGGACAATCAGCATGGATTTGTTAATGGAAGGTCGTGTCTGACTGCATTTTTTGCAGAGGTAACGAGGAGTTTCATTACGGGTAATGCATTTAATGCAGTCCACATGGATATTAACAACGCCGTTGAAAATGTCCTACATGGCATGTGACTCAAAAAAGTAAAAGCCCATGGGATCCAAGGGCAAGTGGCAAGTTGGCAGTGACAGTGGACTTGAGGGGAGCGAGGCAACGGCGGGGATATATAGAGTGGGAGAGGTGCAGGTAGGCCCCACAGCGGTGGCGGCGGCGGTCCTGATTGGAGCGAGGCAGCGGCGGCGATTTAAAAAGTGGGAGTGGCGCAGGTATGCCCCACAGCGGTGGGGGCAGCGTACCTGAGTGGAGCGAGGCGGCGGCGGTGATATAAAGAGGCAAGGAGCAGGTAGGCTTACCAATCTCCGAGCTCAGAGGGACGGAGAGAGAGAAGTAAAAAGTAATCGAAGTGTGACGTCACCAGAAAGCAGGTAAGTGATTGGTTGGTGAGTATTTCTCTCTTCCTCATTTTTTCCAAAATTAAATCTTGTGGTTTCTAGTCTTTAGGGTGTCTGTAGTGTAGCAGGGACTGCTGGTAAACCAAGGCCCTTATGTATATCATTTAATTGTATTGTAATTGGTGGAATTGATTTGATTTAATTTAATTTGAATTCATTAAAGTGTACTTCATGGCAGGAGTGCTCGGCCACATGATATGCTCCTCCTGCACTATGTGGGAAATCTGGTACAGTTCCTGTGTCCCTGACGACCATGTGTGCAGGAAGTGTTTCCAGCTGCAGCTAATAACAGACCACATTGCAGCGCTGGAGCTGTGAGTGGATTCATACTGGACCATTCACGATGATGAGGAGATCTTGGATAACATGTTTAGGGATTTGGTCACACCGCATGTAAAGGCAGCACCGGCAGTAAGGGAATGGGTGATCACCAGGCAGAGTTGTAGGTGCAGGCACATAGTGCAGGGGTCCCCTGTGGCGATCACCCTCTCAAACAGATATACCGCTTCGGATATTGGTGAGGGAGATCACTTATCAGAGGAAGGCAGCAGCAGCCAACTTCCTGGCACCGTGGGTTGTTTCTGCTGCACAGGACAGGAGGAAAAAGACTGGCAGAGCTACAGTAAAAGGGAATTATATTGTAAGGGGAATAGATAGGCGTTTCTGTGGCCGCAAACGAGACTCCAGGATGGGTTGCTTCTGCTGCACAGGACGGGAGGAAAAAGAGTGGCAGAGCTATAGTAATAGGGGATTATATTGTAAGGGGAATAGATAGGCGTTTTTGCGGCCGCAAACGGGACTCCAGGATGGTATGTTGCCTCCCTGGTGCAAGGGGCAAGGAGATCTCAGAACGGTTGTCGAACATTTTGGAAGGGGAGGGTGAACAGCCAGTTGTCCAGATGCATATAGGTAACAAAGATATAGGTAAAAACCCGTATGAGGTCCTAAAAGCTGAATATAGGGAGCTAGGAGGTAAATTAAAAAATATCACCTCAAAGCTAGTGATCTCAGGATTGCTCCCAGTGCCCCGTGCTAGTACGAATAGAAATAGAAGGCCATTTCAGATGAATGCGTGGCTAGAGGAATGGTGCAAGGAGTAGGGATTCAAATTCCTGGGACATTGGAGCCGGTTCTGCGGGAGGTGGGACGATTACAGACCGGACGGTTTGCACCTGGGCAGAACCAGGACCGATGCCCTAGGGGGAGTGTTTGCTGCTGCTCTGGGGGAGGATGTAAACTAAAATGGCAGGGGGTAGGGACCCTGAGCAGGGAGACAGAGGAAAGGGAAACGAGGATAGAAGCAAAAGAAAAGAAGTGGAAAAATAAAGGTGGCAGTCAGAGAAATCAAGGGTATAAATCAAACATGGACACAGTAAATAATAATTCTTAAATGTGTAAGATTGTTAAAAAACAAGCCTGAAGGCCTTGCGTCTTAATGCGAGGAACATTCGTAATAAGGTGGTTGAATTAGCTGCACAAATAGAGGTAAACGGATATGATATGATTGGGATTACGGAAACAGGGTGATGAAGGCTGGGAACTCAACATCGAGGTGTATTCAATATTCAGGAAAGATAGGCAATAAGGAAAAGTAGGTGGGGTAGCATTGCTGGTTAAAGAGGGGATTAACACAATTGAAAGGAAGGATATTAGCTCTAATGATGTGGAATCTGTATGGGTAGAACTGAGAAATACCAAGGGGCGGAAAACGTTAGTGGGAGTTTTATACAGACCTCCAAACAGTATGCGGATGTTGGGGATGGCATTAAACGGGAAAGTAGTGACGTGTGCAATAAGGGCATAGCAGTAATCATGGGTGACTTTAATCTACATATAGATTGGGCTAACCAAATTAGTAATAATACTGTGGAGTAGGAATTCCTGGAGTGTATACGAGATGGTTTCCTGGACCAATAGGTCGAGGAACCAACTAGAGTTCAGACCATCTTAGACTGGGCATTATATAAGGAGAAAGGATTAATTAGCAATCAAGTTGCGCGAGGCCCTTTTGGTCGGAGCGATCATAATATGATATCATTCTTCATTAAGATGGAGAGTGAAGTAGGGTCCTGAATTTAAAAAAAGGAAACTACGATGGTCTGAGGTGCGAGTTGGGTAAGATTGATTGGGCAATGTTACTCAAAGGCTTGACGGTGGATAGGCAATGGCAAACATTCAAAGATTGCATGGATGAACTACAGAATTTGTTCAACCCTGTTTGGCATAAAAATAAATCAACCGTGGCTAACAAGGGAAATTAGGGATAGCATAATATCCAGGAGAGGACATAAAAATTGACCAGAAAAAGCAACATACCTGAGGAGTGGGTGCAGTTTAGGGTTCAGCAAAGGTGGACAAAGGGATTAATTAAGAGGGGGAAAATAGGGTATGAGAGTAAGCTTGCAAGCAACATAAAAACTGACTGTAAAAGCTTCTATAGATGTGTGAAGAGAATAAGATTGGTGGAGTCAAGCGTAGGTCCCTTGCAGTCAGAATCAGGGGAATTTATAATGGTGAACAAAGAAATGGCAGGTCAATTAAATACATACTTTGGTTCTGCCTTCAAAAGGAGGACACAATTAACCTCCCAGAGAGGTCGGGGAACATAGCATTTAATGAGAGGGAGGAGCTGAATTAAATCAGTATTTGTAGAGAAAAGGTGTTAGGGAAATTGACGGGATTGCAGGCCGAAAAATCCTACGGGCCTGATAATATACATCCGAGGGCACTTAGGGGAGTGGCACTGGAAATAGTAGATGCATTGTTGGCCATCTTCCAAAATCTATAATACTCTGGAACAGTTCCCATGGATTGGAGGATAGCTATTTTAACCCCACTATTTAGCAAAGATGTTAGAGAGAAAACGGAGAATTATAGCCTGATAAGCCTGACATCAGTCGTGTGGAAAATGCTAGAGTCCATTATAAAACATTTAATCGCAGAGCAATTGGAAAACAGTGACAGGATTGGACACAGTCAACATGGATTTACAAAAGGTAAATCCTGCTTGACTAATCTACTGGAATATTTTGAGGATGTAACTGATAAAATAGATAAGGGAGAACCAGTGGATGTGGTGCATTTGGACTTCCAGAAGGCTTTCGATAATGTCCCGCATAAGAGATTAGCATGTAAATTTAAAGCACATGGGATTGGGGTTAAAGTACTGTCTTTGATAGAGAACTGGTGGGCAGATACCAAGCAAAGAGTTGGAATAAACAGATCTTTTTCCGAGTGGCAGACAGTGACTAGTGGGGTTCTGCAGGGTTCGGTGCTAGGACCCCAGCTATTCACAATATATATAAATGATCTAGACAAGGGAACTAGATGTTACATCTCCAGGCTTGCAGACGACACAAAGCTGGGTGGGCGTGTGTGCTGTGAGGAGGATGCAGAGAAAGTCAAGTACGAATTGAACTGGTTGGGTGATTGGGCAGATCCATGGCAAATTCTATAAAATGTGAATAATTGCGAGGTTATCCGCTTCAGTGGCAAAAACAGGAAGACAGATTAGCAATATATTGGGAAAAGGGGAAGTGCAACGAAACCTGTGTGTCCTTGTGCACCAGTCGCTGAAGGTAAGCATTTAGGTGCAGCAGGCGGTTAAGAAGCCAAATGGTATGCTGGCCTTCGTAGCGAGTGGATTTTAGTACAGGATCAAGGAATTCTTGCTGCAGTTGCGCAGGGCCTTGGTGAGACCACACCTAGAGTATTGTGTGCAATTTTGGTCGCCTTAACTGAGGAAGGAGAGAATGCAGCGAAGATTCACCAGACTGATACCTGGAATGGCAGGAATGACGTATGAGGGGAGATTGGCTCGATTAGGCTTATATTCGCCAGAGTTTAGAAGAATGAGAGGGGAGCTCATTGAAACTTATAAAATTCTAACAGGACTAGACAGACTAGATGTAGATAGGATGTTCCCGGTGGCGGGGGAGCCCTGAACCAGGGGTCACAGTCTAAGGATAAGGGGTAAGCCATTTAGGACTGAGATGAGGAGGGATTTCTTCACCCAGAGAGTGGTGAACCTGTGGAATTCTCTTCCACACAAGGCAGTTGCGGCCAATTCATTAAATTTATTCAAGAGGAGTTGGATATATTTCTTGAGGCTAAAGTGATCAAGGGGTATGGGGAAAAGGCAGGGACAGGGTACTGAATTTGGATCATCAGCCATGATCTCATTAAATGGCAGAGCAGGCTCGAGGGGCCGAATGGCCTAATCCTGCTCCTGCCTTCTATGTTTCTTTGTTTCCATGTAACTGCGTTGCAAGAAGCCCAGCTGGGAGTATTCTAGAATCAATGAATCCTAGAAAGTTACAACATGGAAGGAGGCCATTTCGGCCCATTATGTCTGCGCTGGCCAACAACGAGCTCTCCAGTCTAATCCCACTTCCCAGCTCTTGCTCCGTAGCCTTGCAGGTTAGAGCACCCCAAGTGCACATCCAGGTACATTTTAAATGTGCCAGGGTTCATACCTCTGCCACACTTTCATTTAGTGACTTCCAGACCCCCACAAACCTCTGTGTTAAGAGATTTCCCCTCAAATCCCCTCTAAACCGTCCCCCAATTACTTTAAATCTGTGCCCTCTGGTTTTCGACCTCTCTGCTAATGGAACTAGGTCCTTTCTATCTACTTTATCTATGCCCCTCATAATTTTATAGACCATAATAAAGTCTTCCCTCATCCTCCTCTGCTCCAAAAAAAATAGAGCCAGCCTATCCAGTCTTTCCTCATAGCTAAGATTTTCTACACCCGGCAACTTCCTTGTAAATCTCGTCTGTACCGTCTCTAGTGCAATCACATCTTTCCTGTAATGTGTTGACCAGAACTGCACGCAGTAGTCTAGCTGAGGCCTATCAATTATTTTATACAGTTGAAGCATAACCCCCCTGCTCTTGTATTCTTTGTCAAGGCTAATAAAGGCACGCTTTCCGTATGCCTTCTTAAACACCTTATCGACTTGGCCTACAACCTTCATGGATCTGTGGACATGTAATCTAAGGTCCCTTTGTTCATCTACACTACTCAGTGTCCTACCATTCGCTATTAATCTAGTAATGGTGAATCAACCAGAGCAGATAAGTGAAGGAAAATTAGGGAAACATCTGGGCAATAGCGACCATAATGTAATACGCTTTTAGATGATAATTGAGAAGGACATACGTATGACGAAAACCAGGTTCATTGATTGCAGAATAGCAGAACTTGACGAGCAGAGAATAGAACTTGGGAAAATGAAATGGGCAACAATATTGGCAATTAACGAAGTAGACAGACAATGGGAAACATTTAAAACAGTGTTCAACGGGGAGTAGGAACTATATATTCTGTGAAACGGAAAGAAAAAGCCAAACACTAATGAGATACCCTGGATGAAACAAGCCATAAGGGAACTATTGAGAATAAGGAAAGAAGCATTCATTAAGTTCATAGACAGCAGGGGAGTGCATGATAAGGGTGAATATGAAGAGATTAGGAGAGAATTTACAAAAAAATAGAAAAGCAAAGAGGAACTATGAACTTAAATTATCAAGAAGCATTCATTAAGTTCATAGACAGCAGGGGAGTGCACGATAAGGGTGAATATGAAGAGATTAGGAGAGAATTTACAAAAAATCGATAAGCAAAGAGAAACTATGAACTTAAATTATCAAGAATATAAACCAAAATAGTAAAATATTTTGCAGGCACATCAATAAAAAAGGAAGGCTCGGATGGGAATAGGGCTATAAAGCGATAGACAGGATGATACCACAGGTAATGATAGAGAGATGGCAGAAACACTAAATAGTTATTTTGCTTCAATATTTACCAGGGAGATAGATCATTACATTTGATGATGAGATTAGTAATGAGATAAGTGCATTTAAAATAAAAGAGGGGATATATAATAAATAAACTAATCAAATTCAAAGAGGATAAAATCCCTGATCTGGATGGATAATTGTTTAAAATAGTTATTTCATGTAATTTAGTTTATTTAAAAATGTGACTTTTTAAAAATGTATTTTAAGCTTTAGTGCTGTTTTGGGGCCGTATTAATCATAACTTTTGACAGGTCTTCCTGTCAATCTTATGAATGGAGCAGTCCCTGCTCCGATTGGATCCCCGTGGCCCACGTGATCCCAGGGGATGCTTCAAACTAACTGCGCCCCTGGGATATGCAAGCACTGCGCGCCGGCAGCTGGAGTAGGTCCAGGATCAGAATTCCACGGGGGCCCACATCTCAACGGCCGACGCGCTAGGTAAGTGCAGGCTTACACCCGCGGGAAACCCCCGACCCGAATTTCTGGGCCAATGGATATTCTAACCAGGAGCAGGAATCCGAATGGGATTTCCCCCTCCCTAACACAGGGGCACAGAAGCGAATTGCACCGCTCCAAATGCTGACTGCTCCCGGGACACGACGGCTACCTGAGAGGTTCTGGTCCTTTGTGTCCCTGGTACCTCTGGCAATGCATTTGCCTGCTGGGCGAAAGGTAAATCTATCGGTTAATCTCTCCTTGATCAAACATCTGATACTTTGCTGTTGTATATATCCCCATTTGATTTCTTGATTCCACAATACATTCCTGCTTATTCTTACAATGAACCCTGTATTCAGCTCCACTGGTAATAGATTTAGATTGTGTTATTGAATGGAGCTAGTGAGTTGCAGATTTCACCCCGAATTCCATCAAACTGCTGCTTTTGCTCCGAGAATGATGAATAATTTCCCTGTATATTTCCCTTCCTCACAGTGAACTTAATGAATATTGTGATCCTGTCTCGGGGAAAGTGCGGTCTCTCCAAATGTGTCACTCGCTACCTGGTGGCCATGGCAACGGCGGATCTACTGGTCGTTATCCTCGTTCTGATATTGCGGCACATTCCGATTGTTTATTGGGTACAATTTAGTTTCTTGCGGTCCATCCCCGTGTGTAATATTCACGCCGTCATGCTTTATGCAGCGACAGACTCTTCTGTCTGGTTCACCGTCACTTTCACCTTTGATCGATTTGTGGCCATTTGTTGCCAGAAGCTGAAAACTAAATATTGCAGCGAGAAAACAGCGGTTGTGGCTCTGGGAACAGTGACTGTGCTGAGCTGTTTAAAGAACATCACCTGGTATTTTATGTTCACCGCTTATTATTGGCTTATGAACGTCCCCTGGTTCTGTGATGTAAAATTTGATGTTCAGGTGTCACTATTCTGGACATCAATCGAGCTCCTTCATTATATTCTCACCCCGTTTGTCCCATTTGTTGTGATTCTGCTGCTCAATGCTGTCACCGTCAGGCACATTTTAGTGGCCAGCAGAGCCCGCAGGAGACTCCGGGGTCCCAGCAGTGGAAAGAGTCCCAGAGACCCAGAGATGGAGAGCCGCAGGAAATCCATCATTTTACTGCTTGTTATCTCGGGCAATTTCATCCTGTTATGGGCAGTGTTTATGGTGTATTCTATATGGAACCGGATGCTGTATTTCGGGGATGTGTATGCAATTCCACCTTCTTATTTACGGGAAATGGGATTCATGCTGCAGCTGCAGAGTTGTTGCACAAACACGGGGATTTATGGCGTGACCCAGACTAAGTTCAGAGAGCAGATGAAGAATATGGTGAAATATCCCTTTACACTGACTGTAAAATTCATTAAAGAATTAGATGAATCATAGAATCATAACTGCACAGAGGGAGGCCATTTGGCTCATCGATTCCATGCCGGCTCTCTGTGGAGCAATCCAGTCAGTCCCATTCCCCCGCTCTATCCCCGTAGCCATGCAAGTTTATATCCCTCAAGTGACTATGCAGTCTCCCCTTGAAAACATTGGGATTCTCCGCTTCCAACATTCACGTTAACAGCGAGTTCTAGCTCCTCACCACTCGCTGCTTAATAACACTTTTCCTCACATCACCCCGTATCTCTTGCCCAAAACCATAAATCTGTGTTCCCTAGTCCTTGTATCATCAACTAGTGGGAACAGCCTTTCCCCGTCCAGCCTATCCAAAGCCGTCATATTCTTGTGCACCTCTATCAAATCACCCTCAGCATCCTTTGCTGTAATGAAAACAAATCCAGCTTCTCCAACCTGACCTTATAGCTAAGATCCCCGATCCCAGGAACCATTCTGGTAAATTTGCTATGCACCTTCTCATGGGCCTTCACATCCTTCCTAAAGTGAAGTGACCAGAATTGGACGCAATACTCCTGTTGTGGCCTAACCAGCGCTTTATAAAGGTTCAGCATAACTTCTCTACTTTTTACTCAATACCTCTATTTATGAAGCACAAGCTCCCAAATGCTTTGCTAACCACTCACTCAATATGTCCAACCACCTTCAGGGAGCTATGCACGTCAACTCTCAGGTCCATCTGTGCCTGCACACACTTCAATACTGTGGCATTAAGTGTTTATTGCCTCTCCTTGTTCCTTCTGCCAAAATGCATCACCTCACGCTTCTCAGTATTAAATTCCATCTGTCTCTTGTCTGCCCATTCTGCTTGACTTTCTATGCCATGTTGCAGTTGATTGCTATCATCCTCGTTTTGATGTCATCAGCAAATTTAGGAATTCTACTCTGTATTCCACTATCTAGGTCATTTATGTATATCAAAAAAGCAGTGGCCTCAGCACTGACCCTTGGGGAAAACCACTATCTACCATCCTCAGTCTCAAAAAAAGCCATTTACCACAATTCGCTGATTTCTGTCCTTAAGGTAAATCCTTACAAAGCTGTCTCTGACCCATTCAACCATGAACCTCAATTTTGTTAACCAGCATTCACATCCAAGCCACCCGCGGGGTATGTGATCAGCGAAATCACACGCGCACTCACACACTGTTTATGCTGGGCTCCCTTGGCCTGATATTGTGGTGAACCGCTCTCCCTGGGCCACCCGTGGGGACGGTGATCGGGGACATTCACACGCTCACACACACACTGTCTACGCTGGTCTCCCTGGGCCTTATATTGTGGCGAGCCGCTCTCCCCTGGGCCGTGGGGTCGGTGATCGGGGACATTCACATGCTCACTCACAAACTGTCTAAACTGGGCTCCCTGGGGCTGATATTGGGGTGAGTCGCTCTCCCCCGGGCCACCCGTGGGGCCGGTGATAGGGGACATTCACAGGCTCACACATGCACTGGCTACACTAGTCTCCCTGGGCCTTATATTGTGGTGAGCCGCTCTCCCACGGGCCGTGGGGTCGGTGATTGGGGGCATTCACATGCTCACTCACACACTGTCTACACTGGCCTCCATGGGACTGATATGGCGGCGAGCCATCTCCTGCAGTCTGCCCATCGGTCCGGTGATCGGGGGCATTCATGGACTCACTTTCACACTGTCTACACTGGGCTCCATGGGCCTGATATTGTGCTGAGCCACTCTCCCATGGGCCGCCCGGGGGCTGGGGATCAGGAACATTCAAACACTCCCTCATACACGTTCTACACTGGGAACCCTGTGCTTGATATTGTGGTGAGCCGCTCTCCCCAGGCCACGGCACCAGTGATTCAGGACTTAAACACATTCACCCACACACTGTCTACACTGGGCTCCCTGGGCCTGATATTGTGGTGAGCCGCTCTCCCATGGGCCGCCCACAGGGCCGGTGAACGTGGACATTAACACACTGTCTATACTGGGCCCCCTGGGTCTGGCACTGAGGTGTGCCACTCTCCCTCGGGCCATGGGGCCGGTGATCGGGGACATTTACACACCCAATCACACAGTCTCTACACTGGGCTACCTGAGCCTTATATTGTGCTGAGCCTCTCTGCCCCGGGCCGCCCGCCGGGCCGGTGTTCGGGGACATTCACATGCTCTCTCACAAACT
Source organism: Somniosus microcephalus (assembly GCF_052327205.1). NCBI lineage: Eukaryota > Metazoa > Chordata > Chondrichthyes > Squaliformes > Somniosidae > Somniosus > Somniosus microcephalus. The sequence goes on from NW_028225183.1 coordinate 37,003,167, forward strand.
GTCTACACTGGACTCCCTTTGAGGGACGCGGCCATCTGTCAAGCCCTTCTGGAAAGAACCAGTCCCCTAAACAAAAATGGCCGCCCCTTACGAGCCACCGGAAGCAGCGCAACTCCCGTGCGCATTAAGTTGGCAGCCGCCAAGCCCTAGACAAAGATGGTGGCGCCACTCACTGACCAAAGCAGCGGGACCCGCCATCCACCCCGCTGCAAGATGGTGGCACCGGCGCACCGCTGCAAGATGGCGGCACTGCACACCACAGAATGATGACTGCTCTGGGAACCCGCAGAAAGATGGCTGCTCCTGGACCCCGCATGAAATGGCGGCTCTATGGCCCTGCACAAGAATGTCAACTTTCACTCCAGGCCTTTTTTCTGGTGGCGAGAGCCGAGCAGCAGTAGGGCAGCATCAAATGGAGGCCTGGATACCGTGATGGTACTGCGAGGGGTTGCAGCCCGGCCTGGCCCGAGCGACAGGAGCTCGAGCAGCCTGGAGGATGCCTGGCATCATTTCAAAACTTTACAAATCTTTGAAACCCTTTATAAATCAAGATGACGATTAATAAAACATTAAGAGGCATTTTTAAACAATTATGAAAATTAATAAATATTTTTAAGTATTTATTCTTTGGATGTGAGTGAGGCTGACAAGGCCAGTATTTATTGCCCAGCATGATTGCCCTTGAGATGGTGGTGGTGAGCCACCTGAGACTAACGAGTGTCTTGCTGGGCCTTTTCAGAGGGCAGTGAAGAAGCAACCACATTGTCGAGAGTTACATTTCGGCCAGACCGGGTAAGGATGGCAGATTTCATTCTCTAAAGCACATCAGTGAACCAGATTGGCTTTTAAGACATTCCGGTACTTTCGTCATCACGATTACTGATACTAGCTCTTTATTCCAGATTTGTTGAATTAATTGAATTTAAATTCTCCAGCTGGTGGGATTTTGAAATTTGGATCATTCATCCGTTGTACTAGTCCAGCAACATAACCACTGTGCTAAATAACCATTCAAATATATCACTGTTCCTTCATCGACACTGGCTCAAACGCCTGAAATTCCTTCTGAAAGTGTATTGTTGGAGCACCTTCACAACACGGAACACAGCAGCTCAAGATGATGGCCCACCATTGTCTCATGGGTAAATACGGATGCGCAGGTAATACCAGCCTTGAGAGCTTCACCCATATCCCGAGAACAAAGAGATAGAAATAATAAAATAGGAATAACATCAATGATTCTGTAATTCATGGATTGAATCCAGGATCAGAGTGGGGCATCAAACTCCGTAAACAAATTGTCAACACAACTTGGTCCACTAATTCTATGGTTGTATAATTGATACCACTCACACTTTCCCAATTTGCCAATCCTTACAAAATATGGTTGATAATCTATCACATATTACCAAAATTGAAGCCAATGGGATAACAGTGGCAGTGACAACAGTGAGTGATGTGGGGAGTAACAGACCAGAGTGAGGCATATATCAGAGTGTTACAGTGAGGGGTGTGGAGTATATCAAAGTGTTACACTGAGGGGTGTGAGGTATAGCAGAGTGTTACAGTGAGGGTTGTGGTGTATATCAGAGTCTTACAGTGAGGGGTGTGGAGTATATCAGTGTGTTACAGTGAAGGTTGTTGGTTATATCAGAGTGTTACAGTGAGGGGTGTGGAGTATATCAGAGTATTACAGTGATGGTTGTGGGGTATACCAGAGTGTTACAGTGAGTGGTGTGGATCATATCAGAGTGTTACAGTTGAGGGGTGTGAGTTATAGCAGACTGTAACAGTGAGGGTTGTGAGGTATATCTGAGTGTTAAATTGAGGGCTGTGGGGTATTTCAGAATGTTAAGTGAGGTGTGTTGTGTATATGGTTGTGTTGCAGTGAGAGGTTTGGTATTGGCAAGGGAGCATTAGAGTGAGGGGTATAGCAGAGTGTTACAGCGAGGCGTGTGGAATATATCAAAGTGTTACCGTGAAGGGTGTGGGGTATATCGGTGTGTTACAGTGAGGGAAGTGTGGTGTATAGCAGAGTGCTATAGAGAGGGGAGTGGGTTTACATCAGAGTGTTAAATGCAGGGGTGTGTGGTATATCAGACTGTTATTGTGACGAGTGTGGGTTATATAAAAGTGCTATAGAGAGGGGTGTGAGCTATATCAGGGTGTTACAGTTATGGATGTCGGGTATATCAGAGTGTTACAGTGAGGGTTGTGGGCTATAGCAATGCTTTACAGTGAGGGGTGTGGGTTATATCAGAGTGTTGCAGTGAGGGGTGTGGGGAACACCAGAGTGTTACACTGAGGGATGTGAAGTTTATCATCGTGTTAGTGTGAGGGGTGTGGGGAATATCAGAGTGATACACTGAGGGATCTGAGTTTTATCAGAGTGTTAGTGTGAGGGGTGTGGGGTATATCAGAGTGATACAGTGAGAGATGTGCTGCATATCAGCGTGTTACAGTGAGGTGTGTGAGGAATACGAAAGTGTTACACTGAGGGATGTGAGTTTTATCAGTGTGTTACAGTGAGGTGTGTGGGCAGTAAGAGTGTGTTACAAGGGCGTGGGGTATATCACGGCGTTGCAGTGAGATATGTGGGCTTTATCACAGTGTTACAGAGAGTGGCGTGGGTTATATCATTGTTTTAAGGGGGTACGGGATATATCAGAATGTTACAGTGAGGGATGTGGGCTGCAAGAGCGTGTTGCAAGGGTATGGGGTATATCAGCGTGCTACAGTGCGGTGTGTGGATTATATCAGAGTGTTAAACTGAGGAGTGTGGGTTTATCAGAGTGTTAGCGTGAGAGATATGGGGTATATCAGTATTACAGTGAACTATGTGGGTTTATCAGAAAGTTACAGTGAGGGTTGTCGGTATATCAGTGATACAGTGATGAGTGTGCGGTATATCAGCGTGTTACAGTCAGAGGTGTGCGGTATATCAGTGTGTTACGAGGTTGTGGTCTATCAGAGTGTTACAGTGTCGGGAGTGTTGTATATCAGAGAGTTACGTGTGTGTGGCGTATAGCAGAGTCTTACAGTAAAAATGTTGTGTATATCATAGTGTATCAGAGTGTTACACTGAGTTGTGATCTTTTAAATCGATGTGTTAGAGTGAGGGGCTTGGTCTAATATCAAAATGTTGCAGTGAGGGCTGTGGGGAACCTATGATTTTCACAGGGGTGTGTGGTATGTCAGAGTGCTACAATGAGGGCATTGGCGTATCTCAGATTGTTACATTGATGGGTTTGGGTTATATCAGATAGCGTTACAGTGAGGGGTGTGGGGTATATCAGAGTATTACATTGAGGAGTGTGGGGTATATCAATGTACTACAGTGAGATATGTTGTTTATATCATGGTATATCAGAGTGCTGCAGTGAGCTGTGATGTCTAAAATCAGAGTGATACAGTGAGGGGTTCGGGCTGTATCAGTGTGCTAAAGTGAGGGTTGTGGGATATATTAGAGTGTTTCATTGAGGGGTGTGGGACATATTAGAGTCTTACAGTGAGGGGAGTGAGGTTCATCAGTGCGTTACGGGGGTGTGGTATATCAGAGTGTTCCGGGGCTGTATGGCAGTGCGACAGTGAGGCTATTGGCATAGTTCAGATTGCTACTTTGATTGGTGTGGGTTATATCAGAGTTTTACAGTGAGGGATGTGGTGTATATCAGTGTGTTACAGTGAGGACCGTGGGGTATATCACAGTGTTACAGTGAGTTAATTGGTGTATCTCGTTGTATTGCAGTGAGAGGTTTGGGATATGCAAGAGAGGATTATAGTGAGGGGTATATCAGAGTGTTACAACGAGGGGTGTGGAATATATCAGAGTGTTACCGTGAGAGTTGTGGTGTATATCAGTGTGTTACAGAGAGGGATGTGTGGGGTATATCAGAGTGCTATAGAGAGGGGAGTGGGTTTACACTGGAGTGTTAAAGTGAGTGGTGTAGGGTATATCATACTGTTACATTGACGGGTGTAGATTATATCAGAGGGCTACAAATAGAGGTGTGCACTATATCAGAATGTTCCATTTATGGATGTGGGGCATATCAGAGTGTTAAAGTTATGGATGTAGGGCATATCAGAGTGTTTCGGTGAAGGGTTTGGATTACATCTCTTTGTAGAGTGAGTGGTGTTAGGGATACCAGAGTGTTTGTCTGAGGGGTGTGTGGTATATCAGACTATTACAATGAGGGGTATGGGGTATCCCAGAGCGTTACACTGAGGGGTGTGAGCGATATCAGAGTTTTAGTGTGAGGGGTGTGGGGTTTATCTGAGTGATACAGTGAGAGATGTGGTGTATATCAGCGTGTTACAGTGAGGTGTGTGGGCATTAAGAGAGTGTTACGAGGGTGTGGGGTATATCAGAGCATTGCAGTGAGATATGTGGGTTATATATCAGTGTTAGAGTGAGTGGTGTGGTGTATATCAGAATGTTACAGTGAGATGTGTGTTACGAGGGTATGTGGTATATCAGAGTGTTACAGTGAGGGGTGTGGGGTATATGGGAGTGTTACAGAGAGCGCTTTGGGCAGAAAGAGTGTGTTACGAGGGTGTGGGATATATCAGCGTGCTACAGTGAGGCGTGTCAGTTATATCAGACTGTTACACTGAGGGGTGTGGATTTATCAGAGTGCTAGTGTGAGGGGTGTAGGGTTATCAGAGTGATACAGTGAGAGATGTGGGTTATACCAGAGTGTTACAGTGATGGCAAGGGCTACATCAGAGAGTTACAGTGAGGTGTGTGGGCTATATCAGAGTGTTACAGTGAGGAGGTGAGGAGTGTGGGGTATATCAGAGTGTTACAGTGAGGAGTGTGGCATATATCAGAGTTTTACAGTGAGGAGTGTGGGGTATATCAGTGTTACAGTGAAGGCTGTGGGTTATATCAGCGTGTTACAGTGAGGGGTTTGGGCTATATCAGAATGTTACAGTCAGAGGTGTGCGGTATATCAATGTGTTACAGGGTTGTGGGCTATTTCAGTATGTTACAGTGTGGGCTGTGGTGTATATCAGAGAGTTACGTGCGTGCGGCGTATATTAGAGTATTACAGTGAGATATGTTGGTTATATCATTATGTATCAGAGTGTTACAATGAGGTGTGATGTTTTAAATCAGAGTTTTAAAGTGAGGCGTTTGGGCTATATTAAAGTGTCACACTGAGAGCTGTGGGGAATATTGAAATGTTTCATTGAGAGGGTGAGATCTATTTGAGTGTTACAATGAGGTGAGTGGTGTGTATCAGACCGTTATGGTGGTTTGGGTATATCAGTATGTTACGTGTACGTCGTATATCAGAGTGTTACTGGTGTGTGTGATGTATCAGAATGTTACCGGTGGTGTGGTATATCAGAGTGCTACAGTGAGGGTATTGGCATATCTCAGATTGCTAAAGTGATGCGTATGGCCTATATCAGATAGCTTTACAGTGAATGCTGTGGGGTATATCAGAGGGTTACAGTGAGGGCTGTGGTGTATATCAGGTTATTACAGTGAGGGGTGTGGAATATATCAGAGAGTTACAGTGAGTGGTGTGGGTTATATCAGATATTGTTACAGTGAGGAATGTGGAGTATAGCAGAGTGTTACACTGAGGGCTGTGGGGTATTTCAGAGTGTTACAGTGAGGCGCGTGGGGTATAACAGAGTGTTACAGTGAGGGGTGTGGGATATATCAGAGTGTTAATGTGAGGGCTGCGGCGTATATCAGAGTGTTATAATGAGGGGTGTGGGCTATATCAGTGTGTTATGGTGACGGGTGTGGGCTATATCAGAGTGTTACTCTGAGGGGTGTGGATTACATCAGAGTGTTACACTGAGGTATGATGTTTTAAATCAGAGTGTTAGAGTGAGGGGTGTGCACTCTATCAGAGTGTTACAGTGATGGCTGTGGGGTATATCGTTACAGTGAGGGGTGTGGGCTATATCAGAGTGTTACAGTGAGGGGTGTGGATTTTACCAGTGTGTTACACTGAGGTGGGATATTTTAAATCAGTGTTTTAGTGTGAGGGCTGTGGGGTATATCAGCGTGTTACATTGAGAGATGTGGGCTATGTCTGAGTTAAATTGAGGGGTATGGGGTATATTGAGGTGTTACAGTGAGGCGTGTAGGTATATCAGAGTGTTACAGTGAGGGGTGTGGGATATATCAGAGTGTTACAGTGAGGGTGGGGTGTGTTTCAGAGTGTGCCACTCTACGAATAGCTGCTATTTAAAGATATTTAGTAGATGAGAATCATATATGTATAACTTTAAGTGTAGACATTGACAAAATAATATTATCCTTAGTTACTCCTGGTTCACTAGAAAGCTATAACTGCAGAAAGTTCAGAAGCAGTTTTGATTAAGTTTTGATAACAAACAGCCACAGGCTGCAAGTGAAGGTCAGATAATTAAATTGCTAAGAAAACATATCATAATGCCGTTAGAACTTAGAACTCGCTTAACAAAAATAATTGCAACAATAGTTAAAGAATAATTAGTATAAATTCCAATAAATGAGAGGTCATGGAAGATAATGTATTTATCTGGCAGATTAAAGTCAGATAGTCTTGATACATCAAGACTAGTGGAACACCACTGAAATGATCTGGGCCCTTGGTGTCGAGAAAGGCCTTGTACTGCATGAGGCATGAAATGAAAGAGATATGGTAAATTCCAATGGGTGAAAAGCTGTAAACAAGATTACACGACAGCAGAACAGCGTTAATGGAAATGTACTGGAAAAGGAGTGGCCAGTTTACTAGCCTTAACTGTAGAGTATGTGCCTTTAAGAGCCCCAGGTGTGCTGTAATGCCGGTAATTGCCACTCGGGCTACATAAGCCTGTATATTGTGTATATCCGTTAGAACCCCCCACAGACTTTGCTCAGTAAACACCTATGAACCAACTCCTGTCTTCAGTGTCTTTATCAACACACGGACACCACAGTGGCGATGAAGTGGAAACGGACTTACCTGCAATTCGGCAGCACCTCAAGGACATCGATTCCTCGGGCGTCCAGAAGACTCAAGAAAGTGAGAGAAGCTGTGGTTTCACCAGCTGGCCAAGCTGGTGGCAGGTACTGCGCTACTCCTTCCTGGACATGAGGCTGGGGCTCCAGCGGCTGGCTCTATAGCTGAGACAGGCAGCGAAATCGGAGGCAAGCAATAACGGACTGGGAGGGAGCACTCGGGAGACAGCCGGCGCGGCAAGCAGGTCAACGTTCAGACCTGGAGAGAAAGTCCGGCTGGAACGAGTCTCCAACTGTAAATTAAACAAAAAGAACGGAAACCGCGGGAAACAGCGTTGTCATCGGCAGCAGCGGCGGGAAAGCATGGGAAGCACCATATCTTTGCTGCAGAATAGAAAGAAAAACGCGGGAAGCGCCGTATCTTTTCTGAAATGCCTAAGTCTGGCAATATTGATGCTTTTGATAGTGAAATAGAGGTTTGGATTACATACGTGGAAAGAGTAGAGGTATATTGCACTGCAAATGGAATAGAAGATAAAAAAAAGATTTAGTAGTGCTGAACCTAATGGGCGCAAAGACATACCGGCTGTTACGAAATTTATTCACTCCAGCCAAACCAAAGGACAAGAATTTTAAAGAAATTGTTGATACCCTACAGGAACACTTAAACCCAACACCGCTGCTGATAGCGGAGCGATTCAAATTCTTCAAGAGAAATCAACACAAGAATGAAAGTAACGCTGATTACCTAACCGAATAAAGAAAGCTATCAAAGTACTGCCAATTCGGGGCAGGACTATCAGATTATCTTCGAGACAAATTCGTTTGTGGTCTCTTAAGTGAAGGAACACAAAAAAGGCTGCCTTCTGAAAAAGATTTAACATTGGACAAAGCTTTCATTATGGCTGTATCATACGAAGCAGCAGCAAGAGGAGCTGCAGAGATACACAAAATAGACAAGACTTCGGCACCCATGAAATGACACAGGGTTTCAAAAGATGTTATCGCTGCGGCAGATCCACCCATAACCAGAGGGACTGCTGGTTCAACGGCAAAGCTTGCAGGCAATGCGGAAAGATTGGACACATTGCACGGGTATGCCGATCTGGTAAAAAAAATCCACAAACAGAAAATAAAAATCAATAAAGGAAAGTACAGGAAGGTACAAATGATGACGGACAGTAGCTCCAAAGAACAGAAGAGCGATAGCGACTCCAAGAACAAGAGACTAAGCTGTCTCAAATTACATAATGTACTTGCCAAAGATGATTACCAAACCATTTGGGTTACACTCACGATAGCAGGGTCCCCAGTTAAAATGGAGCTAGATACAGGATCAGCTCTAACTGTAATAAATCGACGGGATTACGAGAGGCTATTTTCGCATATACCTCTAAAAGACACATCCATTATCTTAAAAACATATACGGGGCAGAAAGTATAGCCCAAAGGAAAAATAAGGGTGTCTGTTGTATACAACGGCAAAGAAATACAAAAGTTGTATTTATACATTCTACAAGATGGTGGTCCATCGTTGTTGGGATGTGAATGGATCAGAAAGATACGTTTAGACTGGCACTCCATTCAGGCACTGACGGTGACCAGTAAGAAAAAAAACAAGGATGACATCATACCTGAACGATTAAAAGACATCTTGGCTAACGCCAAAGAAGTGTTTCAAGAGCAACTACGAACCTTGAAAGGCATCACCGCCTCAATAAAAGTGGAAGATGCAGCAATTCCCAAATTTTTTAAGGCAAGATGCAATTCTTCCAGCAGTCGAGGCAGAGCTGGAGAATTTGGAACATGCAGGCGTATTATCCAAAATAGATTGGAGCGAGTGGGCAACACCCATCGTTCTAGTCATGAAAAAAGCATTGCATAATGATAAATCTGAGGAACAGAGAAAAATTCGCATCTGTGGAGAATTCAAGGTGACTGTAAACCCGGTCCTTCACACAGTACAGTATCCTCTTCCAAGGATGAAATATATTTTCGCCTCACTATCAGGAGGGAAACGCTTCACCAAAATTAACTTGGCACAGGCATATGTACAGATGGAAGTTGAGGAGGCCTCTAAAAAGTATCTCACGATAAACACACACAAAGGCCTGTACCAGTACAATCGACTGGCTTTTGGAGCAGCATCAGCTCCAGCTATCTGGCAAAGAGCTATGGAGCAAGTCATGCAAGGGATTCCGGGGACTCAATGCTACCTAGACGACATCCTTGTAACAGGAGAAAATGACAACGAGCACCTTGCCAATTTGGAGCAGGTGCTCACTAGGCTGAAAGAACGGGGCCTACGAGCAAATCGCCCCAAGTGCGAATTTTTCCAAAATCAGATATCATATTGTGGCAACATAATTAATAATGAAGGGTTGCATAAGTCACTTGAAAAAATTGAAGCGGTCATAAAAGCCCCAGCACCTGAAAATGTTTCACAATTAAGGTCGTTCCTGGGATTAATAAATTATTAACATAAATTTTAACCGAACTTATCAACTCTTCTACACCCTCTTAATGACCTTCTACAAACAGGAGTGATTTGGAAATGGAACGAAGACTGTAAACGTGCCTTCCATAAATGCAAAGACTTAATCACATCTGAAGGAGTTTTGGCTCATTACAACCCATCACTGCCAATCAGACTGGTGTGCGATGCATCCCCTTACGGCATAGGCGCAGTATTATCCCATAAATTCCCTGATGGCTCAGAACGGCCGATAGCTTTTGCGTCACGCTCATTAAACTCAGCTGAGCGTAACTATGCCCAAATCGATAGGGAAGCACTCAGCCTGGTATGGGGAGTGAAGAGATTCAACCATTACCTACACGGACAAAAATTTACCTTGTTCACTGACCATCAACCCCTCATCTCCATATTCAACCCGAAAAAGGGAGTTCCCATTATGACAGCGCAAAGGCTACAGAGGTGGCCCCTTTTTCTAGGGGCACACCAATACAACATAGAATACAAAGGATCAAAACAGCATGGGAATGCTGACGGTTTATCACGCCTACCTTTGCCAATGAAAGAAGAGGCACCTACAGTAGACCCAGTAGAGATGTTCCACTCTACCATAGTGGAATGTCTACCAGTAACAAATTCTGCCATTGAAAGGGAGACGAGAAATGACCCGACTCTCTCACGTGTCTACGAATTAAGAGTGAAGGGATGGCCGGCACATGGCGATCCACTGTTGCCAGCATTCTCGCAAAGAAGAGAACAGCTGTCAGTGTGCCGAGGAACCTTGATGTGTGGATCCAGAGTGGTGATTCCACCCAAACTCCAGGATAAAGTGCTAAAGGAGCTTCACGAGGGGCATCTGGATGGAGTGAAAATGAAGAACCTAGCTAGGGCGCTTGTATGGTGTCCAGGTATCGATGGAGACATCGAAGAAATGACCAAGAGTTGCCTAGGATGCCAGAAGGTCCAAAACGCTCCTCCACAAGCCCCTCTACATCATGGGAGTGGCCCTCATCTCCCTGGCAAAGGCTGCACATCGACTTTGCTGGTCCATTTATGGACTCAATGTTCTTAATCGCGGTTGATGCACACTCCAAGTGGCCGGAGGTAATAAAGATGTCCTCCACCACCACGGAATAAACCATCACAGTATGAAGGACCATATTTGCCAGGAATGGGCTGCCGGAACAGATCTGTTCTGATAATGCACCGCAATTTGTGTCCGAAGAATTCAGGAAGTTCTTAAAAAGCAATGGGGTTAAGCACTACACGTCTGCCCCATACCATCCCGCCACCAATGGACTGGCTGAAAGGTTTGTCCAGACCTTCAAGAAGGCCATAGATGCTTGGGTAATGAAGACATAAAACTTCAGCACAAGGTGGATAACTTCTTATTCGCATACAGGAATGCAACACATATGGTTACCAACCAAACTCCCGCCATGATGTTCTTCAATAGAAACCTAAGATGCCGGCTGGATTTGGTCAAGCCCAACATCAGAAGGGACGTGGAGAACCGACAGTTTCAAGGCATGAATGAAAGGCCAACTAGAACCTTCCAGATAGGTCAACAAATTTTGGCCCGGGACTGCCGTACCGAGAAATGGCAGCCTGGAACTATCTGTACATGACTAGAACCACTGAAGTATACCGTGGACATCGGAGAAAGCATAATAAGGCGCCATGCTGACCAAATCATAAAGTCATCCAAAAAGGGACAACCTACACCACAACTCTATATGTCTAACGATGAAGTAGAGATACCCATATCTACCTCCGATCCAGTGATACTGGAACCCGATGAACCCGACACTGGCATTCAAGCCGAATCAGCCTTGCAGAACCTACTACACCACCAGAAACTACTACACCCCCGAGGCGTTATCCGGACTGAGTCAGGAAGCCTCCTGAGAGACTGACTTATAATTAATTAACTACAGCAATGTGTATATTATTTTTCTTATAACATGTAATTAATAATTACTTAAAATATGATGTACTGGTTCGCTAAAAGGGGAGGAATTGTAGTGTATGTGCCTTTAAGAGCCCCAGGTGTGCTGTAATGCCGGTAATTGCCACTCGGGCTATATAAGCCTGTATATTGTGTATATACATTAGAACCCCACTCCCCAGACTTTGCTTAGTTAACACCGATGAACCAACTCCTGTCTTCAGTGTCTTTATCAACACACGGACACTACATTAACCTGAGTGACAATGGTATTTTAACCATTAGAACCAATTAAAGAAGGTGATTTTGTTAAAAACCATATAGGGACACTGGCCAACCGAACTGTTGATAAGGAATGGGTAAAAACCTCGATATTCAAAGAACAGTTTCACACAGAGTTTTGCTGTAAAGATAAGGAACAGACCCGGGACGATGTTGCCTATGTCCGAAGGGCTCCAGAAACCAAGGTCTGCGAACAATTCGTGACTATCGCCGAATGTTAAGTATTGATTACGCTGTTAGCTTAATAAATCTGATCTATTGCTCAAACATACTGGCTGCTGCCTATTTCTGTCTTGTCCAAGAACTCTGAGAGGTCATACTGAAGACTCATAGGTGGCACCCCAGATGGGACGAGCCAAAGCGGCTAGTATTGTTTGATAGACCAGACCTCGAGTGCAGCCTCCTGATCAGCTGCTTCTCTTTGTGAGGGATAACCCTTCGTGGGGAGTGCCCGTGAATTGTGCGCCGATAGTTATAGATGTTAGAGATCTGTTAAGAAAACAACAAGATGACTAATAAAAGTTTTGTTAACATGTACAAGAATAAGTTAGAAAGAGGTGCCTGTGAGGAGCAAGTACAGGTAATATTGGCGGAGTGTTTATGCAAAGAAGACCGAGTTAACTTTGACGAAGTGATAAACTTTATTCAGGAACGTGTGGATCTAAAAAAGATTAAAAGTGATAAGGCGACTAGGATACTCGCCTATGCAGTATTTTACTGTGCTCATAGAGATGATGAGTACTCTAAGAAACAAAGTAAAGAGATAGAAGAGCTAAGAGCACAACACAATGAGTAAGAAGACAATCATAGGCAGGAGCTGGTGGACTTACGGAAGCAGCAAGAGCTGGAGCTGGAAGACCTATAAAGAAATCAGGTTCAGGAAGTGGGAGATTTGAAAAAGCGATTTACTGACTTTGAGAGCCAGACCTCTCAAGCTGCAGTTGTTCTGCAACAGAAGAGCATGTGTGCAGTCCAGGCAGTCAGCGCCATGCGTGTACTAGAAGAAACCAAACAGGCGTTACAATCTTGTGAGATAGAGAGGGAGAATCTTAAACATGATCTACAAGATGGCAGAGGCACATTTAGGGAAGCTCACAAGCGTCGTTATAGAGAGATGGATCACACTCAGTGTAGGTTGAAGATATACGAACGAGAGGTAAAGCTGGGAAAACGGGAGGCTGTTTTGGCTGCTGTTACTGCCAGGTCGTATGATTCAGCTGTGGGAGCAGCAGGAGGAGGAGAAATGATAGACCGGGATGCACTCGAATGCAAGACATATCAGCACGGCCGACATGATGGTTCGGGAGACCCCGGGTTGTCCTCCATCCATGAGGAGAGGCAGTCGGTCCCTGGGAATGTCATAGTTAGAACCCAGGCCTATAATGACAAGGGGGTGGAAACTGACTCCGAGAAGCGCTCCGTTCCCCTCAATGCTGTCGAAGTACAAGCTTGTGTTAATGAGTTAAGCCCCATAACACGATCCGAGTGCCCCATCGATGTTAAAGTTCGATGGACTGCTTAGAGGCGGGGACACAGCGAATTAGAGGACGCCGATTTGAAATGCATCCTCCTCGCTTCCACCAACCCCAAGATACGGCAAAATCTTCCGTTCCTGGTTTTTAATATTGGCACTACCTCGACAGTAGTCATGGATCCACTCAGGAACAGTTAGGCATTAACAGCAAGGATATGGCTAAGCAATGTTATCAAACAACACAGAGATCAGGAGAATCACCCACTGTATAGAGTGATTGGCTCTACACGGTATATGGGGAACCCAAAAGGTTGCTCCTGACTCCGATGAAGAAGGGAAGGACCAGGTACCGTTCAATTAACAATTCTTGAATGGCTTACAAAGCTCATTGAGGCACGCTCTAGCACACACGCTCTCACCTGTGACTGAGTGGCCTGAACTACTCCAGACCACCAATCGGGCATGGACTTTTGCAAGGGAGGAGTGTAAACAAAAAGAAACTGTTAGTGTAGTATAAAAAACTCAACGTGGAAGATAAACCTGTTAGTGTGGTAGAAGAGCCAGTTATGCCCACTGCACCCCCCTACACACGTCGAAGAAGGAAATTGTTACAATTGTGGGAGACCTGGGCACTATTCTAATTTTTTTAAGAAACCCCGAAGTCAGGGCCAACGGTACCCTCTCTTACAAGGAACTCTACCCCCACCACCACCAATAACATCCGCTGATCCCCTGGAGACCAAGGTAGATAAATTGCCCGGAGAAATGAGTAAAGCAACAGCCATTCTGAACACCCACCTAGTTACAAGAGCTAATCGGGTGGCGGCCATCTCGGATCCGGCTGGAGAACAGCCACAGTGATCCCAGGCATTGGCCCAATGAAGGGCATCGGCCCCCTCTTTGTCTGAAGTGGGGTTCCGATGTGATGTTTAACCGGAGACCACAAATGTTGGTTGTTCTACGGGGGGCCGACAACAAATCATGCTTATTGACACCGATTCATCCGTTACCATCATGCATTCCCCACACCCTGAACGCCATGCTGCGGGGGGCAAGGGCTGCTTGACGTTACAAGGCTTTGATGGGAGGTCAACCTCTGCTTTTAAGGGAGAAATGATAACTATGTGTAAAAAACGGGATTGATTTGAATGTTGATGAATCTGTCTTGATGACACCTCCTGATGGAAGGGGCATATTGGGAAGTAATGTTTTGGAAACTTAGGGGGCAATTATTGATTGCAACCAGAGGTGTATTTTGATCGGGACAGGAGGTAGTGAATTGATCGAAATATCGGATGCCCACTCCGTATTTGCGATTAAGTGGACTTGCTTGCACGAGGCACTAGATCACACAGGTGAGCGAGTCAAAGTATTAATTCAAAAGCACTCACCCACATTCTCCACTAGTAAGCATGACTGCTGTCGAATGGAGTGTGAGGAGACGATTAATGGCCCGCCCCACTCCTTTGTTAAACAATAACCAATTCCCAAAGAAAGTCATCCCTATATTATAGACGTCATTGACTCCCTCTTATCACAGGGCATTCTGAGAACAGGCACTTTCGCGACTAATCCAGCAGCTTGGCCAGTTCGGAACCCAGATGATAGCTGGCGGCTCACTATTGATTACCAAAGTCTTAACACGGTTAAGCCCAAGAGCACCCCTATCGTTAAGGATGCGTCGACCTTATTATCAGAACTCCCAAAAGACCCTAACTAGTACTCCACTCTAGACATTGCGAATGGCTTTTGGAGTATTCCTGTCAGAACAGAGGATCAATATAAATGTGCTTTCATCTTGGAGGACCAGAGTTACACGTGGACGTGCCTACACCTAGGCTTGCACAACGCCCCGACCATTTTGCATACCAGAATGGTACGGATCCTGAAAGCTTTTTCTAAGCCGCAGTGTCTGCTTCAGTATGTCGACGACTTGCTACTGGCTACTAGTACAATCGAGGAATACCTTGAACTGTTAGATGAATTTTAACACCGTTAAGCAGTGCAGGCTTGAAAACTAACGCTCGAAAAGCTCAGCTTGTTCAGGAACAGGTCCCCTATTTGGGAGTGACATTCTCACCACAGGGTCTAATTACTGACGAGCACAAGATAGAGGTCATTCAACGACTCCTGCTTCATGTATCCAGGACAGCGCTCCAATCGTTTTTGGGACTAGTGGGATACCAGCGTAGTTTTATTCCTGGATTTGCAGAACTTGCAAAGCCCCTCTATGAACTGCTAAAAGGAAAATAGGATCAAATTTCCTCCATGTGGGTGTCAGATCACACCTCTGCAGTTAAGAAAGTAAAACAAGGTGTTATGCAGGCTACCTGGTTGATATCAGCCGACCCGAAATAGCCTTTCCATCTCGAGTTCGCATCCTTCGACCATAGTCTGACTGCGGTGATAAGTCAAGAATGACTGGACAGGTTACAACCGCTCTATATGCCTCAGGGCTTTTGCACGGGGCGAACGGACTTAGCCAGCGTGTGAGCGCCACCTACTGGCGACGCTCTGGGCCAGTCAACACTTTACCTACAATTTGGGCTTACAGAGGACCATCTTGCATTCCCCTCACACCGCACTGAACCTCCTTATCAAACCAGGCAATTCTTTGATCTCATCCCAACGCATCAGTAAATGAACTTCAGAACTATTACAAGGTGATATTGATATAACATCCAAATTGACTACTCTTTTACGACTGATGCTTGCGTACGAGGGACAGCCTCACAAGTGTCCACTGCCTTTAATAGACTTTGAGTACGATCCTGTTTTGCAATCACCAATAGAAGGAGCCTCTGAAGTATACGTTGATGGCTCCTCCTACCACATAGAACTCACCTCATACCGGATGTGCTGTGGTCCTACCTGAGAAGACTCTCAAGTTTAAAAGTAACAAACACTGAAGCCAATATGAAGAGATTTTGGTCCTTCTCATCGCCGATCAAGAAAGTTCTGGCTACCCGACAAACATTTGGTCTGACAGTGCCTATGCCATCAATGCAATGCTGTCCCTTCCCCTCTACCAAAAGAATTCCTACTTCTCGTCAGATGGTAAACCCCTAACCCATGGGCCATGATTAACTCTCATATTGCAGGCCCTAAAGTCACGACAAATGCCTTGTCACATTGGTAAGCTTAATGCCCACAAGAGAGTCGAGTCCACTCGCACCCTGGGAAGTAATGCGGCAGATGTAGCTGCTAATGAAGCAGCCCTGACCGGTGATCCCCTCCCTCTAAACTTGAGGAGGTAATCGCAGTTGCTGCATTTAGCAAAGCTCTCGATTTGGCTTCCCTTCAAACAGAGTATAGCCCCTATCAGATGGTCATCAATTGGCATGACCAAGGTAAACCCTTACTGGCACACACCGCATCGGCCCCCAAGATCCTTCTTATGACAAAGGGTTCGCAACCATTATTATGTATCAAAATGCCCCAGATAACTACCCGGTTGTCTGCATTCCCCCACACCTGGCAGAAGAACTCTTGTTCCTAATCCACTCCCACCCTGTAGGAGGTCATTACTCGGCAGAAGTCACTTTCACAATGATTGCCACCACAGCCTGGTGACCTAATATGAAGGAAACTATAACGATATATGTTACCCGATGCATACCTTGTTTGCAGCAGAACCGCTCCCATTGTTCCAACTGTACCCTCCTTCGAAGTCAACCAGGCCCTGATGGGCCCTGGACTCATGTTAAAATTGATTTTGTTGGTCCCCTCCCACCATCGCAGGGCAATTTTGAATATGCCCTCGTTGTTATCGATCAGTTCACTAAATGGATTGAGACCTTCCCCTCCTATTCCAACACTGCGCTTACCAAGGACAGATTGTTATTGAGAGAGGAAATTCTGTAGGTGGGGACTGCCACTTCAAGTTGACAGTGATCAGGACACGCACTTCACTGGTAAAGTCTTTTCCAAATTACAGGAAATTATGGGAATTTAACATAAGCTACATATAGCTCACCATCCCCAATCATCCGGGATAGTGGAAAGAGGGAATGGCACACTGAAATCCATGTTGGGAAAATTGTGTACAGAACACCCCACTCAATGGGTCAATATGTTGCCCATGTATTGAATGGCAATTCTGTCCAAGCCACATAGGACCACGGGGATATCACCTTACCAGGCATTGGCTGGGAGGTTGATGATGACTCCACGTCATTCAACTTTGACGGGCACTACCCCACACATGCAACAACCATGTAACCACTCGTAGTTGGAGCGCAGAGTAGACCATGGGCCAGAAATTCGGGCCCCACGGGTGAGTACGTGCTGGGTCTCTCCGGCAAGGCCAACGGAAGTGCTGGTGTTATGCATGCACTGCGTATGTGCTGGAAACCGGAACTTCCGTTCCCTTGAAGGAAGGGGTTCGGAGGTCAATTGCGTGCGCCGGATTGGCAGCGTGTAGACCTGCAACTTCAGATTTTTTTACAGCTTTCTCCACGCGGGTATGTCCCTAGCAGCTGTGCATGGAAAAAGCAGGCACCCACGGGAAGCCTCCGACCCGAATTGCTGGCCCCATATTAATGAAGTTAACTTACGCATGGCAAAAAGAATTTAAGGAAATCTAAAAACCGAATCAAAATCTATTTGACCAGAAGATTTGACCTTTTGAATGTCAGATATGTGATAAAGACATGGTATTAAATTATGGGAAAAAGGAAAATGCGTTTGACGCCAAATGGAAGGCATCCTTCTCAATAGTGGATACATTGAATCTAGCCATGTATCTGAATGAGTAACGTAAAGGGAGAGTGGAAAAGAGAAAAGTAATTAAATGGTATCATATCAATCAGTTAAAGACTGTGAACGAATAAATACTGCACTGTTATGTCCTCCAGGTGGCCAAAATGGCAGGACTCAGACACATAGTGGGACTTCTGATGCTCGTTGGTATCTACCAGACTTTGAATTTTATCATCATCCGGAAAGGAGTCAAGATGCCAACCGACGATACGTCATCACTGGAATGAGGAGCGGCTTCAGGAGATGAATTCGATATGAATGTGTACTGTGAATATTGTGAACCCGATAATACGACCAATGGGATCACCTGTTTATGGGCCAGGGAGGGCGAAGGGTTTAAATTAGCGTGTCTATGTATTAAAGAAAATAATCAAGTAACCCCAAAGTTTCAATTAGGAAAAGGATAGTTTGTAAATCTAGGGTGCAGATTCGACGAAGCGGTTGAGATTACACCAGATAGTGTGTGGATCCCATACCTGGGACAGAGTTTGAATACACTGAATTGGACCAAAATAGATAAAACACATAGAGGAATGATAGAATGTTTTAATGTGGAGCACAAAGAGAGACCCAGGCAAGGAGAAGTACTACAGATGGAAATCAGGGGAAGAACAGAGGAGATAAGGTTACAAAGGAAATGCGACAAGCATAAAAATAGCAAATAACAAATGGACCATCAAACGGATTGAATGTCACCCGTACCTACAAACAATAGTATAGTGATGTTCGGTACGAAGTTATCCCGGTAATCTTCAATTTTACAGGTATTCCCTTTCTCGGAAATGTATGCCCTACAGGACACCACAGATAAAATGACCACTTGTTGAGGAAAATGGTTAAGGATATTTTAGATAAGAAGAATGCCCCAGACAGATGGGGTTCGTGGGATGTCGAACGGGCTTACGTAATGGTCAACATTTCAGGTCATAATATTAGCCACTTGAGAACAAAGAGAGGCCTGGGAGAATGGCTAGGGATAGGACCCACCGCAGGAACCGTTGCCTTGAACAGGGTAGATATAGACAATATGTGGGAACATGACGAGGTAATGAGGAGACAGTTGAAAGGCCTTCTATCTAACATGAATACTGGAATTGGAGAATATGCTGATAACCACACAAGACAAAACAGAAATATACAGGCAAATGCAGGTTCATTTTAACAATGCGACAAGAGGGATTCGTAAAGCAGAACAAGACATCTCAAGGACTAGGATATGTTAAATTTATGGGAGTTACATGATGGACCAAGTGATGGCAGTGTTAAGTGAAATAGAACATAACCGAGTTCCCTCATTTGTCAATGATTCCGTGATTGGAAAGTGGCTCCATTATATAAGGACTACAATGTACAGGAGGCAAGAACACAGGGATTAATATATTTAGTGAGAGGAAATGGGGATTATGACAGTCAGCCAATCGTTCCTGTCTTACTGTAGCTGCAGCAGGTACATAATATGAGACCTTGGGAAGTAGTTAAGGTAGAATCGATAGGGATGCTAGAAGGAAGGTTCCATAAGTCTTTTGTATCACCCACCCCCCCCCCCCATCACTCTGATTAAATGAAATAACACCGGGGACAGTCCTCATATGGGGTGTTGCACCGATATAGTGGGGTTAACATGTGCAGTTGCGATGTCAGGACACCAAGTCTGTGGTTTCACACTAGACTCAGACTCACCCCTCTGGAGTATGAATGTGCAGAGGTGGGGATTAGACCGAAAGAATTACGTTTATCTACAAATGGGTACCTATTGCCTCACCAATCGTGCTAGGTATTACCAGCATGGGCAGGATGACAGTCCAATAGATTATCCTACCTATTGCTTTAAACCCACACAAACGGTCCGAATAGGCATTCAAACCCTCGTACCTGTAATCATTCATAATATTACCTATCTAAGAGTGAATTTCTCAATGCAATCAGAAGCCCTGAGAGCAGTGGTTAACTTCGGATATCCAATTCCAACCCTATCCTTAAATCTTAAAGCCGTTATAGAGAGAACTTCGATTTCACAAATACACTTAGTTCAGATGCAACAAAGCAATGACAGAACCCAGAAAGAGATTATGACCCGTGGGAGTTGCAGTTGGTGGGAAACCACGTATAACGTGGCACAACGCCCACCGTACAGAATTATTTCAATGGCAATCATAGAAATATAGAAGATAGGAGCAGGAATAGACCATTCGCCCCTCGAGCCTGCTCCACCAATTAATGAGATGATGTCTAATCATTCAAATTCAGTACCCTGTCCCTGCTTTCTCCACATATCCCTTGATCCCTTTACCCTCAAGAAATATATCCAACTCCTTCTTGAATATATTTAATGAATTGGCCTCAACTGCCTTCTGTGGTGTAGAATTCCACAGGTTCACCATTCTCTGGTTGAAGTAATTCATCGTCATCTCTGTCCTAAATTGCTTACCCCTTATCCTTAGACTGTGACACTTGGCTCTGGACTCCCCACCATCGGGAAAATCCTTCCTGCACCTAGTCTGTCTAGTCCTGTTAGAATTTTATAAGTTGCAATGAGATCCCCTCTCATTCTTCTAAACTCTAGCGAAAATAAACCTAATCGACCAAATCTCTCCTCATATGTCATTCCTGCCATCCCAGGTATCAGTCTGGTGAATCTTCGCTGCACTCTCTCCATGTCAAGAACATTCTTCCTCAGATAAGGCGACCTAAACTGCACACAATATTCAAGGTGTGGTCTCACCAAGGCCCTGTACAACTGCAGCAAGACATCCTTGTTCCTGTACTCAAATCCTCTCGCTATGAATGCCCACATACCGTTTGCCTTCTTAACCGCCTGTTGCACCTGCATGCTTAACTTCAGCGACTGGTGCACAAGGACACCCAGGTCTCATTGCACTTCCACTCCTCCCAATCTATTGCCGTTCAGATAATAATCTGTCTTCCTGTTTTTGCCACCGAAGTAGATAGCCTCACATTTATCCACAATAAACCGCTGTTGCCATGCATCTGCCCAATCACCTAACCTGTCCATATCGCACTGGAGTTTCTCTGCATCCTCCTCATAACACACACGCCCACCCACCTTTGTGTCTTCTGCAAATTTGGAGATATTACATCTAGTTCCCTTGTCTAGATCATTTATATATATTGTGAAAGCCAGCACCGATCCTTTTGCTACCCCACTAGTCACAGCCTGCCACTCAGAAAAAGACCCGTTAATGCAACTCTTTGCTTCGTGTCTGCCACCCAGGTCTCTACACAGGACAGTACCATACCCCCAATCCCATGTGCCTTAAATTAACAGGCTAATCTCTTATGTGGGACCTTATCAAAAGCCTTCTGAAAGTCAAAATACACCACATCCACTGGTTCTCCCTTATGTTTCTACAAGTTATATTCTCAAAACATGCCAGTGGATTAGTCAAGCATGATTTAGCTTTTGTAAATCCATGTTGACTTAGTCCGATCCGGTCACTGTTTTCCAAGTGCTCTGCTATTACATCTTTTATAATGGACCCTAGCTTTTTCCCCACTGCCGATGTCAGGCTGACTGGTCTGTAATTCACCGCTTATTCTCTACCACACTTTTTAAATAGTGGGTTTACATTAGCTATCATTCAATCCATTGGAACTGTTCCAGAGTCTATAGAATTTTTGAAGATGACTCGTAATGCATCTACTATTTCTGGGGCCACTTCCTTAAGTACCCTAGGATATAGATTATCTGGCCCTGAGGACTTAACGACATTCAATCCCATCAATATCCCTAAGACCATTTCCCTATGAATACTGATTTCATTCGATTCCTCACTCTCATTAGACCCTATGTTCCCCGACATCTCTGGGAGGTTATTTGTGTCCTCCTTTGTGAAGACAGAACTAAAAGATGTATTTAATTGATCAGCCATTTATTTGTTCCCCATTACAAATTCCTCTGATTATGACTGCAAGAGACCCACGCTTGACTTCAACAAACATGTTCTCTTCACATATCTTTAGACAATTTTACAGTCAGTTTTTATGTTCCCTGCAGGCTTACTCTCATAATGTATATCCCCCTCTTAATTAATCCCTTTGTCCTACTTTGCTCAATCCTAAATTGCTCCCAATCCTCAGGTCTGCTGCTTTTTCTGGCCAAATGATATGTCCTCACCTCGGATCTTATGCTATGCCTAATTTCCCTTGTTAGCCGTGGTTGAGTCCCCTTTTTTGTTTTATTTTTATTCCAAACAGGGATGAACAAATTCTGTATTTCATCCATGCGATCGTTAAATGTTTGCCATTGCCTATCCACCGTCAACCCTTTAAGTAATGTTCCTCAATCCATGCTAGACAACTCGTGCCTCATACCATCGTAGTTTCCTCTATTGAAATTGAGGACACTAGTCTCTGAGTCAACTACTTCACTATCAGTTTTAATGAAGAATTCCATGATATTATGATCGCTCCTCCCCAAGCGGCCTCACACAACAAGATTGCTAATTAATCCTTTCTCAATACATAATACCCAGTCTAAGATGGCCTGATCTCTTGTTGGTTCCTCAACATATTGGTCCAGGAAACCATCCCGTATACTCTCTACGAATTCCTCCTCCACAGTATTATTACAAATTTGGTTAGCCCAATCTATATGTAATTTAATGTCACCCATTATAACTGCTGTGCCCTTATTGCACGTGTCTCTAATTTCCCATTTAATGCTCTCCCCAACCTCAGCATTACTGTTTACGGCTCTGTATACAATTCCCACGAACGATTTCTGCCCCTTGGTATTTCTCAGCTCTGCCCATACAGATTCCACATCATCAGAGTTAATATCCTTCCTTGCTATTGTGTTAATCTCCTCTTTAACCAGCAATACCACCCCACCTCCATTTCCTTTTTTCCTGTCCTTCCTGAACATTGCATACCCCTGGATTTTGAATTCCCATTCTTGGTCACACTGGAACCATGTCTCTGCAATCCAAATTATATCATATCCGTTTAAATCGATTTGTGCAGCTAATTCATCCACCTTATTACGAATGTTCCTCGCATTAAGACAGAAATCCTTCAGGCTTCATTTTTGAAAACTTGTTGTCCTTTTAGAATTCTTATTTACTATGGCCCTGTTTGATTTACACCCTTGATTTCTCTGCCTTCTACTTTTGCTTTTCTCCTTCCTCTCTTTTGTTTCTAGCCTTGCTTCCCTTTACTCTGTCTCCATGCATAGGTTCCTATCCTACCCAACCAAATGATATTAACGTTTACTGTAATGATTATGATATGTTATCTGCATAGGCTAATCGGTAGGGTTTCTAGGCGTTCTATAACAATGCATAATTTAGAATACAGCAATGCTTGGTAGAAACTAGATTGATTTAGTCGAGGAATCAACGTTTAAAATATCTCATCCTCGAGGTGGGGATTTGTAAGATATTTAGTAGATGAGAATCATATATGTATAACTTTATTGTAGCCATTGACCAAATAATATTACACATAATTACTCCTGGGTAACTAGAACGCTAAGAGTTGTTCAAAATGTAGCTGCAGACAGTTCAAAACCAGTTTTGAGTAACTTTTGATTACAAACTGCCACAATTCAATTCAATTCAATTTTATTTGTCATATATGCAGCAGACGTGTGTACTGCACAATGAAATGTTGATTTTTACGAGTTCTCCCAACATTGGAATAAATATGGCATAACAATGATAAAAATACTAAGAGAAATACTAATAGAAAGACAGTAATAATAAATAAACCAACAGTAATAATTAATAATAAATTAATCGTTCATGAGTCTTATGGCCTGGGGGTAGAAGCTGTTTCGAAACCTATTGGTACGAGACTGTATGCTTCGGTATATCTTACCAGACGGGAGCAGGGCGAAGAGGTTGTGGCTGGGGTGACTCACGTCTTTAATGATTCTCAGGGCCTTCCCCCGGCACCTCTCGGGGTAGATATCCTGCACAGCAGGTAGTTTAATTCCTATCGTGTTTTGTGCAGCTTTCACTATCTTCTGTAGAGCTTTGCAGTCTGTTGCGGTGCAGTTGCCATACCAGGTAGTGATGCAGCCGGACAGGATACTCTCGATGGTGCATGGGTAGATGTTGGTGAGAATCTGGGGGGCCATTCCAAATTTCTTCAGTCTCCTGAGGAAGAACAGGCGTTGGCATGCCTTCTTGGTTACAACGTCGATGTGATTGGACCACGTTAAGTCCTCCGTAATGAATACACCCAGGAATTTGAAGCTGCTGACCCTCTCCACCTCAGCCCCTTCGATGTAGATTGGGGTGTGTCCCTCCCCCTGCCGCTTCCTGTAATCTGCAAGTGAATGTCAAATAATTAAATTGCTAAGAAATACATATTATAATGCTGTTGGAACTGAGAATTTGCTTAACAAAAATAATTGCTACAACCTGTAAAGAATAATTAGTATAAATTCCAATAAATGAGAGAGATCATTGAAGTTAAGGTATTTATCTGGTGGATTAAAGTAAGATAATCTGGATATATCAAGACAAGTGAAACAGCGTTGAAATGATCTGGGCCCTTGGCATAAAGGCCATGTACTGGTTGCGGCATAAAAGGAAAGTTATATGGTAAATTCCAATGGGGTGAAAAGCTTTAAACAAGGTAAAACGACAGCAGAACAGGGTTATTGGAAATGTACTGGAAACGGATTGGCCAGGTTATTAACCTTAATCTGAGTGACAATGGTATTTTGACGATTAGAACCAATTAAAAAAGGTGATTTTGTTATAGACCATACATGGACACTGGCCAAACGAACTGTTGATAAGGAATGGGTAAAAACCTCGATATTCAAAGAACAGTTTCACGCAGAGTTTTGCTCCGAAGATAAGGAACAGGCCTGCGACGACGATGCCTGTGTCCGAAGTGCTCCAGAAAGCAAGGGCTGCGAGCTATTTGTTACTATCACCTAATGGCAGCACGGTGGCATAGTGGTTAGCACTGTTACCTCACAGCGCCAGGGACCCGGGTTCAAATCCCGTCTCGGGTGACTGTCTGTGTGGAGTTTGCACATTTTCCCCGTGTTGGCGTGGGTTTCCTCTGGGTGCTCCGGTTTCCTCACACAATCCAAAGATGTGCGGGTTAGGTTGATTGGCTATGATAAATTGACCCTTAGTGTTAGGGGGATTGTATACGTGGGGATAGGGTGGGATATTTGTTGGTGTAGTGGTTACGGGGATCGGGTGGGATATGTGTTGGTGTAGGCTCGATGGGCCGAAATGGCCTCTATCTGCACTGTGGGGATTCTGTGAATGTTAAGCTTTGATTACGCTGTAAGCTTAATAAATCTAATCTATTCTACAAACATGCTGCTGCCTATCTGTGTCTTGTCCAAGAACTCTGAGTGGGCACTTTACTAACTCACATCCCTTTACTTTCAAGTTTTGTATCAGCTGCTAATTTTGAAATTGTGTCCTGTACCCCCACATCCAGTTCATTAATATATATAATGAAAAGCAGTGGTTCTAGAACAGATCCCTGGGGTACACCGCTGTATACCTTCCTCCAGTCCAAAAACAACTGTTCACCCTTACTCTCTGTTTACTGTCACTTGGCAAATTTCGTATCTATGCTGCCATTGTCCTCTTTATTAGATGGGCTTCGACTTTGCTGGCAAGCCTTTGTTCAACGCCGTTTGGAAATACATGTACACTACATCAAACGCATAACCTTCATCAAACCTCTCTGTTAATATCTCATAAAACTCTATCAAGCTGGCTAAACACGATTTGCATTTAACAAGTCCATGGTTAATTTTTTTAATTAATCAAAACCTATCCAAGTGACTGTTAATTTTGTCCCTGATTACTGTTTATCAAAGCTTGCCCACAGCCGAATTCAAACTGACTGGACTGCAGTTGCTGGGTTTACCTTTTCACAGTTCATTATTCCATCATATGTAATGCCTTACTCCCAAACCCATTTAAATTTCTGATGACTGTTACTTAACCAAACTTGGAATAACAGTCAATTATAAACAAGCAGTTCTGTTTACCGTTCTGAGTCTTTTGAAATGGGCCGAATCAATCAAAGTGCAAATTTCTTCACTGGCGATGGATGCTGGGACTCGGCTGGAGAGCTTTTTAACGCCAGGATCGTCCTTGTCACAGGTGAGGCTTCCATTAATTATATCATTCACAGTCTGATCAATACTGGGCCACTGTAACTGCTGCACCTGCCATTCAACCAGGCTTACACCCTTCCGGTGCCTACTAGGTGTGTGGCCGACCGGACACCTCATGAGAAGTGAATCTGGGACATACCGCTTACGCAGATCAAATAACACATCAACTTGTAGTGCAAATTGTCCCTTCTTTGAAATTCATCTTTGGGCCATGAGGCTTCAATTTTGAACTGATGTAATTCAAGAGCCCTCACCCTGCAACACTGAATGAGCCAAAGGGGGATGTTTCGCTTTCGACTCTAATTATCTGGCCTGCAATGCTCCATGTGGTTCCCTTACTTGCACAGCACTCTAATCTCCATCGTTTTGGACAGCTGATGTGCCCTTCCATTCTAATTGTCGCTGAGGACGATGTAGGAATATGCTCAGCGTTGTACCATCCCAAAAGGCTGCTTCCTCCTCTCATCCTCTGTCAGAATCCAGGAGATCTTCCCGGCCGAAGGCAGTGACTGGCCGTCCACAGAAATAAATGTGCTTTTATGCCAAATTACTTCCTGCTTGTCAGAAGCTGAGTGGGCGAGGGAGGAGCCAATCAAAAAAGCAATTCTCCGACTTGCAGTAACCGAATTAAGAGAAAAGTGCTTTTTAAAAGTGTACATCCATTTCAAACAAGACCACGCCTTTTTAATATAATCTGCGTCAAGCAATAGCAGTTTCTTTAGCTGTAATCCCATTATTACAAAGTGCTTTGAAGAACTTCCAAGAGATTTACTACCAGACAGCGCCCTGCGATTGTAACTTATAATCTTCAAAGCTGTATCTTATCTTTCTTTTGTAAAGTAAACTTATGCAACTTTTCACAGTTACACAAGTAAACTTCAGCCAAAATAAATCCACACCAGCATCTTCACCTTAAAATGAAAATCAGAAAAGTTTAAAATATTGATCTCTGCAATGGGTTATGAGCTCAGTTAGGGCATAACCTTTACCTGATATTCTCAGGTCGGGAGCTCTTGAAGTATTTCCACAGTTTAAATCAGTTTACAACCAAAAAGGAATCAAAGTATCTCAAACATAATACACATGTGTAGACATATATAGGGAAATAAATTAACACACTAAAAACAGCACGTGCTTCTTCAAACTGAAACCAGAAACACACAGCACACTGACACATGGTAATAGTGTTTGTCGAAGAAAAGAAATGAAGTAGAAACATTCTGAGCATTCTTAATGTGAAGCTCTCGGCTCTTTTACACATTCACACATAATTCCCTACACACGGTACTGGACCTAATTCTAGGGAATGTAGCCGGGCAAGTGGTGAAAGTGTCAGTAGGAGAGCATTTTGGCGGCAGTGACCATAATTCGGTGAGATTTAAGGTGGTCATGGAAAAAGACAAAGACGGCCTGGAAATAAGAGTTCTAAATTGGGGGAAGGCCGATTTTAATATGATAAGGCAGGATCTGGCCAAAGTGGACTGGGAGCAGCTACTTATAGGAAAATCCACATCAAAACAGTGGGAGACTTTCAGAAGGGAAATAGAGAGAGTACAACGCCAACATGTTCCTGCAAAGGTCAAGGGCGGGACCAACAAGCAAAGGGAACCCTGGGTGACAAGGGATATACAAAAATGCATTAGGAAAAAAAGGGGGGCTTTTGGCAGTTACAAAAGACTAAGGACGGAGGAAGCCCTAGAGGAGTATAAAAAGTGCAGGGGCATATTTAAAAAAGAAATTAGGAGGGCAAGGAGTGGCCATGAAATAACACTGGCGACCAAAATAAAGGAAAATCCTAAGATGTTTTATAAGTATATTAAGGGCAAGAGGATAACCAGGGAAAGGGTAGGGCCCATTAGGGACCAAATTGGCAATCTGTGTGTAGAGCCAGATGATGTAGGCGGGGTCTTAAATGAATTTTTTGCATCTGTGTTCACTATGGAGAAAGACGATGTAGACATAGAAATCGGGCAAGGGGACTGTGACATACTTGAACATATTACCATCGAGAGGGAGGAGGTACTAGCGGTTTTAGCAGGCCAAAAAGTGGATAACTCCCCAGCCCCGGACGAGATGTATCCCAGGCTGTTGTGTGAGGCAAAGGAGGAGATTGCACGGGCTCTGACACAAATTTTCAGAAGCTCTCTGGCCACAGGGGATGTACCAGAGGACTGGAGAACAGCTAACGTAGTACCATTATTCAAGAAGGATAGCAGGGATAAACCATGGAATTACAGGCCAGTGAGCCTAACATCTGTGGTGGGGAAATTATTGGAAAAAATTCTGAGGGACAAAATTAGTCTCCACTTGGAGAGGCAAGGATTAATCGGGGATAGTCAGCATGGCTTTGTCAAGGGTAAATCATGTCTGACCAATCTGATTGAATTTTTCGAGAGGGTGACTAGGTGTGTGGATGAGGGAAATGCTGTGGATGTGGTTTACATGGACTTCAGTAGAGCTTTTGACAAGGTCCCGCATCGGAGACTGGTCAAGAAGGTAAGAGCCCATGGGATCCAGGGTGCCTTGGAGCGTTGGATCCTAAACTGGCTGAGTGGCAGGAGGCAGAGGGTGATGGTCGAAGGTTGTTTCTGTGACTGGAAGCCTGTGTCCAGTGGGGTACCTCAGGGATCGGAGCTGGGTCCCTTGCTGTTTGTGATATACATAAATGATTTGGATGAGAATGTAAAAGGTATGATCAGTAAGTTCGCAGATGACACGAAATTTGGTGGGGTGGTAAATTGCGAGGAGGAAAGCCTCAGGCTACAGGACGATATAAACGGGTTGGTCAGATGGGCGGAAAAGTGGCGAATGGAATTTAACCCTGAAAAGTGCGAGGTGATGCATTTTGGACGGACAAATAAGGCAAGGGAATACACAATGAATGGTAAGACCCGAGGAAGTACAGAGGGTCAGAGGGACCTTGGTGTACATGTGCATAGATCCCTGAAGGCAGCGGAACAGGTAGATAAGATGGTTAAAAATGCATATGGGATACTTGCCTTCATTAGCCGAGGCATAGAATATAAGAGCAGGGAGGTTATGATGGAGCTGTACAAAACGCTGGTGAGGCCACAGCTGGAGTACTGTGTGCAGTTCTGGTCGCCTCACTATAGGAAGGATGTGATTGCTTTGGAGAGGGTGCAGAGAAGGTTCACCAGGATGTTACCTGGGATGGAGCACCTCAGCTATGAAGTAAGGCTAGACAGGCTGGGGTTGTTTTCCTTGGAGCAAAGAAGGCTGAGGGGGGATCTGATTGAGGTGTACAAAATGATGAGGGGCATAGATAGGGTAGATAAAGAGGAACTTTTCCCCTTAGTAGGGGGGTCAGTAACAAGGGGGCATAGATTCAGGGTAAGGGGCAGGAGATTTAGAGGGGACTTGAGGAGGAGCTTTTTCACCCAGAGGTTGGTTGGAATCTGGAACTCACTGCCTGAAAGGGTGGTAGAGGCAGGAACCCTCACAACATCCAAGAAGCATTTCGATGAGCACTTGAAATGCCATTGCATACAAGGCTATGGACCAAATGCTGGAAAATGGGTTTAGACTGGACAGGGATTGATGGACGGCGCAGACACGATGGCCCGAAGGGCCTCTGATGTAAGAAAAAGGAGACTTACCATCAAGTAACTTTAAAGTAAGCTTTAAGCAACTTATAAACACACTATATACACAAGAGAGGTCTTTACCATGCCTCTGGTAGAAGCCTCTTACAATACTGAACAGACCAGTATTTATACCGGTCCAACAGGACGTGACATATGGCAGGAAGTGAGGTATGTACACAGTTCATAGTTCATAGTTCACAGGAAGTGATGACATAACTTCCCGGAAGTTATCATTTTTATCACATTCTTCCCTCCTGCAGGATTAGGAGGCTGTGGTCTACCTTTTGGTCCGCAGCCGCCGAACAAGGAAGAGTCGCACCAGTTTGGATTCCCATCGTAGATGGTCGCTGGTCCGCTTTACATTCATCCGGAAAATTCTCAAAAGTACGATACCAATGCTTCCATACCCTGCCAGCTGCTGGTGTATTCGGGTATAAGTCCAGACGAATAGGTCTAAGGATTTTCTCCATGATGGGTGGTTCCCTGGATCCTTAGCTTCCGAGTTTGTCTGAAGGTCTAGTATTTGTCAGTGTAAATATTAAGTTACTTAAATTGATGTAAGAAAAAGGAGACTTACCATCAAGTAACTTTAAAGTAAGCTTTAAGTAACTTATAAACACACTATATGCACAAGAGAGGTCTTTACCATGCCTCTGGTAGAAGCCTCTTACAATACTGAACAGACCAGTATTTATACCAGTCCAACAGGTAGTGACATATGACAGGAAGTGAGGTATGTACACAGTTCATAGTTCAGAGTTCACAGGAAGTGATGACATAACTTCCCGGAAGTTATCATTTTTATCACAGCCTCTTTCTGTGCTGTAAAACTCTATGGCCTAGAAATTCAGTTGCGTTCGCCAGCCGTTAGCACCATAGGTGGGGTAGATCTCGAGCGCTAGGCACTCAGCACCCGGGCACAGGATGATCTGCACCTACGCCCAACTTCAGTAGACATTTAGCGCCGGCGCAAAGTGTTTGCGCGCGCTCAGCTGCGCGCGCAACTTATGACGTCATTTCGTCGTGCAACGCCCTTTGTGCGCCCCAAACCGGAACTTCAGTAACGCCCCCCCAATGTGGGCATGGCGGTGTTAAGAACTGTGAAGTGGAATGCAGCAGAGGCCCTGCGAGCCTCGGGGAGCGCTAATTAAAGGGCACTTACACTGAACTATAAAGGCCAGTCATTTTGCTGCAATGATTTTCTGCAACGGATTTCTGGACAGAGACCAAGGAAGAGACCTTATTGATTTGGCCCAACATAGGAGAGGTATTTTTGGCTTCTGGGCAGAGCTTGGAAATTTGCCTCATTGTGATTTCATTGTTTGCAAGTATATTATGGGGGCTGCATGGGGTTCCAACCCTCAGTTCCAGCATTATGTGCGAAGGGCTCACAGACGCTTGTGAGAGGGGCAGCCATGCCTAGACGCAGAGGGGGCATCAGGCGTCAGCAACGTAGGCCTTACCCACAAAGGGAATACCGCCAGCAGGTGTCCTATCTCACCATGACTGTCGCGCAGTGTGTTAAGAGGCTGTGCTTCAGAAGGGAGGTGGTTGCAGAGATCTGCCAGCTGCTTCACAGAGATCTGCGTCCACAGCTGATGTGCAGGACGTCTCTGTCGGTGGAAGTGAAGGTCACGGTGGCTCTGAACTTCTATGCAAGCGGCTCCTTCCAAGCCGCTGCTGGGGACATAGCTAACATCTCCCAGTTCGCCATGCATCGCTGCATCCGGCAGGTCACCGATGGCCTTTTCACAAGGAGACACCAATTCATCTCCTTTCCCATGACCCTAGAGAGGCAGGAGCAGCATGCAGTCGGTTTTCCGAGGATCGCCGACTTCCCCATGGTGCAGGGCGCCATTGACTGCACGCATGTGGCTTTGCGGGCACCTATCGACAATGCTGAGGATTACCGCAACCGGAAGGGCTACCATTCCCTCAATGTACAGCTGGTGTGTGACCACAGGCAGCGGATCCTAGCTGTCAATGCCCGCTTTCCAGTCAGCAGCCACGATGCATTTATCCTGCACCAGACTACTGTGGCTGACATGTTCCAGGCACAGCCTCCCCCAAGAGGATGGCTTATTGGGGACAAAGGCAATCCTTTGTGTACATGGCTCATGACCCCGCTCCGCGTGCCCAGGACCCCTGCTGACGAGGCATACAACGAAAGCCATCAAGCCACAAGGAACATCATAGAGCAAACGATTGGCGTCCTCAAGCAACGGTTCCGCTGCCTGGATCACTCCGGCGGATCTCTGCAGTATTCGCTGGATAGAGTCTCCCAGTTCGTCGTCGTTTGCTGCATGCTGCACAACCTGGCTATCCGCAGGACTCAGGCACTGCCACCTCACGTTGGACCACCACCTCAGGAGGACGAGCAGGAGGACCATGAGGAGGAGGAGGAGGAGTACCAGCCCAGGAGGGAGCCACAAGGTCCAAGGGCCGTCCGTCGGTGGCTTATTGAACGACACTTCTAGGCCCCCTGTCAGGGAATGGCTTGTGGCAATGAAGGCACATGAATGCAGTCGCTCCGCAAGCCCTCAGCCGGTTAACACAACAACCACTTGAAACATCAGACATGGACAAGTTGAATAAAGAAAAAGCTTTATTGAACAAACTCAGGGCCCTTCCCACATGAAACCCAAAAACAGACAACACCCCCAAAAAACAGTCAAAAACATATGTCACTCCCACAACCTGGGGAGGAATAACAAAACTTGTCCATCCAAATGGCCTTCATCCTCGGCCTTACCAAAAGAACCCCCCCCCGTAGACAACACAACCACCCCCATATAAAAAAACATTTGCCAACACACTCTACTTTGTGTGCTGAGAGGGCGAGTCCTTCTCCAGGCTTTTCCGGCCCCTGGCCGACCTGCTGCTCCGCCTCAACCTGGGCCCTGTGGGTGCTGCAAGGCTGGGGAAAGGCTCCTGAGGGGCACATTGCGTGACGGCAGATGCCCTTGGGGGTCGGCCTAGACGAGCTCTGGCCCTCGAGGGGTCGGCTGCTGACTGCTGCAGCTGTGGCTGGGCAGCATCAGTCCCTCCAGCAGCTCGTCGCAGCTTCGCTGGGGGAGTGGCAGTGGCGGCTGCAGCAATGGGGGCAAGCTGGCTGATGCCAGGCGCTCGCTGCTCGCCTGAGACACTGGCACTCGGCCGGGCTGGCGCTGCAGCAAGTGCAGCAATCTGGTGAAGGCCAGACCGCTGTGCTGCTGCAGCGCGGCAGGTGCCCTGGCGATGCCTGCCTGACACAGCGAGTGTGGCAGCAGTGAGTGCCCGTACTGCCCTGGTCTGTGCCCGCATCAGACCAGCCAGTGACTGCACAGCACCACTGATCAACTGTCCACTCGCTGCCTGTGCTGCCCTGAATTCGTCCCGACTCGCGTCCTGTGCTGCTCTGAATTCGGCCCGACTCGCGTCCTGTGCTGCCCTCAATTCGGCCCGACTCGCGTCCTGTGATGCCCCGAATTCGGCCCGACTCGCGTCCTGTGATGCCCCAAATTGTTCGAGACCCCTGGCCTGTGCTGCCGCGAGTTGTTCGAAACCCCTGGCCTGTGAGGCCCCGAAATCGGACACACTATGAGCCAGGGACTCAATGGCCTCAGGCAACCGTGCCACAACCCCCATGAACTCGGTGTACCGACGATCCGAGTCCGCAGACATTTGATCAAGGAGGCGCACCTCCTGGGCGAGGACCGTCTCCGGACTGGAGGCTGGACTCTCCTTCTGGGGAGAAGGCCGCCGAGCTGCCCGACCCTTCCCGCGTGGCTGCACGCCACTGGGCCCAGCAACTACACTCCCCTGCAACACTTCCCCCCTCTGGGGAGAAGGCAGCCGAGCTGCCCGACCCTTCCTGCGTGGCTGGACGCCAATGGGCACAGGAGCTACACTCCCCTGCAACACTTCCCCCCTCTGGGGAGAAGGCAGCCGTGCTGCCCGACCCTTCCCGCGTGGCTGGACGCCACTGGGCACAGGAGCTACACCCCCCTGCAACACTTCCCCCTGGCTCTCCTCCAGGGAAGACGTGTCCCCTCCATTGCCATCCCCTGGCGCGGATGAGGGTTCCCCTGATGGGCCGCCTTCCTCTTGCTCCTCCTCGTCCTCCTCTTCCGAGGGACTGACACTCGCAGCTTCAGGGACCTCCTCCTCACCAGCTGAAAGCAGGAAGGCACAAGAGTAGCTTTCGAGTGAGGAGAGGGCGTCAGCGAGGGAGGCATGAGTGGTGGAATTCTGCGCATTGGTCGGACAGTGGCAAAGGATGTAGATCTGAAGCGCAAGGGGAACGAGAGAGGTTCAAAAGGTCATGTCCTTACCATTGGGGCCCAGCACAGGGACGGCATCTCCAATTGCAACGGGGCCAATCACCCGGGCACCCATGAGTCGACCCACGCGGTC